>NC_083105.1:23791042-24109375 GCF_949774975.1 Lagenorhynchus albirostris | reverse complement strand
ATTAACCCATGCATGGCAATATAGACATTATGTAAAATATATCTTTGCTAGAAAGGAACTCTTCTGGTAAAAATTCCTGTTTATGTACAATTCAGTACCATGGTGTGCTGACAGGATGAGATATGAACCAGATGATGTGAACAGCTCCTAATTAAAAATAAAATTAATTTTCTAGCTAGCATCCTCTGTTGTACTTGAAGGCAAATGCAATTTTTTTCCTGTAATAAAAGGTGCCTCGAAGGGGTCAGCAACAAGGATATTTCAAAGAGAAAAGTGTCCGGCGTAATAAATCCATTCCAGCTCATCAGACACCCACGCTTTCTCACCATGGCTCAGGTCACCTATGGAGCTGGGCCAAGCGGCCAGCTGGCTGCAGCTAGCTCTCTCATCTCCTATCAAAGTGGACCGTGCATTACAAATGATTAATATCTGCTGGTTCAACCTGTCCACCTTGAATGTATTACTCTTATTTCTCCTAAGATGGCTAATTTGAATAATAAATATAGTTTTTATCATGAAAGAAAATTAGAATTAAGAACTTTTTCATAAGTGAGATATTTAATGCTTTCAAAAGTTATTTAATATTGACTGAATGCAGGCTTAATCTCAATCTTTTCTTAGAGCTTTTTTCTAAATAAATTGAGAAAATTCTATATGCCCAACTTTCAAAGCTATTTCACTCCAACCTTCCATATTTATCAAGAAAAGCATTTTATTTGCACATTTAAAACTATGGACTGTATGTACACAGTCCTCTCTAATTTTAGAAAGTAATCTTACTCTCGTATAAAGAACTTACCTTAAAGGTGATACTGGCCCATGATGGCCTGATTTCGTAGGCTTAGAGCTGCAAGGTTTGGAAGTGGTTTCCAGCCTCAGAAGGATTTATAACATGGTAGAAGGAAACAACAACTTAAAGAATGTCAAACTGAAATAAATTCTATAATAAAAAGAGTGAGCATTTGAACCTGCTCTATGCCAAAGCCAAAGCATTTCTTTCTGTTTTGATCTCTCAGAACTCATAGGGCAGGGGGGCCTTAAAGCTGTAATGAGAGCATGTCCCATCGGATCTATATTTCTTACAGCAGGAAATAGGGCTGCTGGGTACATTCTTAGCCAGTCAAGAGGGAAAGGCTTCTTGATCTGAGGGAAGAAAGAGAAGCCAGAAGTACAATTGGATGCATCAACAGCAGGTATTCCAACAAGAGAATGTGGGCATGAGTAAGGGGAATGTTACTTAGTTGCGAGAAAGGATTTCTGAATAATGGCTAAATTATCAACACCTTTAACTTCCTCTTTACTTAGAATGAGAGGTGGCCTGGTTGAGAAGCTCTCAACCTCTCCACGTGGCCCAGAGAAATCCTCCTAAAACATGAAACCTTATCACCTCCGTTTAACCTCTACTTAAAACCCTACAATGGGGCTTCCCTGGTGGCGCAGTGGTTGAGAGTCCGCCTGCCGATTCAGGGCACACGGGTTCGTGCCCTGGTCCGGGAAGATCCCACATGCCGCGGAGCAGCTGGGCCCGTGAGCCATGGCCTCTGAGCCTGCGCGTCCGGAGCCTGTGCTCTGCAACGGGAGAGGCCACAACAGTGAGAGGCCCGCGTACCAAAAAAAACCAAACCGAAACAAAACAAAAACCCTACAATGTCTTTCCCTAACTTTCTGAATCAAGCACATAGAATGCAAGATTATTTTAAAAAAGATAAGCCCGCTGCCTTCCTCTCCAATTTTATTTTCCCTTATTTCTTCCTCAACACATTAAAATACTGGCAGACACACACACGCACGCACGCACGCACGCACACACACCATCATGGTTCTTCAGCCTCCTCTGTCTTTGCGCATTCTGTTTGCTTTTTCTAGTTCACTTGATAAACTCCTCCTCCCCCATGAAAACCTTGCTTAGGAGTTGTCTCTCCATGAAATTTCCTCGGAACTCTAACACCATTAATCATACCCATATCAGTAAGTCTTCTAAAATTTCATAAATTCCCCTGTAGGTTTACAATACTGTCTTTCTACCGTAGAGTAGAAGCTCCCATTTTGCTTTTTGGGGGTCTCTAGTACATACTATGGACCAGCACAAAGAAGCACTCAGTAATTGTTCTGTTACACAGAAGGGGCTGACGTGTATTATGTCTATTTCCTCATGTAAGAAATCTGGAGGGCCCACATACAGGTGTTCTGATTGACAGACCCAGAGGTGCCCCACTCTTCCAAGGGGTACCTGGCCTGCAAATTTGTGCAATAATAATAGCATAGTTGTTGTTTTAAGCCACTGAGTTTTGGAGTGCTTTGTTACACAACAATAGATAACTTGAACGCAGCCACTTTCCCCCCACTTCTGCTGGATTGCTCAGCACCCCTATTGGCAGACACATATAGAAGGATTCCTGCTCTGAGTTCTTAAATTATGGGATAAATTTACTTCTACAAATCCCTTTTCCCTATCCCTGGTAAGGCATATTTTCTATTCTTTTCTCAGATAATGAAATCTCAGTCTGACTTATTCTTTAAAATTTCCAAACTTTTCTAGCTTTATCATTCCTTTCATTTTCTTCTCTCCCACCACACTCCCACCTCTGTTGTGTCGTTATTTGGACATCAGTAATTCCTGAATCTCCCTGCCTTTCTCCTCAAGATAGCTCTATAGAATTACCCAGCAACCAAACTGATAATATTTAAATAGGCAATTAAAAAAATGTTGGAGACTGTACATCTCTGGAGGATTTTAAAATAGGATATGAAATAGATAATCTATTGGATGGGTGGTTTAAATATTTCTCATCCCAGAATTAGAGGGCCTGGATTAGACAACCTCTAGTTATTCCTTTAAACTAGAAGATTCTATAATAGATTCAGATGCATAGAGCCAGACACAGTCCTGAAACATGTAAGCTATAGGTTTCTTGATAGCATCATTTGATTGCAAATAAATAACTGCTTGAATCATGTTTTTGATACATATTTGAAGAATTTCATCTTCGGGGAACATGTTTTATTTTTTGAAAAGAACTATAAATATGAGTTTCTTCCAACTATAATCAATGTTTATCACTATATGGATTTTCTTTCTGGTATTTTGGATTCCATGAACATTTACAAACTGTATCTGTAATTTTCCACTTCTGGTGTATTGAATTGTTGCTCAGAAGTGGTTTTTATTCACCTTGTGTGTAAAAGAAAGAGAGAAAGAGAAACCTACATTTTTGCTTTGGTGACTAATTTGTGCACTTTAGCAATGAGTAGGATTCATTTCCCTACTCGATAGCAAGGTGATGTCCTCTTAGAATGTGGGAAGGATGTAGAATTCTGCTTATCTCTTCTCTGATGCTCTTCACCTCAAACCAAGTGTGGGGGGGCAGCACTGCCAGGAATAACTGTCCAGCAGATCACTGTGTTGACCTTTAAAATGTGCTTAGTTATCCCAGGAAACAATTTCTGGCCAAAGTGATCAGGATCGTCAGCCATTCTGTATCCTCCACCAAAGCAGTGGAAGTAAAGAGTCCTCTGTATGTGATGTGTCGAACAGCCAGAAGACAGCTGTCGGTGGTCCATATCCTAAAGCAGCAGGAGCAAAACTAGGGCATGGGATGCCGGTGGGAGGCGCACTGTGCGCGTTCCTCCACTCTGCCAGCTCTCACCAATATGGCAGAATTTGGTAGCTGTAACTGAGAGACCCAACATCTCTAAAGAGATCTTACTGTCAAGTCTAATTCAAGGTGTGGTTGGAACCAGGTTGGAACAGACTCACAGAGATTCCTCACTCTGTCAGTGTTATCAGAGGGAAAGGCAATGTCATGCAGAGTCTACGAGCCAGAAGCAGTCACCTAAGGAGAGCTGCCACATGATGCACAAGGCACTGCAGAGCTCGGAACAGCAGGAAAGTCCCCAGATTCATGAAAGGGAAAGGGAAACAAAGACTGTGCCTTAAGACGGGAGTGTGCCCACAGGTGAAGAAGCCAAGGTAGACAGAAGAGCTTCAAAGCACGTCAGCCTGAACAAACAGAAGCGTGGAGCCACACGTGGTGCCACTTCTGCCTCTCTGCTTACATCACTGCAAGTTGTTAATCCCTCTGTGCCTCAGTTTCCTCCTCTGTGGAAAGATAACTCTTAAGATTATCGTGATATATTAAATGCACTTATTTTTGTAGTTCTTAGAACACAGAGTACTCAATAGGCGTTACTTTTTATTATATCTATTATTATAGATGTCTTGAGTCCTCTTTGCCGTTTATATTGTTTTATGCATTCTGGACATGTTTTATAGAGATTCGGTTATTTATTGATAATATTGCTTTATTGGCCAAGATAACTCTAAAACTAGACACTAGAATTAATCCAATTCTCTCTTATTAACTGGGAGAGAAGCCACCTGACATATTAGCTGTCTCTGCCTACGTAGCCTGATAGCTGAAACCACAAAGGGGAAATAAAACCAACAGATAGCTGAAATATACTTCCTAAAGGGCATTTAGCTCTTCAACCTTCTACATGATGGACCAAATAATACACTAGATACGTAGTTCCTCTAACATTGGTAGGGAGCCTTTAAGACCAGAGACAAAATAATTTTTCCCCAGAATGCTTAAAAAATAATAGCAGCTTGTTTTCCATTTAAACTATCAACATCATGAGAGCAGCGACAGTATCGATCGTACGTATCCTGCACAAGGCCTAAGACAGAATAGATAGTTGTCTAATCAATTTTGTTTTGCTCAGTCAATATTTATTGAGAGTCTGTCGTATGCCAGGCACAGTGCTCTATGGTGCAGAAGACAACCAAAGCCCATTCCCTCATGAAGCTTACATTGCAGTGAGGAAGATAGATAATAAACAAACAAAAAAGAAAATGATAGAGAGATATTAATAGAGCAATTGATTGATCGATGTTGATGTAATGTCAGGAATAATGATTGCTGTAAACAAAAATACAGGAGGGCCAGTAGGAAGAAAGTGATGGAGGCTGCTGTCTTAGATTAGTGATCAGGGACCACCTCCCTGTTCATGAAAGATCTAATTGAATCAAGGGAGTGAGACATGACATACCTGGGAAAGACTGTTCCTGGTAGAGGGAATGCAAGTCAACAGCTGCAAAGAGTAGTGAGGCTGGGGTGGCATGAGCCAAGGGGGGCAGAGGGAGGAGAAATGGATGGGGGTAGTCAGGGACCAGGCCATGTAGCAGGGCTGAGTGGGCCTTGGGGAGGACTTAATCCCCCTCATCTGGAGGGTCACTGGAGGGCTTCGAGCAGGGGAGCAAAACGGTCTGACATACGTGCAGAGGTTCACGCTGTGGTTGTGTGAAGCACCTGCTTCTTGGAGGATGAATGGGTGAATTGGAGTCAGAGAGAAGACCCCAGAGAAAGCTAGTAAATACCTGGCTGCGTTACTATCCATGTGGCCAGGCTCTTCTGGGAGACAGAGGGGCAGAAAGAGAAGGAGGCAGACCTTTTCTGAGGAATCTGCCTACTCCCTTCCTAAGTAGTGTGGGCCTTGGAGTTTATCATCGTCTTCCAGTTTTCATACGTGGATTTAGGTATCTTTCCTGAATTTGTTAGGATATCATATCACAAAACATATTTTTCAGTTTATCTGGTAATGAATCCATTTGTATGTCATTTAGATAAATGTACAGTTGGTTTACGGGGCTCTGACTATGCAAGAAAAGTTAAAATCCGTTTATGTTAAATGCTACAGCTGCGTAAAAGTTGTTATCACCTCCTAAAAAATTTGTCACAAATTGCTCAACTCAGAAGCAGAAGAATAAATGTGAGTGAAGAAACTTGACTGTGGTTCAATCTTAAAGAGACTGAGATTTCTCTTCCCCTAACTGAGTAGGTCCTTTAGCTGCTCGATAGGACTGTGGAATATGTGTTGGGCCCTAAATTAAGTAGTGAAGGAAACTAACATAGCAGGCATCCATGAATCATTCCTCCAAGCCTGGGTCTATTTGTGAACAAGCTATGGCCTGGAACAGAAAGATATATCCAAGTGCCTGAAATCATAATTATTTTTAAATTTGAATCTTCGTACAGTAGGAAAACACAGTTTGAATATTAGCTTAGGTGGCTAACCTCAGTTTTTCCATCTGTAAAATGGCGTTATTAATACTTACCCTGCCTACTTTATCCAATATGTGCTGAAGGCTGTGTCTTTGCATCAGGCATGTGGCTAGACTCTGAGAATATCAAGTAAAATAGTTTTGATTCCTGCTTTTAAGAAGCTTATGACTTTTTTGAGAAGAAGTTAGTTAATCGAAGCTTACACTGTGGGCCATCAAAGTTGGCAGAAGTTGCCTGGGCAGTCTAAGAAAGTGGCCAGGGATGAGAAGAAGAAAGCTTTGGGGGTGAAGTGACATTTGAGGTGATCGGTCAACGGAGGGATAAGAGAGGTTAGAAATAAGTGGGAGAAAGACATTCTTGGCACCTGAGCCAGAAACAAAGGGAAGCACAAAGATTTCTACCACGGGGGCAGCGTAGGAGTGTGTGGGTGGGTGGACTAGAATTAGTTTTGTCTGTGAATGCCTAAAATTCCAAAATAGCAGCAGCTTAAACAAGATGGGGGTTCACTAATTTCTCACATAAAGGTTAAAAGTAGGGCCCAGGGATAGCATGGCCCTTCATCATGTCAGGGACACAAGATTCTTCCATTTTGTTCTGCCAGATGTGGCCTCATTCTCAAAACTACCTTATGGCTCATGATGGCTCTTCCAACTCCAACCATGAAAGCCACGTTCCCAAGGACAGGAAGGAGCAAAGGGAAGAGTTCACTCTTCCCAATCCCTTGTTAGTTTCATACATCAGTTATTCTTGTGCTCTGGGACCACATCTAGATGGAAAGGCAATCAAGAACTATGGTCTTTATTGGGGCAGCCATGTGCTCAGGTATATGTGGTGGGTGCTGTGACTGAAGCAAGAAAGCATGATCCCTGGGGGACACCACACATCCCTGACTCTGTGTGTGCATGTGCGCACACACGCATGTATGTATAAGTGCCTGTGTATTTGTGCTTCTGCATGTGTGTGAGGCTGTGCACATACCTAAGTGGCAAGGGCGGGGGAGGTGAAGATTGAATGAGATGATACGTAAGAATTTACTTTGCAAATAGATTAAGGACTCTACAAAATTAAGGAATTATTCTAGGACAAATATATGTACTAGTGGTAACATAGCTGATGTTTAAAAAAAGCTAGCCTGAGTTTACAGTACTTTGGCAGATATAAGCAAACTACATAGAATTGGTTGTTTCCTCATTTATGTTCCCATCACACTTTACACCAATATTATTACATAACTTATTTTTCTTAATAATAGTTTATGTGTCTGTGTCTCTAGATCATAAATTCTCTGGACTATAAATAACATTTTGGGTTTGGGAAGATTTATTCCCCCATCTGATACTTCCTTCCATGTGAGGGGGGAATCCATCCATGTAATACTTCTAGACTTTGCCCCTTGGAATAAGGGCATGGGAGATAAATGACTTAACTGAGAGAATTTGAGTGAAGAAATGGGTACACAAAGCTATGCCCCTTCCCCCATTTCTCTCTCTGTAAAGTCCTGTCCCCAAAGACCGTATATTCTGTCCTGCTCCTCTAAACAAAAGTTTTAAAGTTTGGGAAGTTAATTCAATTCAGGAGTATCAACATCTGGTGCACAGGCAGGGAATATTGAGGGAAGAATCAAGGAGATTAGGTTTGGAGAAGATGGAGGGGCTGGACAGATGGCTTTAAACTTTGGGGAGGAGGCTGGACTCCTGGGAGTCTTAGCTTGCAGGTTCCAGCAGCCTGTGGTGCTTTGTGCCCGACTGAGGGACTCCTTATTCATTCTTTCATCCAACAAATATTAACTAGTGTCTACTAGCCGCCACATACTGTTCCAGCACTGGAAATGTAGCAATAACCAAAGCAATCCCAAAGCCTGGCCCTCAAAGAGCTTACATTGGAGCTGGGGAGACAGCCAATAACAAATACATTTCTTATAATTGCAAAGTGACATGTCAAGTGCCAATCAATGCTTTGGAGAAACATAAAAGCAGGGAAAGGGGGGTGGGGCGCTGAGATGGCTGAGCACTTTCAGTTTTAAATAGCGTGGTCAGAAAAGGCATCCTTGATAAGGTGAAAATTGAGTGAAGGTACGGGAGTGAGCGATGCCAGCACCTGGGGAAACAGCAAGTGTGGGTTTAGTTGGTATATGGCTCCGCCCAGTTTGGAACCTTCTGGGGTCAGTGGTGCCAGGAGTATCTGCAAAGGAGCAGTGTATGCTGGGGATGGAGGGGCCTTGTACGTGCAGGGCCCTAAGTCCTGACAGTGCTATCTCTTTCTCCCAGGGGCAGACCCACGCCCCTGGTTAGCAATGAAGTACAGTGGCTAAGAGGGTAAACCCCTTGGGGATGCTGTGGCAGGTGTAGGCACTTGCGCCCTACTCCATACCTCCATCCACTTGAGGGGGCGTTGCTAAGTGTGACACTCCCGGCTCTGTTCCAGCCCCTCACTCATCTGGGGGAAAGGAGTCACTTGCCTGATTGGTAGGATTTGGGCGTAAGGAATTGCATGTGCATAGCTATACCCTTTCCTCCCCACTTTCTCTTAGCAAATTCTGGTCTGTGAGTTTGTGCTCTGGAATGCTCTTGGTCAGGTGGTGAGCTTTGCAACTCACAGGGGAGGGCTGTGGTCATTTGGAGTCCCCTGTGCCTGGGTGATAAACCTCCCTTAATCTGGTGTTTGGCATGAAGAAATCCTCTTGTCTGCAGATTAGACACAGTCTCCTCTAGCAGCTTTATCACAAAAAAAAAAAAAAAAGATAATTTGATCTTCATTTATTACTCCTTTGCCTTATTTCCCAACTGGGTCAGAATTGGATGGGGAAGAAGAGTGCTACGTATTGGTAATCCTCAAACCCTAAGATTGTGTGTGTGTGTGTATGATCTGTTATCCATGTGACAAATAGTCAGTGAATGAATGTATGGATAAGTGATGGTTGAGTTTGTGCTCTTATAATTGACCTTGAGATCTTTTGGAACCAGAAAAAAGGGTAATGTAACTTAGATAAAAGTGGGCAAAGCTCTAATGGATAGATCCATTAAGAAAAAGAGACCAAAAGGAGGGGTGATTGAACAGAACTAGGTTTTTCTATTTTAAAGGGTGAAACTTTATATTCACCAATATACTCTCCCTGTGACATTTTAAGTTTGAAAGGGTAGCTCCTTTAATTGAAGTTGCTGTAGATAAGTTTTTAACAAACCTGCCCCGATTACCCCAGTGGGAGAACCACACCCTTGGTCTTTGAGTGTTTAATGTGAAAGTCCTTGAACAAGTACAATAAATATGGGCACTGGTCCTTTCTGACCGCGTCACCTAGAACTTGGTCTGTCCTGAAACTGGAGATGAGGCTTTGCTTTTTCCTTAGGAGGAAGAAAGGAATAAAGGGGCTGGATATTATGAAAAACAGTGATATTATGATAAAGAAGAGGCATTTTCTAAGTTACGTAAGGACGGAAACATCTGAGAACCTGCAGAATTTTGAGAGAATGCTGAATGGTCTGAGTATCTAAAGAGGGCTGCTTGGCACCGTAACTGTACTTTCTTGGCTTTGAATCATTTTGTGATCATGTTTTAATTTTATTTTTCCTTCTTATATAGTTACTGATGAGCCCAAGGGCTCAGACAATGAGAGAGTCAAAGCAGGAATTGTGAGAAAACGAGTTGGCTTTTCTTTTGTATTTGCTGAGTATTAAAATCATGTTTCTGTTTGTAAGTAGAAATTGCAGCATAAAAGATATCGTAATCCATATTTTGGTTTATTTGGGTGGCTGAATCCGTGTGTAATGGGATTTGCTTATATTCTACTGGCTGATAAATGTGCCACCATAAACCAGCCTGGAGCTTTCTTGTGTAGACAAAAGACCAGAGAAATTAGCATTAGGATAAACTGCATTTATAAAATGCTATTAGCTTTTGAAGTAGATTTAGATTCTTTTCTCTAGTTTGTAAAAATCCTCCACTTCTGTCTCTTTTCTGCTCTGTTATCTGCTGAATTCAATGTTATAAACACACAAGTGTCCAATAAATATAACCCGACAGTGACAGGCTTGGATATGAAAACAAAACAGCACTAAAAATTGCTAAAGTAAGTTGGTTATGGTTAGAGTTTTTAAAGGCCATGATGGTGCAGTTTGGCAGAATTCCCAGCTTCCCTTAAATGATGACAAAAGGTGTCTCGGTATAGCCCGGAGTGTCTAGAATAAAGATGAATTAGGAGAAAATGTCCAGAAGACTTAGCAAAGTCTTTGTCATGATAGGATGTAGGGTGGCATAATTCTTAAAATTCTCCATAAGGAATCATATCCATTGATAAGTTTTCCTACCCTTCTCAGAAAGGGCACAGCAGCACTGTATTAACTTGCTGTATGAAATAATACATTACCTTGTCACATCTGGTACATTATAACTGACTTGGTGAGCTTCACTGATATCCCTTTTCTGAGAGTTCATCTTGAATGCTTTATGAATGACGGCCAAGCTCTGAGACCCATCACAACCTTTCTTATATAGAGTTGGTCATCCGTAACACTACCGTCCCTGTAAAAAATGACCAATTTTGAACAGATTTGTGAGAAACGGGACCTTTACTTCTAAACTGTGAAATCATATTAATGTGAATAGGGAGAGAGGTGGGAGAGAAATCATCCTGAAATACTACTATTTCAATTCTTTTTGAAGACTAAAACTAGGAATAATTAGACCTAATGTATTCTTTGGGGATTCTTTATTTTCAAAGAAATTTGGCTTAAGCTAAGGAAGAACCCAGGTACAGTTTTTCAGTGTTGTGCTTAGGGATTGCTTGACTGTTCCTTCCAAAGACATGAGGCTGGTTTATTGGCAGTTTATGGTTGGATTTTCATAGCAAGCATAAAATAGTTGAAGCAGCAAATGATTTGTGAATGCCTGTGGTGGGTTGGGGTAGGGAGGTATATATTGTTTTCTCTGCACATCTACTGCCACTACAAAACCACTTCTCTGTGTGAGATGACCATATATAACTTTTATTTTTAATATTTTTAGACTCTGGCCTTCTTTAATGATTTACCTCCAACCACAGTGTTTCTTGCAATTCCCCTGTCCTTACATGTGCTTTGTGGACCAACTAAGAGTGAGAGCAAAATGAGTACATGCCTCAACTGCAAACTATTTATCAACTTTTAAAAAAATATATTCACTTTAGATTCCCTCCTGGTTATCTGGAGACCTCTTAACACTTGCTTCTCCCATTGCTTTTCATAATAAAGCCTCTTTGTTCTTCAAACCCCATCATATTCATGCAGATTTATGCTAATGATTACTTCCTATGCAAATATTTCAATTTAGTATTTGTAATAGAGAAAGCACTGACCAGCAGACCTGAAATTGAAGCTCAGCTCAGCTCTTAATTGTAAGACCTCATATATTTTACTTAATCTCTCTGGGACGTAGTTTCATCTCTGTAGCATGGAGATCTTAATAACTATCTTACAAAGCTGTGGTAGAAATTCAACAGATGGAAAGCTTTATAGATTTTGAAGCACCTTACAGGTGTTGGGCATGAAGCAGAGACTACAGTCTGTTCACCCAGTGCATTCCCTTCTTAGTAATGGACTTCTGTCTGAATCCAGCCTGGGGCTGTACATTCTAGCCTCCCTTACAGCTAGGTGTAGCCATGTGTTTAAGCTCTTGTCAGAAGAATGAAAGAGGGAGAGATGTGTATCATTTTTGCTTTATTTACCTTGCAGGAGATAGCTGGCCCTGGACTTCAACTTGTCCCCTTTCTGATGGGCTGGTAGGGCTATTAGCAGAGTGACCTTGGAGACCAAGTATTGTTGCACCAGTTCCCTGAATCAAAGGAGGGGGCAGAGCTGTCAGCTGCTCTAGAATACTTGTCTTGGACCATTGTGTAAAAGAGAAGTAAATTCTGTTTTGTTTGAGCACTTGCACTTTTGGGTCTATTTGTAACAAGTTTAGCCTACTGTAACTAATACTGGCATTATTTCTGAGTCCTTGTTGATAGAGATCCACAGAGTAATAGAGCTGGAAGGATCTATAGAGGTCATCTGGCAAATAAAAATAGCACTTAGAGAGGAAACAAGTTTTATTTGGTCACAAAACAGATTAGTTACAGAGTTGGAATAAAATCCAGTGTTCACAACTTTGCTTCTTCGTAAAGTGAATAATAAACATACGTAATCTAATACGTATGTACAGAGGTGGTACAGACAGAACATATGAATAGATTCAGAAAGTATCCATGTAAACATTTTTTTTTTTTTTTTTTTTTGCGGTACGCGGACCTCTCGCTGTTGTGGCCTCTCGCGTTGCGGAGCACAGGCTCCGGACGCGCAGGCTCAGCGGCCATGGCTCACGGGCCCAGCCGCTCCACGGCATGTGGGATCTTCTTGGACCAGGGCACGAACCCGTGTCCCCTGCATCAGCAGCAGACTCTCAACCACTGCGCCACCAGGGAAGCCCTCCATGTAAACTTTTTATAACCGTCTAGAAATGGCAAGTTAGAGAAGTGGCATTTTACCCAACCTTTCGCATTGAGATCAGGATGGAAAACCAGGTCCTTACAGAGCACAAGCTCTGGGGCTTCTTTATCAACAGTTCCAGAGCATGGAGGGTCCATGTGTCAGATAAAGGGTTACAATGCCTTTTGGTTCCGTGTGAGAACCGCTTTGGAAGGAAAATGACCACCCTGGCAGTGGTGTTGGGTATGTTTTAGCCGCAGCTGCTGGGAGCTTCTGTACTCAAGAAGATTGATCTAAAATGGCTTCTCAAAACAACCCAGCAAGGGAGAGACGAGGTTATGTTTAGACGAGGTTATGTTTCTAGCATTTGAACCAGAATACATCCACTCTGCTTTAAAAGGTCTTATGGGACTGAAAAAACCCAGGGAAATAGAAGTTGCTGTTCTCATTAAAAGAGGGAGGTGTTTTTATTCATTGTTTCTATTCACATCAGTTAATTCAACATGCCTTGAAGGGGCCTCTTCCAGGCTGGCAGTATTAAAGTAGCAGTTTACTCACTAATTATAAACAAACATTAGTCAAGTTGACTTACAAAAGTTGGTGCATGGATAAAAAGCAAAAGAATTACCTTCTACCTGACAGATGAAATGAGTCCCAAAAGCCTCTTTGGGTCTTGTGACAACATGCCACACAAGAAACTTAGAATGAAATCCAAACTCTTTAACCATGATCTCTCCATGATCTGGCCCATACCCACCTCTCACCTTTATCTCCTGACCCTCCACCTGGAGCTCACTACTGAGAAGCCACACTTGGTTTTTCTGTTCTACGACCACAGCCTCCTTCCTGTGCTGTAAGGTTCTGCACATGAAGTTAGTGTGGCTGGCTACTTCTCCTCTTCCTGCATCTCAAGTTAAAAATCACCTCCTTAGAGATATCTTTGCTGACCACCCTACAAAACGAGGTTCATGCCACTCCATTTTTTATTTTATTTATGTGTCTGTTCATTTACTTACGGGTGGACATTAATCTCCCCCACTGGACAATGACTGAATCAGCGAATGACCCAGTTTGACCATAAAGGGGGCAAAGTTCAATCCAAGGAGGGTCAGAAAACTCCAGGTTGAGGCCAACCTAGAGCTCAGGTAGGAAGAAATTGAAACCAAGAGACTAGGGATGGAGAGTGGGATTAGCGACCTGCTAGGGTTTTCTTTGGAATGGCAGACAGGCTGGGGTGGACTCCCAAATGGAGATCAATCCAGTGTGGGAAGAGGGACAAGAAGACCCAGAAGATCAAGGACCTGAGAAGAAGCCAATGAAGCAGAAGCTAAGGCAGGAAAGAGGCAAAGTCTTAGACGGACTGATTCCTGGGCCAGTGGCTTCACTTCCTTCTGAAGGCGGTGCTATTTGTCCTTTGGTCAGACAACTGGAGGGTGATTCTTTCTTCTGGCTGGTGTCACCTCTGACCAGTTCTTAACTTTATACACATATCTCAGCAACAGGATATTTTCCTACAGCTCTGGCAGCTGACTTCTCTGATAGAAGTTGTGCACCTTTGGTCTAGAAGCAGCTTGTAACTCTTGAGCTGCCTTTCTGTCTTCCCTAAGTTCTGACTGCCCTATGCCCCATTCATAAATCAAAACCTTCTTCAAATTCTGCTTTGTTTAAATTCACCTTTCGCTTCTTAGAGAGGAACCCAGGAATCATCCTGGCGTGTGGACGGCCCTCAAGGACAGATGATTCTCTTTAGAATCAGAGAATCATCAGAGTCTCTTTAGACTCAGCCTTTCTGTTGTTATAGTAACAACAGATGTGCCTTCTAGAATGTTACGCTTCCTGCGAACTCTGTTGTAAGGATCGTAAGAGAGATTCACTTGGTCCCAACTCTATTTCAGACTGAAAAAAAAAAAATCCTGTGCCCACGACTGTATATTTTTTTTCTTGCATTATGGAAGTCAGGAGAAATTGACAAGGTAATACAACCAAATCTTTGCAAGGAGTAGGACAAGTAACATGATGAAATCTGTTCTACTTTACTAAAGAAAATATAATGCTAATAATGTACCTGTACTGTGATTATCAGTATAAATTGTGCAATAAAATATATGACTATAATGGAAACTTCAAAAACATCAAATAGATGATACAAACATCAAATAGATGATATAAAACACGGTGGACTATTTTACTTAGCTTCGATTTTAGTGTTTGTAAAGAGAATGAAACAATGCATTTAAATGGAGGAACCCATATTATCACAAACATATTTGCTAAAACAGGGAGCATCAATTGTGGTTAAATTTAGTAATGTCTGAGGTATGCTTGAATGTTTCTTTGTGATTAAATGTGAACAATTGCTCCTTTAAGGTAAAGGTCTGTGTATATGTGATTAATCAGATTGAAATGAAAGTGCAGACAGCTCATGCCATGCCTGGTTATCAGAATGATTGATTTTAGTCTGTGCTTCTAGGTGAAAAAATATCTGTTAATAATCCCAGCAGCCAAACCCCTGATGGCACTGATAGCTCCATGATTTGTGCACATTTTGCATTATCGAGCTCATTTGCAGGTAGAGGGTCTACACAATGATCCACTGGATCGCAGAATTATAACATGAGAAAAAGTGACATCTAGATTTATGCAAGAGTTATGACTGCAAAATGCATTTCATCAGTGAGAAGTCTAAAATTGCTGCTGTTGTAGCTGTCACGGGCACGTTATTTTCTTTGGTTTGTGTGTAGGCAAGGCTGTCAAGCTTTTATCACACACGCTGGTGTTTTTTGTGCACCATAGCTCTCTGCCTGCTGGCGACAGCCGGTCTCTGAACCCGGGTTGTTATTAAGTCTTCAGCTTTATGATAGTACTTTATCAACTTGGTTGAATTACACTTGATCATAAACACCTTAATGTTTTACTGGGTATAAAAGGTTCAGAGCAAAACATGAAGGCAGAGTCTGTAGTAAGTAGTGGTGGATTGCTGGTGGGGGCTGTTGCTGTTCATCACTGCTGAGGAGATGGTACTGTCCTTAAAGGTCTCAGTTCTGGGTCCCCTAAAATGAAGGAGTGGGTTTAGCCAGAGATTTACGTAAAACTCAGATGTCTTCCGCATCTTGTACCCCCTGAATTTTTAGACCTAGTCACTGTATTGTCCAGTTGTCGAACCCTTCAGCACCGTGCCCTTCTGCCAAGAAACGTGTTCTCTCCCCTAAGCGATTCATTTCTGGGGGCAAGTTCATCCAAAATATCTCGGGGCATGTATTTGGCACCAACTCTCTTTCAGATTAATTTTTTTTCACACACTCACAATTGGTCTTGGTGCTTTGCTATAAAGAAACCAGGAGAAACTGACAGAGTAATAGAGCCAAAGCTTGGCAGGAAAGCAGTGAAGATGTCTTTTATATGATGAAATATTGTACATAACGTGTTCTACTTTTACGGAGAGAAACGTAATGCTAATACTTTATCCGATTTTGAGTATTAGGGTATATTGCAAGGTAAAATATATGGCTATAAGGGAAACATCAAATGCTGCAAGTAACACATCTAAACCAGGGTGGGTTCATGCATTTGGCTTCAACTGTTATACTTGTAAAATGCGTGAAGCTATGTGTGCAGAAACCTTTCTTAGGAGATTTTATGCAGTTGTGTCTGGTATGATACCTGGCCCTCAACAGGCAATCTAAAAATAGGAGCCATTATTATTATTACTATTATAAGCAAAGAAGGGACATCATTACATGTACTTTATGTGTTGAATGGCCAGATAATGAAGCCAAAGCAAGACTGCAAAAGTAAGTGAGAGGTCTTGAAGAAGCACACATCTAAGGGGTCTGTACCACCCCACCCCCTAGTGCTGGCCTGGCTATACTTTTAAAGAACCTGTGTTAATCCTGACCTAAATCCCTGGGGCTGTGCTCTCCACTGCGGTAGCCACTAGCCACACATGGTTATTTAAATTTAAATTAATTAAAGTTCAGCAAAATAAAAAATTCAGTTCTTCAGTCACACTAGCCAAATTCCAAGTGCCCCAAACCACATGTGGCTAGTGATTACCATATTGGACAAAGCAGAGAACATTTCCACCATCACTGCCAAGCGTTGTATTAGGCAGCACTGCCCGAGGGTAAACTCTGCAAAGAACCTGGGATTTCGAAGCTGAGGTCTGCAAAATACAGGAAAAAAACTGTGCAGTCAAGTGAGTACCAGACCCTGTTTGTGGAAATTAATTAGCAAGGAATTGAAAAAGAACAAATTGCACCGTGTAGTGCATTTTAAAGGCCTTGGCTCCTCTTGAATGAAATATTCAGGTAAACAGAAAGGATCATCAGTCACCATTCAGCATCACCTCTCAGCATCCCATCGGGGAGCCATGAGTCAGTCCCAAAGAGCTGCAATGGAAGGAAAACCAAACCCAAATCCAAACCCCAAAACGGGATTATACAATTGAAATTGAAATAAACGTGGAACCACACGAGTCATCTTAAAACTGGCCCTTTGCAAACACACTGTGATTTGGTTGTTTCTTGAATGTACCTGAATTTAATCATCCTTAGAAAGTGAGGAAACTCAGTCTTGGTTCCTCACGCTTATGTAAGTTCCCAGTGATCCATCACCTCATCACGAATTGTGCTACATTTATTAATGATACTCAATTAGTCCCAAGGGAGGCAGGAGCTAACATCTGTCTTAGTCGTGACAATTACTAGAAATGAAACCGATGGCATTGCCTTCAGAATAAGTGACTAGAATTAAATACATGTAATAGCACGTTGACATTCTGTCATAGAAACAATGTAAAAATATTTGACATTTAAAGGTTTATAGGCTTTTCTCCATAAAAGTTTCTTAACTTTCTTCATATATTTTCAAACAATTTAAGTCACTTCAGTTAGGGAAAACTGTAGAACCCTGCCTTAAAAGATTCTCCCATGTGTGACCTCCTAGGGAATTTGAAGACGGTAAATTTGGCTGAATTTCACTGAACTGAAAACTGAAATTGTCACTTATTGGAGAGTGCAGTGGATTGTATGGTGTTGTCAGCATATTAAATCTTGGGTAAAAGTTATAAATATTATTGATTGTTTTAAATTAGAGAAGTGTCTGTGTGTTCAATATCAATTTCAGTTCAATTTTTAGAACTCAAGAAATACATTAGAATTGTAATGCTGGCAGGGACCTCAACTGACAATCTTGTCTTTCCTCTTAGACTCTAAGTCAGGCTGGATAAAAGTGATCCTAGGACGCTTGCTGGGAGCAGGGAAGTAGGATGGTGGAAAAGGCACTGGACTATGGACCCCTGTGACCTGCACTCTAGCTCCAGCTTTGCCACAATTTCCCCCCACATTCTACAACTTCCTGGGTCTCAGCTTCCTTCATGATAAAATGAGGGAAATGGACAAAATAGTTTCTATAGCACTTTCTAACTCTATTAGTTTTCTGTTGTTACATAACAAATTACCACAAACATAGTGACCTAAGATAATGCCCGCTTAGGGCAAAGGACCTGAAGGGATGTTTTTCCAAAGAAGACATCCAGATGGACCACAGGTATATGAAAAGATGCTCAAAATCCCTAGTCATCTGGGAAATGCAATCAAAACTACAACGAGATATCACCTCACACCTGTTAGGATGACTTTTAACAAAAAACCAAGAAATATGCTGGCGAAGATATGGAGAAAGGGGAACCCTGGTGCACTGTTGGTGGGAAGATACATTGCTGCAGCCATTTTGGAAAACAGTATGGCAATTCCTCAAAAAACTAAAAATTGAACTACCATATGATCCAGCAGTCCCACTCCTGGGTATATATCTGAAGGAAATGAAGTCAGTATCTTGAAGAGACAGCCGCATACCTCCCCCCACACAATGGCAGTGGGATGGAGCCATCCCGCCTTCACTCCCTAGTAGCAGCCTTTGTTCAGGCCATTTATAGGGAGGCATTTTATTTTATTTTATTTTAATTAATTTATTTATTTTTTGCAGTACGCGGGCCTCTCACTGTTGTGGCCTCTCCCGTTGCGGAGCACGGGCTCCGGACGCGCAGGCTCAGCAGCCATGGCTCACGGGCCCAGCCGCTCCACGGCATGTGGGATCTTCCCGGACCGGGGCACGAACCCGTGTGCCCCGCATTGGCAGGTGGACTCTCAACCACTGCGCCACCAGGGAAGCCCTATAGGGAGGCATTTTAAATGAGTTGGCCTTTCTGCAGTCCAGTCCCTTCGTGGCGATTTCAAGTGACTTAAATGGTTACAGCAGTGCTTTTTCTTGTGATTTTTTTGGTACAAATAAATGAAATAAAATCTGAAAGTACAGATGATCCAATAGACAAAAATGAAAGCCACCACAATCCCATCATCCAGGGGTATTCACTGTGAATAGTGGGCTGCATAGCCTTCTAGATATTTTTCTATGATACGTGCATAAAGTATTTTTAAAAGGATATTGTACAACATTTAACAATATATGGTGAAAATTTTCATGTCAGTAAAGATATTTCTGTGCTATGTTAATTGGCTGCCTCCTAATATTCCACCTTTGGGTGTAATAGTATTTATTCAGTCATTTCTGGTAAACGTTTGGGCTGTCTCTATCTCTCACTTTTATAAATAGTGCTTCAGTGAATATCTAGATAGCTAGATCTGTGAGCATCTTATTAATTACTTAGGATAAGTTGCTAGAAGTGAGATTGTTTGGCTAGAGCATACACACATATTGAAATCTTTTGCGATATATTGGCAATGCCTTATAATTGTAAAATGCACATTAACTGATATGGCCTCCTGGAAGGAACACTGTGTTTGTGGTAGAAGGTTGGGCGGGAGCTTTCTTTCGTTGATTGCTCACTCTATAATTTTGATCAAATCAATATCCCTAACATTCAATGTCCTCGTCTGTAAAACAGGAATACTAAAACTCACTCTATCCACCTCAGATATAAGTGTTCATCTGCAGGTGAAGAGAGACAGACTATGAGGCAAGAACTTGGAAAATTATAAAGTTATGGATAAGTACAGGGATTTATTTATCTCTTTTGTCTAGACAAAGGCAGTGGTCTTCAGGAAAACAGTCCATCGTATCCACTGAATTACACCTCTTCTGAGAACATCTGTGTGTGCTGAAATCCCCCAAGAGTGTCCTGTGGATTTAATGACACTCCTTTGAGTATAGCACTGGCTCTAGTCCTGATCCAAAAGTCTGCTTCCATATGTGCGTGCCTGTTGCTTTTCTTGCACAATAAAGTCTATGAAGCAGGAACTCTTCTGTATGGTCACTGTATTTATTTACGTTTTTGTCACCTTGCTTTCTCAAGCTGGCTATTCACTCATCCCCTGCCGATCTATTATGTTCTCTATGACAGCTGTCTTTATTGGTACTCATAGGTGGCATTTAGCGCTCATATGGCACTTTTCATCTTGAAAGCACTTTACAGACATTTAGCTAATTAATTTTCCCATCACAGCATGATAGGTAGGTAGGGAGCTAATCTAAGCATTTGAGCTACGGCGATGAAAGTTGTGTTACGATAAATTATTATTTTATTATTGTTTGAAGGAAGATGAGATGGTTATGTAATTTGTCCCAAACCACAGAAAGTATTTACATGACAGTTGAAATTCAAGCCTAATCTGGCATTTTGTTGTATCACAGCCCTTCTTACTGGTTCTCATCCAGGTTGCTCCCAAAAGCAGTGTTATGGGAGTGAAACCAACCGGCTGGCTTCCCTTCCCACTCTGCGGGGCGGGGAGCAGCATTATTGGCACTTGAGTCACTTTCTTTCCTTTTTGAATAATGACACTTACTGAAATGAACCTGATGAGAAGTTTGAAAATATATCAGAGGGGCCTCCAAGTTTATGCAAGAGAAGGATGGACAGCAGTGGCAGGCGATAGGGAAGATATGGCTGGATAGTAATTTGCTTTTGAAAAATCTAAGTTTATGTAATTGGTAAAACGATGATATTGCTCTTGCTTGGGCCGATGGGAAAGTAATAAGGGTACAAACCCCTTGGCCTGGCTCTCCTGAGCTGTACCAGTAGGGATCCCAGAGTGGAGAAGGAAGGCTGGAGGACCCAGGAGCAGTGGTTCTAGCTTTTGCTCTTTAGCCCCTAGGCCTCCCCGGGGTTGAGACTTCCCGACTGCCCTCTGATATCGGGGTACCAATCTGAGTTTCCAATGTTGATTTCAGAGGAGAAAGAATACTAGTAGACCTGGTTGTTATGAAGAAAGGGAGCTTGGTCAGTATTCTCCAGAATTCTCCTTCCTGAAAGGTTCATGGATGGAACTATGATGGGCTCTGAACCCATAGTCTTCCTTTCTTCAGTGATGTAATTGAAGGTAATGTGAGAATCACATTCTTGTAAGAGAATATCTGATTCAATTCCCTGTGTCCTGAGATGTGGTCAAGACTTGCAATAGGGGCTTCCCTGGTGGCGCAGTGGTTAAGAATCCGCCTGCCAATGCAGGGGACACGGGTTCAAGCCCTGGTCTGGGAAGATCCCACATGCTGCGGAGCAATTAAGCCCATGTGCCACAACTACTGAGCCTGCGGTCTAGAGCCTGTGCTCCGCAACAAGAGAAGCCACCGCAATGAGAAGCCCGCGTACCGCAACAAAGAATAGCACCTGCTCGATGCAACTAGAGAAAGCTGCATGCAGCAACAAAGACCCAATGCAGCCAAAAATAAATGAAAAATAAATAAATTTTTAAAAAGACTTGCAACAGTAGTAATATAAATAAAATCCTTAGACTTTGGTAGTTGATGGTGGGGGAGCTAGTGGAGGAGGAAGCCAGAAAGAACAAGTCCTGATGTTTGACCCATTTGCCAGTAGCTCTTCTCTGACGGTCAGATTTCCCTGGTCTCTATAATTTCTTATGCCAGTGGGTGTCAGTCTGAACACCTAAGCAGATGGCCTAAAGAAGAGGGCAGGTTTGACATTTAGCTGTTAATTTATTTCACGATGTGGGCTGCCATGTATTATACATGAGGTAAATAAAATGATGGACTAATTATGGAAACATGTGCTGCCTTCCAATTACTCTTGGATTACATGTTTAATATTTTGAAGAATTCCAATTACGGGGAGATTTGTCACTGTGGCAAAGTTTTATTTGTGGAATTCCAACTTTTTCTCCAGTGAGGCTCAGCTGATTTTGTGCTGCTAAGTAAATGAACATCCTAGACTTTCCAACACAATTGGGATTTTTATTTTTTTCTGGTTGAATCATATTTTAGACTTATATTTTTGACAACCTATTTCACAGTTGACTGGCCTCCCTCTCCCAGTCTGGGATTCTGGTCCACTTTCAAATAGTAGATCCACATTTGTTATCATAAAAGGGCAATCTTGTCATTTTAAAAAGATCACTTCTTGTTAATTCAAGATCTGTAACTTGTTTTGGTCTATTAACTTTCTTATATTTCTTTCAAGAACAATTTGATTAGGAAAGGAATGGAGCAACACAGCAAAATGGTTTAACATTATCCAAATGTCTGGTTAAAAATTACATATAGTTTTTAAAAAGCAGGAACAACTAAGTTCTTTCAAGCTTAGGTTAGCAGTAATAGAAGCACTAGAATGTTTGAAAACCAGAAGTTGTTTTACTTTGTGTCGAAAGACTTAATGAAACTCAGTTTTGTTTTGTTTTGGACTCGTATTCTGACTTATGCTAACTACACAGAGCCATCCTTCTCAATTTCATAAAAATTTGAAATTTTATAAAAATGGAAATTTTTTGTTTGTGTGCTTTTCAGTTTAAGATAATTATCGCCTCTAATCCAGAGCTTACCAATTTTATTTTGATCTTTTGCAAAAAGAACACTTCATACAATAAAGCATAGTAACTTTATTACAGAGGAGAGTATTATGAATTTTATGGTTTGAATATTGTATCTGTAAATGGTTACATTAGTTTTATATGCTTATATCTAATCTCATTTCAAACAATCATTTGAGACCGATTATACAAATACATAAACCAAAATACACACATTATAAATGAGTTATAAATCAGGAACAGGAATAGAATAGGGAGTCAAACTTGGGGAAGAGTTTGAACATAAATAAGAGGACACAGTTCCTAAAGAGAAGCACAGATTGGCTCTGTGTTTCTTGGTATCCAAATGAAAAGGGAAACAGGATCCATTTCCTAAGACAAATGATCCTCAAGGAACAAACATACCTGTTCCTCAGGGGAAACAAAGCTTTTTTTTCTTGTAATTAAGTTTTTAATATTAGTATCTTACTGTTCATGATATTAATATATTAGCATACATTTTTAGGATAACTCTCAATACAAGTTTTATTATTTTTGTGTCATTTTTGTTCCATGAAAATACCCAAGCATGGTGGCTTAAAACAACAAGCATTTATTATTCCCCTCTGTTCTGTGAGTTGTCTTCTGGGTGGTTCTTTTGGTCTGGGCTGGTTTCACTGGGCCCAGATGGCCTAGGATGGTCTGAGCTGGGATTTCTGGGATGACTGAGTCCTGTCTCCGCATGGGTCCTCATCCTCCAAGGCCATCGGGCTTATGCACGTGGTGGCATTTCTGTTCCCAGTGGTGAGAGAGCAAGCTCCAATGAACAAGCACTTTCAAGTCTTTATTGGTTTGCTGATGTCTTATTGGCCAAAACAAGACATATGGCTGACCTGGATTCAAGGAGTGAAGAAAGAGACTGTCCCTCTTCAGGGTGAGAGCTGCAAGGGGCTGTGAATGCAGAGAAGAAAAGAATTATTGTGGGGTTTTTTTGTGCATACAGTCTACCGCAGTTGGAAAGCCCATCTGTCTCTGTACCACTCCCCATTAATCGTTAAGGCTGAGCCCAAGCCTGGAATAGAGAAGGAGGACATTGTGTCAGTTATCAATTTGTTGCCTCTCAGCTCTAAATGCACCCTTCAATATATACGCTCTGTGAGAGCCAGTGAAATTCTGTAAACGTTCCTCCTTACCACGAGCACGGTGGTAAGCTTTCTCAGTAGAGGGCACTGGAGGGACATTACAAAAGGAAGAGACTTCTGCAGTTGCTGATGGACTGAGGTCAGCAGCGTGGGTGTGAGGCACCCCAGAGAGCCTGCCTAGCCAGAGGCCCCGGGGTCCCTGTGTGACTTCGCAGCTTTGGCCTGGTGCTAACCTTTCTGCAGCCCTCTCCACATGGAAACCAAACCCTGTGCAACCTACAGACTGCCTACAGCTCAGAGAGTCACACACCGAGCTGTGATCCCTTCTGCAAGCACCGCCTTCTTCTCCACCACCCTGGGCAGACTGGGCACTCTGCTGACCTCTGCCCCAGACCCTCTGGCACCCCGACTTTCACTGCACACCTCTGTCACTGGTTGCTGACTGTCTGCTCCCCTGCCTGCTCGCCATAGGGTCGCCTAGTGTTTGCCCAGCAACTCCAGGCCAGCTCACTTCTCTGCTATCCAAGGACCAAACCACCCCTCCTCCCATGAGGTCTGTACCCCTTGCAAGTTTGTCCTTCCTTGGGTGCTCTCCCTCAGCCCCAGGGTACCAGACAGAATTTCCTTTCTCTTACAGTTTCTCTTTAATCAAAGATAATAACTCTTATATTAAATTTCCCCCATTTAACCTACTATGTGGTTTCTCTCTCCTGGTTGGACCCAGACTGCTACAAGACATGGTGTAGAGGAAATAGAAAAGCTGAAGACGGCCCTCCCTGATCCTGTGAGCAAGTGGACAAAGCAGGGAGATGGGAAGGGAAGTAAAGGAGGAGGGATTTGGGGAAGAAGGGAATGCAGGTAAAGGGAGCTGGTCATTTGTTTTCTCCTTTCCCCTGAGAGCAGAAGCTAGGGAGGCATGTTTTGGGCATTAAAGCTACCCAGTCACTGGATAGTAACTGGAAATCTCATACATTGTTGGTGAGAGTGTATTGTGGCATAAACTCTGACAAACGTCTGGCAGTCGTTGTTGTCTTTTTTAAGTGAAACTAAAAATATGGATATTCTATGACCCAGAGATTTCAATTCTAGGAATTTACCCAAGAGAAATGAAAACATATGTCTACAAAAAGATTTGTACGGGAGTGTTCAGAACAGCTTTTTCATAACAGGCCTAAATAGCTCAAGTGTCCATCAATAGGAAAATTGATAAAATGCGGTATAGTCATACCCTGAAATACTATTTAATAATAAAAAAGGTGGACTATTGTTACATGCAATAACGTGGATGAATCCCCCAGACATCTGTCCATCCATCCATCCATCCATCCATCATCTTATTTTTTGATGTATTTCAAAGTAAATTGCAGACATCTGTATACTTCCTGCTAAATAATTCAGCATACTTACTGTCAACTAGTTCCGTTTGCTCACAGTTATGTGAAAGAAACCTTATGAAAAAGAGCACAAATAGTTTTCGTTCATATGAAGTTCTAGAAGAGGAAAATCTAATCTATGGGAGGTAGAAATCAGAGCACTGGTTGCCTCTGGGGAGGTAGGGACGTGGTGGGGGACAGCTGAGTGGGAGGGGACCTGAGGGAATTGTCTGAGGTGGTGATAATGGTCTGATATCTTGATAAAAGTTTGGGTAGCACAGAGATAAGTATGTGTATGCATTTGTCAGCATCCACAAATATACACCTCAGATTTGTGTAATTCATTGTATGTAAATTTTACATCAAGATAAAAAACCGTAAACAAATATAACTAATTAACGATAAGTATGCTGATGGATAGATACGTGATAAAGTATATTTGTTAATGGTAGAAACTAAATGGTGAGTATATAAGTCTTCACTGTGAAATTCTCCCAACTGTGCTGTGTGTTTAGGTTTTTCATAAGAGGAAATCTTTTCAAAGGCCCAGTTAAGTATGGAGAGCCACAGAGCATTCAGACTAAGAGGACACATCCCCCGACCACTAGGGGAAGACTGTAGCTCATTAGGTGAAGCTACATACACAGCTGTTTCCACATGGCGTGGGTTGAGGGCACTGGGGTAGCAGCCGAAAGTGTGTGGATAGATGTGTCCAAGGCAGAGCTCCTTGTGCTTTGACTTTGATGTTCTTATGCAGAGGTTTTCATGTGCCCCAGGACGGGGACGTGAAGGTGCTGAAGGTGCCTATGAATGGCATTTTGGGGTCAAGGTGAAGAGGCCATTGTAGGTGGCAATGAAATTAGGGGCAAAAGGCCAAGACTTGGTCAAAAGACCCACACAATGGGTGTTAACATCATGTTCAAGAGCTAAGGCTCAGACAAATGTCATAGGTCACCTGTCCATTCATTCATTCAACAAGCATTTAGTGATCATCTGCTGTGTGCTGTACAGTGCTCTGGGTACTGGAGGTACAGCAGTTCACAAAACCAGTTGAGTCCCTATGGTTAAAAAAGCTTTATCCCAGTGGGGGAAACATAGACAACAAATAAATAAGCAAGTATAGGGCATATGTCAGATGGTGATAGATGTTATGGAGAAAATAAAGTACGGGAATTAGATGAGAAGTATCAGATAAAGGAATTAGTATTTTATAAAGGGTGATCTGGGAAGGACTTATAAGATAATATTTAAATACAGATCTTGAGGGTATGGAGAAGGAAGCCATATGGCTATCTTAGGGGAGTATTACATTTGGGAAGCAGCAGGTGCAAAGGCCCTGAGGTTGGAGTTTGCTTGCCCTCTTTATAGAAAAGTTAGGAGCTCAGTTTGACTTGAATCAGCAAGGAAGAAAGTCAGATCAGAGAGGTGGTAGAAGATACAGAGCAGATAAGCACCTAGGCTTTTACTTTATGTAAGATGAAAAGGTTTTGAGCAGTTTTGAACTCAAAAATAATATTTTAAATGGATCACACTAGCTGGGTGCAGATAGATTGAGAAACAAGGGTGGAAGCAGGGAGGCCAATTATAGAGCCTTTTCATTTATCCAGGTGATAAATGATGGTGGTTTAGACCAGGTAGAAGAGCTGATAAGAACTGGTCAGGTTCTGGATATATTTGAAGGCAGAACCAATAAGATTTACTTATGGGTGCAAATAAGATCAGAGAGGAGTTGAAAATGGCTCCAAAGATTATGGCCTGAGCATCTGGAATGATATGTACATGACATGGGCAAGAGTATAGGAGGGACACATCTGGGGACAATTCTGAGTCGGGAATTCAGAATTGGACATGTTGAATCTAAGATGACTTTGAGCCTTCTAACTGAAATTGTGGGTCAAAGTAGGACAAATGAGTTGGACTTCCAGAGAGAGGTGTTATCTAGAGATATAAATTTGAGAGTTACTGCATTTAGATGCTTTTTAACACCATGAAGCTGGTAAGATCACCTAGAGAATATGTGTAAATAGAGAAGAGATGGGGACAAAGAGCTGAAGCCTGGGGACTGTAATGTTGAGAAGTCAGGAGATCAGGAGCAACTAACAAAAGATACTGAGAAGGGTTGGCCAGTGAGGAGACCAGCAGAGAATAGTGGTGTTATGGACTGAATGTGTGGACTAAAATGCAGCTGTTGATGTGATGATACCCAGTGTGATGGTATTTGGAGGTGGGGCCTTTGGGAGGAATTAGGTCAGGAGGGTGGAGCTCTCATTAATGGGATCAATGCCCTTATTTTAAAAGGAGGAGACATGGGGTCTCCCTCTCTCCCTCTCTCTCTTTCTCTCTCTCTGCTCTCCCCCATGTGAGGACACAGCCAGAAGATGACCAACTGCAAACCAGAAAGAGGGTCCTCACCAGAACCCAGCCATGCTAGCACTCTGGTCTTGGATTTCCACCTTCCAGCACTGTGAGAGATAAATGTTTGTTGTTTTAGCCACCCAGTCCTTGGTAGTCTGTTATAGCAGCCTGAGCTGATTAAGACAGGTAGCCAGAAACCAAATGAAGAAAGCATTTGAAGGAGAAGGGAGTAATCAGTTATGTCAAGTGTGACTGATGGTTCAGAGAACAGAGAGGAGCACTGTCCAGCCACTTTGTAACAGAGACCAGCAAGGATGCAGAGGACCCTCTGTGCATTCAGGGTTCTTGCCATCTCTCCACGGGTCAACTCCACACATCCAGTCATCACTCGGAAGGAGACGGCAAGGTTCAGGAGGTCTGAAATAGCAAGACATAGCATTCAGTGAAAGGAGCTGCTGAAATAATTTCATTGGATTGATTTACCTTTTGGATTAAAAGGTTCTTCCCAGCAGGAAGAATCTAAGAGGGAGGATGAGGTATCAAATAAATAAGTAAATAATGAGGTATCAAATACCTCAGAGGGAGGGTGAGGTATCTTAATAAATAAATACGCTACATTTTCCTTACACATCTGAATGTGTGATAAAGTAATTAAGTGACCTTATTAATAAATAGGCACACTCTGAAGGGCCTATTTTTAATGCACTTGACTAAAATATAATTTTCATTTTTAAAAGTATAATTAACACTTTGGACCCAAGTTTAACGTGTGTGTTGATTGTAAATGAGATGCATAGCTTGTAATAATGCTGAGGTGGCCCACATGTATACACAGCATACAGGAGAGTGCCGGTATAGTGCTGGACAGTCAATAAATATTTGATAATTAAACAAATCTAGTTGCATTTTTAGATTTTTTTTTTCCTTGAGATTCCTACTCTTGTGGATGAGACTACAATACAGTTGCCTCTTTTCAAAGGCTGTTCTGGTGGTTTTCCTGGTAATAAAAGAGCCATGGCAAAGTTGTCAATCCGCAAGAGAGGCAGGCGTTAATAGATGGTGTTCTTAAAGCAGCAAAGAGAAAAGTTTAAAAACCTGAGTAATTAATTAAAACTCTTGCCTAATTAAGCATTCTTTTACCAGGCCCAGGTCCTCATATTATTCAAAATGAGTAGAGCCTCTGTTTGTAACAACCTCTTAGAATCACAGTGTCAGAACTAGCCCTATTATTACTTTCAGATCAGGACACTGAGATCAGGGAGAGTGTGAGATGTGCTGGGTTATTGGCTAGATAATAGCAGTGATGGCTCTTAAAACTAGACTCTCTGTCTATTTTTTCTTCCGATACCTTATCAATGATCCTAAATTCAAAACCTGTGTTAATTTTCTTACGAACTCAGGTACTCAGCAATTCTGATGTGTGTGTGAAAAGAAGGGACTAAGAAATCATCAGTATTTACAAAATATTTATATCGAATTAGTGCTTATTTTCTACATTCCTTGACCCACAAAAGGAGTTAAGGGGATCTGTCCCATAGAGTAGGGGTAGAGAGCTCAAATACTTACAGGATCCCAACCTTTGATTCAGATGAACAGGCCATCTGAAGACTATGACAAAGGAGATGAGAGGCTGATGGTCAGCTCCAGCCAACTTGTGCGGGCCTGCTGTTGCGTCACCTTCCATTTTTCCAGAATGCTCAGTTTCTATGTGAAATTTCCAAGTTTGCGTATTGACCGCTATTTAAAAAAAATGCTGTGCAAGTAATATTTAAACAATGAACAAGCATGCTTGTGGCATGGATTTGGCTGGAGGCTTCCGCTTTGCAACTCTGGTGTAGGGGTTTGGGGTTATTTTACAATCTCTGCCAATACATGACATGCATTAAAGGTACTCATGTGGACCTAGCATTGTACTAAATACTATGGGGATGGGTAGAAGGGAAGCCTACAGTAATTTAGGGCATGTTTCTTATCTTCTGGGAATTCCTTAGTTGGAAAGACCAATTTATGTGTGTCTATGTACAGATACATATAAGAAATAACTAGGGAGGCAGGTAATCAATATGAAATTCCAGTGGGTACTGTTGGAATTCAGAGGATGATTACTAGAAACGAACTGAGGTGTGAGCTGATTATTGATGTATTATCTCTCAGTTCTAAATATATCCCTTTTGCATGGTCTGTGAAAATGGATCTGGGCCCTTTACATATTTCTCCTATGCCCGCTGGCATGAGGTTAAGCTTTGTCATTGTAAAAAGAAAGGGTTTTGCTTCCTAGTTCTGGTGTGCCGGTCTGGAAGACCTCAACCCTAGGGGAAGCCTCTCTCTTGGGTGCTCTATCTCAGCCCTAGGGATAGTGGCTGCTCCTTATAATAGCTGTTTTGATACTCTTTAGACTTCTCTTTACTTCTTATTAGCCAATCCCTTGCTATAGTTAATGCATTTTATATTTAAAATTTACCTGTTAAAATTACTGTGTAATTTCAGTCTCCTAATTAGACCAAGAATGACATAGGGTGTGTTTCCCTCCCCCCCCACCTCAAACTCATAATGATGTCTCCAAGGGCTCTTTCTAGGCTATAGACCTTAACTTTTTGTTCTTTCTCTACTCCAGCATTTGATGTTAGTGGGGGCTGTCCATCTTAGTTCTCAACCTCCTTGTGATTGGTTTACAGAGCACGTACTGATGCAAAACTCACCAGAGTCCTTCTTTTGGTTTTGTAAAACTTGAGCTGGCATGATGGGACTAGTCTATATTGAGGCTGTAATGATGGTTGCATATAGACATATACATTTGACAAAACTCATTACAATGTACACTTAAAATGGGTACATTTATTGTATGTTAAATATGTCTCAAAATAGGTAATTAAAAAAAAAATCCAAAAACTTTTTCTCTGGGTCTGAGGCTGAGAATATACACTCAGAGCTGCCTGAGGCCTCAGTTCTAGACCTGTGGGGAAGGCCAGTTTGAGACAAAGAAGCTGACATACACAGAGGTGAAGATGAGAGACAGGGAGAGGGAAAATCGGAAGGTTCTGGTCTCTTGTTCCTGAAGTTTCAAAAAGTGGATCTACTCCCTTTCTTTTCTGCTATTTGCTCTTGTGAGTTAAAAAGTTCTCCGTTTTGCATAAAGTAGTTCAACTTGATTTTCTTCCACTCATAACTAAAATATCTAACACAGAAAGAAAAGGTCATTGTAGCCTGAGCTAATCCGTGTGGGCAGACTTTATCTCAGAGATGAGAGTGAGCTGGATCTTGTAGGGAGCATTGAGAGGAGGTAGAAAAGCACTGTAGGTGACATCGTAAAGAAAGCATGGTGGAAAATAAGGATATGTATGGCATTGGTGAAGATAGGCCCACAAATTATAGCAGCTCAGAGCAGGGTCTTTGAAATCAGATGGCTTTAGGCTTAAATCTTAGCTTTGTTCTTTGCAAGCTAGTGTCCTGGGGTAGAGACCCAAGGTCTCTGAGCTTCAGGTAATTGTTGCAAGATTTACATGAGATTAAATATTTAAAACATCACAGTGAATGGCCTAGTAATAGAAATGATAAGACGAAATAGCAGCGGTAGTTATTCGTGCTCACGATTATAGGAAAATAATTCTTGAAAACACAATTATTTAATTCCAAATTAATAGATGGTGTAATTGACACCCTTCTTTAGAAAACATAAGAAAAATTATTAACCAACTTGCAATCACTTAGAAAAGAATTAGGTGGTTCCTAAGAGTCAGCAATGGCTCACCAAGAGCAGATCATGCCCAATTAACTTCCTGTCCCTTTTGTTAGTTTTGTGAGATGGAAGGAGTAGGGGAATGTTATTGACGTGGTCTGTCCTTTTTGAAAGGCACTAGATAAAGTGATCAGGTAGCCTAACTTGGATACTTTCAGCCATGGAACCTCTCTTTGCCCAGGATACCTTAGATTTCTCGTTAGCTATTTCCAATGTTTAGAAAGTCTTTCTTTTTACTGACCTGGAATTTCTATATTTGCATCTTAGTTCTACTGTTTGGAAGTGCACGGAAAGAAGGCTAGTTCTTCTTCCTTTCAGTACTTGAAGATCCCTCTTTTTCTTTTGTCCGATATCTTCTCCTCTGTTACATCAACCCTCAGTTTCTCACATTGCACTTCGTTGCAAATAAATTCTAAACGTTTCCAGTTGTCCTTCTCCTTCGTGCTTTATTTTGTCATGTCCCTTATGAAGTGTGGAATCTTCACTTAGAAGAATCTTCACTTAGAATCAGTTGTGATATTTTTGATATTTTCAGACTTATGCAAATTACAGAAAGACCATTACATAGGATGCATTAATATTTTTATCTTTTGATTTTAATACCATTAACATTTTACAGGAACTGTGTCACTTTGTGGATTCATTTTGAACTTGAGAAGAACAAAATTCAAATTTTCCATTTAAAATATACCCTTATAAATCTAAATCTATAGCTGTGCTGTAACTATTGACTTTTTTAATCTAAAATGTGAGGTTTTACCATTATCTTTCTTGTTAGTTTCAGCACAGTAACTCAACCTGTCAAAATCTTGATCCTGTCATCTGTCATGTTAGTTATCCCTTCCTGGCTTCACTTCATCCTCAAATTGGATTTGCATGATCCTGCATCATAAGCCACTGACAGAAGTGTTGAATAGGACAGCACCAAGTGTGGAGCCCTGAAGCATGTCCTAAAGATTTCCTTCTACATTGATATAGTTTTACTAATTGGTACTCTTTCAGTAAAGTGTTGCAACCAGCTAAGCATTTTCTTATTTGCACTCTGGTCACCTTCCATGGATATCGAGAAAAACTTCTTTGGAGTTGTGAGAAGAATCTAGATTCTAGATTCTGGTTATATTAGAGCTCTTCAGAGAAACAGAAACAATGGTATATGTATGTGTGTGTATATATATGTATATGTATATTTGTATACTTATCTATTTGTACATCTGTATCTACATAGATATCAATATGTCCTTCAACTGATTGGATGAGGCCTACCCACATAATAGAGGGTAATCTGCTTTGCTCAGAGTCCACTGCTTTAGCTGTTAATCTCATCCAAAACACCTTCACAGAACTCCAGAATATTGTTTGACCAAATATCTGGGCACCATGGCCCAGCCAAGTTGACACATAAAATTAAGCATCGCTCTAGGAGGGTTAGACATATCTGGCCCGCCATGAGGGCTGCCAGGAAGAATTGTTCAGTCCACGCCTTTCACAAACGCACTGTGCTGAGTGAGCGGGCACTGATGGTAGTCAGTGTACTACTCACCAAGCCATGTGCCCTGAACTAGGACTGCACCTACTAGCAGGAAAGGCACCTTGTACTAACTGGTACACAGGCACCGTCTATTCGGCAAGCCATGTGCCCTTGGGCATCTTTTTCTAATTTGCACAAAGCCGTTCAATAGGCAAGCTACACTTGGCTTCTAATTCTAATTCTAAATCTTACACTTGGCTTCTAATTCTGACTTAGCTTCTTAGTAGCTATATGCCCATGGGCTAAGTCAGTTTTTTTTTTTTTCTGTGAAACCAGTTTTCTTCATCTATAAAATGGGCACATGTACCTGGTGGTAAGACTTAGATCAAATGGGCTAACATGTATGAAATGCCTGGCTTGCCTGGTGTTTGGCACACAGTAGGTACATTGGAAATAGTAGTCAGGATGATGATGTTGTACATCTCCCTAGTCTACAACCTGGTGTTCCCTCCAGAAATAACCTCTTGGCATGTGCTCTGTCCCAAATATTCCTCCTTTAGTTGGCTTAACTGTGGGTTCTGTTTAGAACTGTTGGCTGGTCTGGATGACCACAAGGGCCGCTTTCCAAACATTGAAAAAACAAGAGACTCAGATATTGAAATTCCTTGTCTGGCTTAGGCAAAGACTGTCAGAGTCAAGGGACAGTGAGACGGGCCCATAAGTTCCCATTTCCTGGAGCACACAGCTGGCGAGTCTAATTTGAAGTCCTTGCTGAAGTCCCTTTTGACACTCATAAATGCAGACTGTCCTGTTTTATCAAAACAATGACTTGTAGAGAGACACTAAACAGATGACAGCCATGCAGCCTTCCCAAATGGAGCAAACACATGGTCACCAATAAAGTTTGTAAATAAATTAGTAAGTCATACAAAGAAATGCAGGATTGATTGGGAATGGATAAATAACAAGACTTTTTTTTCCTTAATTAAAAGGACTTGGCTCACTTAAAATACCAAAGCACTGTTTGCCTTTGTAGAGAGAGGGACATTTGGAATCAAGTGTTAAATCTCTTTTGATAATTCCATGACAGCTTCAAATCTCAAATATATAATGTTTTTAGTTTGACACCCTACTCCAAAAAAGGGGCAGTGCTTTGAATAAATCATCTGTAAATGAATAGAAAAAATATTTTTTAAAAACATTTTATACAGCTTAATTTTTATAGAAGTCACAGTTGGAAAACAGCTGAGAATATAAGTCCTCTATAGAGGATGTTCCTACTCCAGTAGACTCTGTTCCAGGTTAATTAAAAAATTTTCCTAACAAAGCATGTTAGCATCTTTACATCTTTACATCTTTACATCTTTACATCTGTCTTTCTCTTTGTCCCTTCTCTTTCTCTTCCCTACAGAAAAGCGAATTTGACAGTGACAGTGATGTCTGTGCACAACTGGCAGAGAGAATACCAAAAGCTAGTAATAGTCTGTTTTCTTTTCGGTAATTTCCCCCTACCCCTGGCTTTCTCTCTCCCCAACTGAAGTCAGGCCTTCCTGTGTATATGTGTATAAGAGAGAGAGGCGGGGAGGGGAGGGAGGGAGAAAGAGAGAAAGAAAGAAAGAAAGAAAAAGAGACCCATCCTGCTGTAGATGGGACAGCAGGAACAAGACAGGGAGGGAGGGAGGCAAACCTTGATGGCCGCTGTGGCTCTTTCGCTGGTGTCCACTGAGTGAGATTGATTCTGTGATAACTTATCAAGGGTAGAAAGAACTTTGTGCTTTGGATGCGATTTGTGCTTCTGTTGCCTTAATCTGCTCACAGCTCCTGAGACCCTCCATTGACTCAATCCCCTTTAAGCCATGGATAACAGAATCACTGCCTTAAAAAAAGAAAAGGAAAAAAAAAAGCCTTTGAGGTTGTCTAGTTCATTTCGCAGAGAAAAGGGCTAAGACCTTGTGAAGGGCGACTCAGCCAAGGTCATTCAGGCAGCTGCGGCTGCAGCTGCCCTGGAAATTGCCTTCCTGAAATCAGTTCAGGGCTTTTGTCACTGTCATATGCAGTGTCCCTGCAGTCAGGTCACCATTCCCATTATCTCTAGTTTGATGTCACTTTGCGTTTTCTCGAAAATACGGTCAGATAAATGCCCATTGGTTTGTGCATTAATTTACTTTTTTCTGCTTTTCCAGGAGGCTGAGGAAACAGGCAGTCATATTAACTTTAAATACTTTGGCTTAGCATAAAATTTCTCCTCCATCGTCATCCTCTCTAGTCTTCCCAGGGCTCATGCTTCAGGGGCCCACACTTACTCTCTGTCCTTTGTACACATCTAGTCTCACTTTTGCATCCTTGCACACACCACACCTTCTGCCAGAAAGATCGTAACGATAGTGGCACTTAGCGGCAGCATACAACGCCTGCCCGGCAATGATCAATCGGCAGATTGCTAGGATCCGTCACCTAGTGATTTAAAACACTGGCGCACTAACTAAACATGCAGGGGTATTAAGAAACCACAGCACTGTCATCCATTGCTTCTGGGGCTGATGGAAATATTACACTGGGTTATCCAGGGAATATTATGGTGTATCCGTCAAGGCTCAGACAGGCAAACAGAAACTTTTCTAGGTATTTCAAACAGGAGGGATGTTAACATTAGGAATGGATGCTTAAAAAAACTTCTGGAAGATCTGGAGGTTGAAAGGTCAGGAAAAAGGCTCTGCTAGATCTCAGGTTCCTACTAAAATTTCCTGCAAGACCCCCAGAATGTTCACCACAGCTTGGTACACTAAATTATGTGATCTTCAGAGACCACTGCAAAACTTTTTGCCCACCACCTAAAGCCCATGCATTCCCACCCCCATTCTGCTGGAAGAGCACTAGTATCATTCTGTTGCTCCTCTGCCTTCTACATTTCATGGGAGTTCTTTTTATTGTTGCCAACTAGCCTGGAAACTTGCTAGCAAAGGATTCTGGGAAATGTAGTTTCTAGACGTTTCGCCTGTAAGACAGCGGTCCCCAACCTTTGTGGCACCAGGGACTGGTTTCGTGGAAGACAATTTTTCCACGAATGGGGAGGGTGACAGGGGAGGGGCGGATGGTTCAGGCGATAATGCAAGCCATGGGGAGCAATGGGGAGCGGCAGATGAAGCTTTGCTCGCTCACCCACTGCTCACCTCCTGCTGTGCGGCCCGGTTCCTAACAGGCCGAGGACCGCTACAGGTCCACGGCCGGGGGTTTGGGGACCCCTGCTGTAAGATACATGGGATAATCTAAAGGAGAGAATAGTAACAAATTGCCAGCAATCTGGCACAGATGGCGTCTGTGTTTCTTCATAGTGCGGTGGGAGAAGGGAGAGGGAAATCCTTTTTTAGCTTCTATTTCCATTCTAGGTAGGCAGTGACTTTTTTTTTTTAACATCTTTATTGGAGTATAATTGCTTTACAATGGTGTGTTAGTTTCTGCTTTATAACAAAGTGAATCAGCTATACGTATACATATATCCCCATATCTCCTCCCTCTTGCATCTCCTTCCCACCCACCGTCCCTATCCCACCCCTCTAGGTGGTCACAAAGCACGGAGCTGATCTCCCTGTGCTATGCGGCTGCTTCCCACTAGCTATCGGTTTTACATTTGGTAGTGTATATACATCCATGCCACTCTCTCACTCTGTCCAGCTTACTCTTTCCCCTCCCCGTGTCCTCCAGTCCATTCTCTAGTAGGTCTGTGTCTTTATTCCCCGTTCTGCCCCTAGATTCTTCATGACCTTTTTTTTTTTAGATTCCTTATATATGTGTTAGCACACGGTATTTGTTTTTCTCTTTCTGACTTAATTTCCCTCTGTATGACAGACTCTAGGTCCATCTACCTCACTACAAATAACCCAATTTCGTTTCTTTTTATGGCTGAGTAATATTCCATTGTATATATGTGCCACATCTTCTTTATCCATTCATCTGTCGATGGACACTTAGGTTGCTTCCATGACCTGGCTATTGTAAATAGAGCTGCAGTGACCACTGTGGTACATGACTCTTTTCGAAATATAGTTTTCTCAGGGCATATGCCCAGTAGTGGGGTCGCTGGGTCGTATGGTAGTTCTATTTTTAGTTTTTTAAGGAACCTCCATACTGTGCTCCATAGTGGCTGTATCAATTTACATTCCCACCAACAGTGCAAGAGGGTCCCCTTTTCCCCACACCCTCTCCAGCATTTATTGTTTGTAGATTTTTTGATGATGGCCGTTCTGACCGCTGTGACGTGATACAGTCATCAAGCCAGTATGCTACTGGCACAAAAACAGAAACAGAGATCAATGGAACAGCATAGAAAGCCCAGAGATAAACCCACGCACATACGGTCACCTTACTTTTGATAAAAGAGGCAAGAATATACAATGGAGAAAAGACAGCCTCTTCAATAAGTGGTGCTGGGAAAACTGGACAGCTGCATGTAGAAGAATGAAATTAGAACACTCCCTAACACCATACACAAAAATACACTCAAAATGGATTAAAGACCTAAATGTAAGGCCAGACACTATAAAACTCTTAGAGGCAAACATAGGAAGAATACTCTGTGACATAAATTACAGCAAGATCCTTTTTGACCCACCTCCTAGAGAAATGGAAATGAAAACAAAAATAAGCAAATGGGACCTAGTGAAACTTAAATGCTTTTGCACAGCAAAGGAAACCATAAACGATGAAAAGACAGCCCTCAGAATGGGAGAAAATATTTGCAAATGAAGCAACTGACAAAGGATTAATCTCCAAAATTTACAAGGAGCTCATGTAGCTCAATATCAATAAAACAAACAACCCAATCCCAAAATGGGCAGAAGACCTAAATAGACATTTCTCCAAACAAGATATGCAGATTGCCAACAAACACATGAAAGAGTGCTCAACATCACTAATCATTAGAGAAATGCAAATCAAAACTACAATGAGGTATCATCTCACACCAGTCAGAATGGCCATCATCAAAAAATGTAGAAACAATAAGTGCTGGAGAGGGTGTGGAGAAAAGGGAACACTCTTGCCCTGTTGGTGGGAATGTAAGTTGATACAGCCACTATGGAGAACAGTAAGGAGGTTCCTTAAAAAACTAACAATAGAACTACCATATGACCCAGCAGTGACTTTTGTAATCAAAAGGAGTTTAAACTTCCCCCTGTCATCACCATAGCCTGCAAAAGAATACTGAGTGTAAGGAGAATAGAGGTACCAAAGACACTGCAGACACAAAACACACATGTGCTAAAGGCTGCAGTCATTCCTAGGTTAATAATCTAGATGAGAGATCAAGAAACTTTTTCCATCAATGACCAGATAGTAAATATTTCAGACTTTGTGGTCTATGTGGTCTCTGTCACAATTACTCAACACTGCCCTGGTAGTGCTAGGGCAGCCATAGACAATATGAGAAAAACCAAACATAGCTGTGTTCGAATAAAACTTAATTTACAAAACCAGGCAGTGGGCCAGATTTGTCTACCAGTCCATAGTTGTCTGATCTCTGATCTAGATCATTAATAAGCAAAAAATACCCCCCAAAACAAAACAAAAAAAAAGCAAAAAACCCAAAACCCACTTCCTTCTCCCAAACAAATAAACAAACAGAAAGAACCAACTAATCAAAAATACGAAAAATTCAATCACCTAGTAGAGCTATCTGGGACAATGCCAACGTAGAAGATAGTGAAAAGAGTACAGAATGGGCAAGAATTATTTGCTTAGCTGTTTTGATGAAGTGGTGGGGATAGAGATGGGGACTGTTCCTTCATTTTGGTGAGGAGAAGCAGAGACTAAGAACAGAAACCACATACATCCTTTGTGGTTGCTTATACGTATGAGTATGTGTAGTACATTTAATTCTCACTATAGAGTTTGAATCTAGGCAGTCTCCACAACATGTTTTTGCACCATTATCAACAGTCTTTCAGCTGCAAGTGATGAAACCCAGTCCACACTGGCTTAGGCCAAAGGACGGGTGCCTCAGCTCTTGTACCTGAAATCACCAGGGCTGTTACTGACTTGCTGCAAAGTTGGCTCTAGGTATGCCTCTAACATCGATAGAAATCAGTCTCTCCTCATCGCTCAGCACTGCTTCTCTCTGCTTTGCTTCATCTCACTCAGGTCAGCTTTCCGTCTGGGGTGGCGATCCATGATCTCCCAGCCCCACAAGCCCAGTGGGAGGAGAGTGCCGTTTTCCTCACAGTTCTAGCAAAGTCCCCCCTGACTCTAGTTGGTCTGAGTCGAGTCTCAGGCACAGTGTAAAACCAATGATTCTGGCAAAAGGAAAGGAAAATGCTGACTGCCTAAGCCTAGGTTATATGCCTTGTTGCAGGTGGGATTGGTCGCATCTCAGTCACACAGACTGAGAATGGAAAGGAAGCATAGTTCTTGAAAGGAAAATCAGAATGTTATCACACTTCGTTAAAATGGACGCTATGCAGGTAAAAGCCATGAGTCTACAGCTGGCCTTGCTTTTGTAGAGGTCTAGGTTACGCAGGCCCAATGAATCACAGGTGCCTCAACTAGGCAGGTGGTCTCTGATGCACGTGGCCCTGCTTCTAAAGTCCCTCTAAGTAGAGGCGTTGGCTCAGCTGCAGGCACACAGCCGGTAGGAGGCAGCTCAGTAAATAAGGTTGAATGACTGAATGGAATGTATTTAATCAGAATAAGTATAGCACACTTTCTTGGAGGCTACCTTTCTGAAGAATCTTAAACACAATGGAGACCATTTTCCTTTCTAAACCAGAATCTTTTGATCATTTTTTCTTGTATTTCCTTTGTTCTCATGAAAGCAGTTAATGAGAGAAAGAGAGAGAGAGAGAGAGAAAGGTCACAGTGTCCTTTCTAGGAGGCTGTGGCACTTGAATTTACCTGTCCTTTAGCTTATCCACTGAAATGGATAAAGACTTAGAAGCTTTTAAAAGCAAAGAGCAAATAGATTTCATCTTACTGGGTTAGAGAGATGTGGGTTTCCTCACGTCTGAAAGAGACACTACCCTGCCAGCCGTGGATATGTATTTAAGCGTGGCCACCGGTGCTGTGGTGTGAGCAGGCACTGACCTTTTAGATTAGCGCCTAAGCCTTCATTAAGAAGAGCATCCAGAATGACAGCCGTGCCGCTGAGGAAGCCCAGCATTCCACACTGGGAGCCCAAGCGGTGAAAATTGACTTGGCTCGGGATTCTCCTCTCCCGGGCCCCCATACTGGGAGCCAGGAGCACAAGACAGCAGGTTGGCAGATTCCGATCACTTAGGAGCTTTCCTTTATGATGTTTCTTTGTAAGAATGCGTCCAGTTAAATTCACAGGGTCATTGACTGTGGCTTTCAAAACATAAGCTTTTATGAAGGAATGCAGACCTGGAATCCAAGGTTCAGAGCCCAGACCTTCAAACAGATTAATCGCCATGGGGAGCATCATAAGAGTTTTCCAACTCTGGCTTCATCCTGTGCCCTAGCAACCGTGGGGCCCCTATTCAGCAGACCCAGGTGTCCACTATGGTCTGTTGGACAGAGCACTGGGCAGGGAGCCAAGAACTGGGACAGTCTCAATTTCACCTCCCCAGTTGGCTCCCTCTGTGCCCCCTTGAGCAAGTTTCCTGCTTATTATGTTAAGAGGAGAACAATAATGTCCCAAGACGCAGAGTTCCAGGGTGAAGATAGAGGTGGGACAGGCGGATGTGTGTGTGTGTCTGTGTGTGTGTGTGTCTGTTGCAGCGGGGAGTGTCTGGGGGGCAAGTAAATCATTTGCGACGGAGATAGCGTCCTGTTCTGTCTAGTGGATAAAACAAGTGACTGTTTGCTGCTCTTACATTTCCTTCTGATAAGCTGAAGCCAGGGGGAGACAAAAAAGATAAATAGGACTGAGGAACAAATGAAGAATTGACAGTCTATCCTGTGAGTTTAATGTAACCTAAGAATTTTCTGGTGCTCTGTATTAGAATTTAAAACTGTATTTTTCTAAATATGAATTTAAAATAATATTTTCTTCCAGATAAGGGGCATGTGGGAGATGCCAAATAAGTGTTTATCACATCAGTAAAATAGTTTTAAATATCGTCTAGAATGCAGCCATAATTAGCAAGCAGATTACTGTCTGTACCAGACAAGGCAAGCGGTGGAGATTATAGCATTTATTGAGTGCCTACTGTGTGCCAAACATGGAACCTCACACTTTTGTATGGATTATCTCATTTCCTCTTTTCGATAGATGCAAAAAGTAGGGTGTTTACCATCATCCCCATTCTGCAGACTGGGAAGCTAATAGATGTACAGGTGTTAAATACATTTTCATGAGGTTGTGGAGCGGGGATTTGAACCTAGGCAGTACAGTTGATTCTAGAGTTCACATAACGCCACCGCTACTCTGCCAGTGATTGCCCCATCTTCCTGCTGCTGTCACATGAGACTACGACAACCTGGGACTGAAGGCACTACCCAGAAAGAAGTGGGAGGGTTGCCAGATGTGGCAAATAAAAATACAAGATGCCCAGTTCAATTTGAATTTCAGATAAATAGCAATATTTTGCTGTGAGTATGTCTCATGCAATATTTGGGACATACTTATACTAAAACATCATTTCTTGTTTGTCTGAAATTCAAATTGAACTGGGTGTCCTATATTTTATCCTACAGCCCTCTCCCTGGGAGACATGGCTGCTGTTGAAGGAGAATACATCCCACACATCCTGGCTGGTCTGGGTTCCCAAAGGAAAGGGCCTGCAGGGTGAGTTCCTCTTTATAATTCACCACTCAGTCTTAAGGTCCCACCCAATGCTCCTTGCTTCTCCAAACCAGTTGAAATCTCAAGTGCCTTAGGTGCTTGTAGTAAATACAGGTGACTGCGCATGAGGGAGGAGTGGGTACCTTGTAGAGAAAACCATCATTTTATACATGTGTTTGTGGGAGGAGCTCAGGAGCAGTTTCTGCCTGTATAGTAATAAGAACTGTAGGTCTGTACCTCCAGCTGCTTATGGCTCAGAGATGTGTTTTCTTTGGCTAAGTGATTATTGTTGAGGCTCTGCCCTTTGTCCACTAAAGTGTCCACTATTTTTTTATTCTTAGCTACTGGCCTGCCCCACTCATGTATATTATCTGTCTGCACCCTCTCTGCAGCCATTTGAGTTGATAACTACTTTTAGGGAGGCACCTACCCAAGAGATAGCCAGAATTCAGTTTCCATCGTAAAACTGCGGTGGATAGATGTCATAATTTAGGCAAAGCCATGCAGGTTTTAATACAATTTATGCAAATTCCCAACGATCCTCCTGTTTTATACACACGGCAATGGCCACTGGTAAAATCCTAGTGAAGCCCACAGGTACAGAATGTGTGTAACTGAGCACTGGATTGAGTCGAGGTTCTCTGAGCTTTGAAAGGGCAAATGATGTAAATGTTAATACGGACTAACATGAAGAGGAAGGCCTCGGGGGCTGGACTGGAACATCTTTGGTTTAGAAGCAGTGAAGCACTTAACCTTTGATTTATAAACAACCCAGAACCAGATGTAGGAATATTTGTTTTCTGTGAATATGATGTATCCTGCTGATGAGAATCTCTTTCTCCAAAGAAATAAAGAGAAGATCTGCCAACCATTTAAGTGAAGAAAAACATGCCTGGTACTTTGGCCTGCCTTGGTATAAGCCAGATTGTGAATTTAGAAGAATTCAAATGGCCCCGTGTTCTGAACAGAATCATTCTGCAAAGTGCTGATTGAGATCTGCTCGGCTGGTAAAAAAAAAAATTGTTTAGGGTTTTAAGAAATGATGTTAGCATCATGTTTACAATTTCATTAGGTGACTAATTTTATTTTTTTGCTTTTGACCTAACTGTTGTATCAACACCTTTTATTGAATATCAGTGGATTCAACAAAGTATAATCGTGGAAGTGATTTGAAAACAATGCAAGGTGAATAGGTGTTGATGGAACCATTAAGAAACCATAAAGTTTCTTAAAATTTCTTTGTCTTTGGTCAAAACTCAGTTTTTGATTTACAGATGGTCTGTTCCATGTTTGAAGAGTGTGGCTTCTACCAATGAAAAGTAACATTTGGACTGGGGAGAAAAATGCATCTTGGATTGCTTTGCTGTTTCTAGCCTTGAGAAAGATGAGTGTTGAGGGGCCATAGGAGGCACTGGATATGGGAATATAAATGCCAAAGCCTGTTATGTATTTAAATCTGGCTGGTGACTGTTTATCTTCATGTTCCTTTTATCCTCACCCAAACCATTAGGTAATCAAGTTTAGACTATGCAGATATGCATTTTCAGTATTTATCTGCAGGTCATTTAAACCAAGGTGCATTTCCATGATTAAAAGTGGCACAATAAGGAGAGTTATGAAAAATGACTATAAAAGAAGACAATTGGAGAGATAAGCTAAATAAACGAAACCAATTAGAAAACAGGCTTCACAAAGAGATGAAAATACATGTAATTTTGTGGAAGAAATAGATAATGTTAGTTAAAGGTTTATAAAGTGCTTACGGGGAAATGAGTCAGCCATTTGAATGTGAGGCAGAGATGAACTAGAAATCAGTAGACTTGATGGAGTAGGGGAATAAATTATTTGCGATTCAAGGTTTTAAACAGGGTTTCAATAGTGTTTTGAGACAGAATGTCAAAAGACCAACATGGGTGAATTACAGAGACCAGGATGGGAGGTAATGAATAAACTTGAGGAGCCTAGATGAAGGAAAGAAAGAGAATGAATTCTAAAAGGATGAAAGTGGGTTTGAGTGGTAATGAATAACATATTGAGACTAAAATATGAATATTCAACAGTAATATGAGACCATGAGATTAAATAGTTAAGAAATGATATAAATATAATAGGAAATAGAAAAGACAGAGCAGATATAAAATAAGGCATTTTCTATTTTCTCTTTTAGGATTAAGAGTTCTGATTGCAAATGGAGGGAAATAAATGTCAAGGTAAATACAATTAATGTGCCTTTGGCAAATAAAGGAAGCTAACACCAAAGAGAGGTGAAATGCCCCTCCCCCCCCCACACACAGACTGAAGTAAACCATATTCGGCAATTCTTGCTTTTTTCCAGGAAGCAGTACCTGAAAGTTCTCACAAAACATCTCATTTATTATTGTACTTGAACTTTTAAATTGGCACAATTTGTAGTATTTTTCTCTCTCAATTTGCAATTGTCTTTGTGTTTTGGATCAAAATTTTTTCTCATTGTTATCGTACATATGGGTTTCATGTCTTTTCCACTATTTTGTAACAGTAAAGAACCGAGCCTTACTTTCATTTCTCCTTTTCCCCACCTGATAGCACCTGCTCACAATATTTTTTCACTGCTTTACCAACTATTACACACACAAAAATTAGGTACATGGAGAAAGGCATATTTTAGGAGAAAGAGACTAAAATTTAGAATGAGAGTTAAATTCAGAAGTAAGTAATCTGGTTGGAAAGATAGAAAGATATTAAGCTGATGAGAGCCAATTCAAGCAGATGTATGACTGCAGGGAGGTCAGGATGACCATTATGGGACAAAGACGTTTCAAGTTGAAGATGGAAAGTTAACTCATGCATTATTTCACCTGACAAGGAATATCCACATACTTACACAAAGGGATGTTTTTCTTTTCCTTGGGCAGGCAAAATCAATTACATATTTTTTTCTAAAAAGGATGTCTGCTTGCTCTGCTGGTAATGATGGAGGGGTTTGTACCTCACCAGGATGAATGTTCTTAGGCCCCTGTGTCTGACCTTGAATTTGACCCTAAGTGTTTTTCAAAGACATTGAAAACAGCCACGTACAAAGTAAAATGAATTTAACAATCGAAGCCACTGAGAAGACCGTGCTGGTCATCCTCAGTATCAATTGGGCAGTCTACTGGTGAGCTTTTTTTTTTCTTTCTTTTTTTAACATGAAAGATGAGCTGGTCTTCAATGGGAATCACAGCTAAAAGACACAAAATTGATGGTGACTTGTAAATTTAGAGGCAAAAGAAAAAGAGAGGTAATACGCTATTTTAAGGTGTATTCAGGTAATGTATAGTGAGTCTGTCTAGAAGTCATACACCCAGATACTGTTTCATTAACTCTCCAGGCCTCACTCACTAATAGACTTGCTGGCAGAATGCAGAGATCCTTTCCTTATCATCAAATGACCACTTAAATTAGGTCCCTCATATTAGGTCTCAGTAAAGCCATCTTCCTGCTCGCAAGTGATTTCCCTCTGACTGTGTGATTAAGGGTATCCATTTGCAGTTTTCCAGTGCAAAACAAATTGAGAAATTTTTCTGTGAAACAGAAGTCTGCATTACAAGGCATTAAGCATCCTTTATGACACCAGCAAGATTCAAGCAGAGCGTGGATCTTTTCTTTCCTGAAGTGCTAATGTGGGACTTCCTAGAATCAGAGCATGACACAGGGAACTGGAGACATCATTATGCACTTGAAAACTCCAAAAATTACTTTCAGCTGAATTTCAACATGATTCGAGTACTCGATTCCATCAGGTGGAGGCAGTAATTGATTCAAAGGAATGGGACTGAGAAGCGGTGCATTTATGAGCATAGCTTCCAGAAAACAGAAAGCACATTTCATGGTCCCTGCTCCAGGCTTTGGGTTGTGGGGTAGGGATTTGAATGCTGTATGGCTTCATAAAAGAGGAAATTCTTTCTGGATTTACCTCTAATCTAGGTTTGAAAGGATTGGGACATTTGTTTCCCCTTCCCCTGCGTTCTATTTTTTTTTTTTAAATCTCTCCCCACTGACATTACAATCTTCATCCCATGTCTTCTTTTTTTTTATCTGATAGAAGCCAGTTTTGTGACCCTATTCTGACCTCCTCCTCTTTTCTTCTTCTTTTCTTTTATTTAACATAGATGAATTATTGGAGTATAATTGCTTTACAATGGTGTGTTAGTTTCTGCCGTATAACAAAGTGAATCAGATATACATACATCCCCATATCTCCTCCCTCTGGCGTCTCCCTCCCACCCTCCCTATCCCACCCCTCTAGGTGGTCACAGAGCACCGAGCTGATCTCCCTGTGCCATGTGGCTGCTTCCCACTAGCTATTTTACATTTGGTAGTGTATATATGTCCATGCCATTTCTCACTTCATCCCAGCTTACCCTTCCGCTTCCCCGTGTCCTCAAGTCCATTCTCTAGTAGGTCTGTGTCTTTACTCCCGTCCTGCCCCAGGTTCATCGGAAGCTTTTTTTTTTAGATTCCATATATATGTGTTAGCATATGGTATTTGTTTTTCTCTTTCTGACTTACTTCACTCTGTATGATAGACTCTACGTCCATCCACCTCATTACAAATAACGCAATTTTGTTTCTTTTTATGGCTGAGTAATATTCCATTGTGTATATGTGCCACATATTTTTTTTTAACATCTTTATTGGAGTATAATTGCTTTACAATGGTGTGTTAGCTTCTGCTTTATAACAAAGTGAATCAGCTATACATATACATATATCCCCATATCTCCTTCCTCTTGCATCTCCCTCCCACCCTCCCTTTCCCACCCCTCTAAGTGGTCACAAAACACCGAGCTGATCTCCCTGTGCTATGAGGCTGCTTCCCATTAGCTATCTATTTTACATTTGGTAGTATATATAAGTCCATGCCACTCTCTCACTTCATCCCAGCTTACCCTTCCCCCTCCCTGTGTCCTCAAGTCCATTCTTTATGTCTGTGTCTTTATTCCTGTCCTGGCCCTAGGTTCTTCATAACCTTTTTTTTTTTTTTTAGATTCCATATATATGTGTTAGCATACAGTATTTGTTTTCCTCTTTCTGACTTCACTCTGTACGAAAAACTGTAGATCCATCCACCTCACTACAAATAACTCAATTTCGTTTCTTTTCACGGCTGAGTAATATTCCATTGTATATATGTGCCACATCTTCTTTATCCATTCATCTGTTGATGGACACTTGGGTTGCTTCCATGTTTTGGCTATTGTAAATAGACCTGCAATGAACATTGTGGTACATGACTCTTTTTGAATTATGGTTTTCTCAGGGTAAATGCCCAGTAGTGGAATTGCTGGGTCGTATGGTAATTCATTTTTAGTGTTTTAAGGAACCTCCCTACTGTTCTCCATAGTGGCTGTAACAGTTTACATTCCCACAAACAGTGCAAGAGGGTTCCCTTTTCTCCACACCCTCTCCAGTATTTATTGTTTGTAGATATTTTGATGATGGCCATTCTGACTGGTGTGAGGTGATACCTCACTGTAGTTTTGATTTGCATTTCTCTCATGATTAGTGATGTTGAGCATCCGTTCATGTGTTTGTTGGCAATCTGTATATCTTCTTTGGAGAAATGTCTATTTAGGGCTTCTGCCCATTTTTGGATTGGGTTGTTTGTTTTTTTGATGTTGAGCTGCATGAACTGCTTGTATATTTTGGAGATTAATCCTTTGTCAGTTGCTTCATTTACAAATATTTACTCGCATTCTGAGGGTTGGCTTTTCATCTTGTTTATGGTTTCCTTTGCTGTGCAAAAGCTTTTAAGTTTCATTAGGTCCCATTTGTTTATTTTTGTTTTTGTTTCCAATTTTCTAGGAGGTGGGTCAAAAAAGATCTTGCTGTGATTTATGTCAAAGAGTGTTCTTCCTATGTTTTCCTCTAAGAGTTTTATAGTGTCTGGCCTTACATTTAGGTCTTTAATCCATTTTGAGTGTATTTTTGTGTATGGTGTTAGGGAGTGTTCTAATTTCATTCTTTTACATGTAGCTGTCCAGTTTTCCCAGCGCCACTTATTGAAGAGGTTGTCTTTTCTCCATTGTATATTCTTGCCTCCTTTATCAAAGATAAGGTGACCACATGTGAGTGGGTTTATCTCTGGGCTTTCTACCCTGTTCCACTGATCTATATTTCTGTTTTTCTGCCAGTACCATACTGACTTGATTACTGTAGCTTTGTAGTATAGTCTGAAGTCTGGGAGCCTGATTCCTCCAGCTCTGTTTTTCTTTCTCAAGATTGCTTTGGCTATTCGGGGTCTTTTGTGTTTCCATACAAACTGAGAAATTTTTTGTTCTAGTTCTGTGAAAAACGCCATTGGTAGTTTCATAGGGATTGCATTGAATCTGTAGATTGCTTTGGGTAGTAGAGTCATTTTCACAATATTGATTCTTCCAATCCAAGAACATGGTATATCTCTCCAACTGTTCGTATCATCTTTAATTTCTTCCATCAGTGTCTTATAGTTTTCTGCATACAGGTCTTTTGTCTCCTTAGGTAGGTGTATTCCTAAGTATTTTATTCTTTTTGTTGCAATGGTAAGTGGGAGTGTTTCCTTAATTTCTCTTTCAGATTTTTCATCATTAGTGTATAGGAATGCAAGAGATTTCTATGCATTAATTTTGTATCCTGCTACTTTACCAGATTCATTGATTAGCTCTAGTAGTTTTCTGGTAGCATCTTTAGGATTCTCTATGTATAGTATCATGTCATCTGCAAACAGTGGCAGTTTTACTTCTTCTTTGCCAATTTGGATTCCTTTTATTATATTTTTCTTCTCTGATTGCCGTGGCTAAAACTTCCAAAACTATGTTGAATAATAGTGGTGAGAGTGGAAAACCTTGTCTTATTCCTGATCTTAGAGGAAATGGTTTCAGTTTTTCACCACTGAGAATGATGTTGGCTGTTGGTTTGTCATATATGGCCTTTATTATGTTGAGGTAGTTTCCTTCTATGCCTACTTTCTGGAGAATTTTTATCATAAATGGGTGTTGAATTTTGTTGAAAGCTTTTTCTGCATCCATTGAAATGATCATATGGTTTTTATTCTTCAGTTTATTAATATGGTGTATCACATTGATTGATTTGCATATATAGAAGAATCCTTGCATTCCTGGGATAAACCCCACTTGATCATGGTGTATGATCCTTTTAATGTGCTGTTGGATTCGGTTTGCTAGTATTTTGTTGAGGATTTTTGCATCTATGTTCATCAGTGATATTGGCCTGTAGTTTTCTTTTTTTATGACATCTTTGTCTGGTTTTGGTATCAGGGTGATGGTAGCCTCGTAGAATGAGTTTGGGAGTGTTCCTCCCTCTGCAATATTTTGGAAGAGTATGGGAAGGATAGGTGTTAGCTCTTGTCTAAATGTTTGATAGAATTCACCTGTGAAGCCATCTTTTGTTTGTTGGAAGATTTTTAATCACAGTCTCAATTTCAGTGCTTGTGATTGGTCAGTTTATATTTTCTATTTCTTCCTGGTTCAGTCTCAGAAGGTTGTTCTTTTCTAAGAATTTGTCCATTTCTTCCAGGTTGTCCATTCTATTGGCATATAGTTGCTTGTAGTGATCTCTCATGGTCCTTTGTATTTCTGCAGTGTTCAGTTGTTACTTCTCCTTTTTCATTTCTAGTTCTATTGATTTGAGTCTTCTCCCTTTTTTTCTTGATGAGTCTGGCTAATGGCTTATCAATTTTGTTTATCATCTCAAAGAACCAGCTTTTAGTTTTATTGATCTTTCCTTCATTTCTTTTTCATTTATTTCTTATCTGATCTTTATGATTTGTCTCCTTCTGCTAACTTTGGGGGTTTTTTGTTCTTCTTTCTCTAATTGCTTTAGGTGTAAGGTTAGGTTGTTTATTTGAGATGTTTCTTGTTTCTTGAGGTAGGATTTTGTTGCTCTAAGCTTCCCTGTTAGAACTGCTTTTGCTGCATCCCATAGGTTTTGGGTCATCATGTTTTCATTGTCATTTGTGTCTAGGTATTGTTTGATTTCCTCTTTGATTTCTTCAGTGATCTCTTGGTTATTAAATAGTGTGTTGTTTAACCTCCATGTGTCTGTATTTTTTACAGTTTTTTTCCTGTAATTGATATCTAGTCTCATAGCACTGTGGCTGGAAAAGATACTTGATACGATTTCAATTTTCTTAAATTTACCAAGGCTTGATTTGTTACCCAAGATATGATCTATCCTGGAGAATATTCCCTGAGCACTTGAGAAAGTGCATTCTGTTGTTTCTGGATGGAATGTCCTATAAATATCCATTAAGTCCATCTTGTTTAATGTATCATTTAAAGCTTGTGTTTCCTTATTTATTTTCATTTTGGATGATCTGTCCATTGGTGAAAGTGGGGTGTTAAAGCCCCCTACTATGATTGTGTTACTGTCGATTTCCACTTTTATGGCTGTTAGCATTTGCCTTATGTATTGAGGTGCTCCTATATTGGGTGCATAAATATTTACAATTGTTATATTTTCTTCTTGGATCAATCCCTTGATCATTATGTAGTGTCCTTCTTTGTGTCTTGTAATAGTCTTTATTTTAAAGTCTGTTTTGTCTGATGTGAGAATTGCTACTCCAGCTTTCTTTTGATTTCCATTTGCATAGAATATCTTTTTCCATCCCCTCACTTTCAGTCCATATGTGTCCCTAGGTCTGAAGTGGGTCTCTTCTAGATAGCATATATATGGGTCTTGTTTTTGTATCCATTCAGCCAGTCTACCTTTTGGTTGGAGCATTTTATGCATTTACATATAAGGTAATTATCGATATTTATGTTCCTATTACCATTTTCTTAATTGTTTTGGGTTTGTTTTTGGAGGTCTTTTCCTTCTCTTGTGTTTCCTGCCTAGAGAAGTTCCTTTAGCATTTGTTGTAAAGCTGGCTTGGTTGTGCTGAATTCTCTTAACTTTTGCTTGTCTGTAAAGGGTTTCATTTCTCCATCGGATCTGAGTGAGATCCTTGCTGGGTAGAGTACTGTTGGGTTTTCCCTTTCATCACTTTAAATATCTCCTGCCACTACCTTCTGGCTTGCAGAGTTTCTGCTGAAAGATCAAGTTTCTGCCAAAAGATCAGCTGTTAACCTTATGGGGATTCCCTTGTATGTTATTTGTTGCTTTTCCCTTGCTGCTTTTAATATTTTTTCTTTGTATTTAATTTTTGATAGTTTTGTTAGTATGTGTCTTGTCGTGTTTGTCCTTGGATTTATCCTGTATGGGACTCTCTGAGCTTCCTGGGGTTGATAGACTATTTCCTTTCCCATGTTAGGAAGTTTTCAACTATAATCTCTTCAAATATTTTCTCAGATCCTTTCTTTTTCTATTCTTCTTCTCGGACCCTTATAATTCGAATGTTGGTGTGTTTCCTGTTGTCCCAGAGGTGTCTGAGACTGTCCTCAGTTCTTTCCATTCTTTTTTCTTTTTTCTGCTCCACTGTTTTATCTTCCAGGTCACTTATCCATTCTTGTGCCTCAGTTACTCTGATCTTGATTCCTTCTAGAGATTTTTAAATTTCATTTATTGTATTGTTCATCATTCTTTGTTTGGTCTATAGTTCTTCTAGGTCCTTGTTAAATGTTTTGTGTACTTTCTCCATTCTGTTTACAAGATTTTGGGTCATCTTTACTATCATTTCTCTGAATTCTTTTTCAGGTAGACTGCCTATTTCCTCTTCATTTGTTTGGCCTGGTGGGTTTTTACCTTGCTCCTTCATCTGTTGCATATTTCTCTGTCTTCTCATTTTGCTTAACTTGCTGTTTTGGGGTCTCCTTTTCATGGCTTCAGGTTCGTAGTTCCCATTATTTTTGGTGTCTGTCCCCAGTGGATAAGTTTGGTTCAGTGGGTTGTGTAGGCTTCCTGATGGAGGGGACTGGTGCCTGTGTTCTGGTGCATGGGGCTGTATTTTGTCTTTCTGGTGGGCAGAGCCACATCCAGTGGTGTGTTTGGGGGTGTCTGTGAACTTACTATGATTTTAGGCAGCCTCTGTGCTAATGGGTGGGGTTGTGTTCCTGTCTTGCTAGTTGTTTTGCATGGGGTGTCCCACACTGGAGCTTGCTGGCTGCTGGTTGGAGCTGGGTCTTAGCATTGAGACAGAAGTCTGTGGGAGAACCCTCACCAACTGATATTACATGGGGCCGGGAGGTCTCTGGTGGTCCAGTGTCCTGAACTCAGCTCTCGCATCTCAGGGGCTCACGCCTGACACCAGGCCGGAGCACCAAGACCCTGTCAGCCACATGGCTGTCCAGCGCTGAGGCTGGCGTGCTGCACCCTCTTCCAGGCTGGATGAAGGACGAAGCCTCTTTTCTTCTTTCCTTCATCCTTTCTTCCTTTATTTCTTCCTCAAGCCTTGCTATGGGCCAGGTACTGTGTTGGTGGTGGGGATATAGAGCAAAAAGATGATGGAACTGCAAGGAGAAATAGACAGATCCACTACTATAGTTGGAGACTTCAACACACCTCTATCAGTAGTTGACAGAGAAAAAAGAAACCCCAGGGGCTCACAGTCTTGTGGGAAGTTAGAGATGTGTAGCATCCATTATGGGATGGTTGAGGAGTGCACCAAGAAAGATATTCTCCCTGTGCTATGGGGGGAGGATTACCAAGAGGATTTGGGAAGGGTTTTTGAGTTAGATTGTCAGCTTCACAAGGGCTCAGAGTAGCTAGTTTCAGTCGTTGAAGGAAGTTAAGGATTGGAGGAGGATGGATGGATGATTGAAGAAATGAAAGGAGAAGGAAAGAAGGAAGAATTAAGTGAAAGCATTTGCATCTTGAAGGATAAGGGAGTAAATAGCAGGGTGCCTGATAATACTGTACTGGGTATGAGAATTCAGCTGCCTGAGAGGGTAAAGCAGGAGACGGTTTTAAAGCTTTTGGGTTTTATATATCTTAAATTTATACATATATGTATGTATATTCTGAGTGTCATGGCATAGACTATGTATTTTTACCTTTTTAACTCTTAGTCATTAGAGAGTGGCCCTTATAGATTCACAATGTAAAAGTATCATTGGAATGAATGAAGGTGATGGGGGCCATTGGAGGATTTTAATTAAGGGAGTGAAATGATGAGATTTGTATTTTAGAAAGGTGACCCTGGCATCAGTATGGGGTACAGCTTACAGCTTTAGTGCATGGATTACAGCAGGTTGGGTTATGGCCCACACTTAGAGATGGAGAAAGAGAGAGAGAGAATAGAAAAATCAGCATGCATTGCTCTATTTTTATATATTTTGCACTGCTACACAATGTTCTTCTTACAGTGACATGGACAAAAACAGTTTAAGAAACCATTTAAGAAACATTGGCTTTGAGTTTGGAGAAGTAGAGAGAGCAACACAGGCTACATCTGCGATCGAGCCAAAAAATAATGAAGGCTTGGACAAGGCAGCTGCTGTACGTTGCAAGGAGCTGCGTTGGTCTAATTTTCTGACTCATCACATCTATTCCTGTGTTGAACTTTGCAGGACACTGAATAAGGGAGGAAATGGGTAAATTGGAAGGAAGCTCTAAATTTAAAGTCAAGGAACTTTGGTTTAGTATTTCCCTTTGTTATAGAGCTGGGACACCCATCCTCATCCTAATGCACTTAATTTGTTTTAGAAAAAGAAGTCTTTAAAAATATACACTAGAGGACTTCCCTGGTGGCACAGTGGTTAGGAATCTGCCTGCCAATGTAGGGGACACAGGTTTGAGCCCTGGTCCAGGAAGATCCCACATGCTGCGGAACAACTAAGCCCCTGTGCCACAACTACTGAGCCTGTGCTCTAGAGCCAGTGCGCCACGACTACTGAGCCCATGCACCACAGCTACTGAAGCCTGTGCACTCTAGGGCCCGTGTGCCACAACTACTGAAGTCCACGCGCCTAGAGCCTATGCTCCACAACAAGAGAAGCCACTGCAATGAGAAGCCCACGCACTGCAACGAGGAGTAGCCCCCGCTCGCCACAACTAGAGAAAGCCCATGCGCAGCAACGAAGACCTAACACAGCCAAAAATAAATAAATTAATTAATTAACTAATTTTTAAAAAATAACGTAAAATTAAGGGTTGAGCTAAAACATCTGAAATTTATTAAAAAATAGTATATATATATATATATATATATATATATATATACATTAGAAGTATGGCTACTGATTTCCATGGTGTCTGAGTCCCACTCCAGTGTTGAAGTGACCAGATTCATAACATTTCAGAGGAGGAGAAATGGCTATGGTAGAAGAAGCAGGGTATTCCGTTGGAGGCTGTATTAGTTTCCTAGGGCTGCTATAACGAATTTCCACAAACTGGTGTCTTAGAGCAACAGAAACTTATTCTCTCACAGCTCTGAGGGCCAGAAGCCTGAAATCAAGGTGTGGACAGGGCTGCGTCCCTTCCAAGGGCTCTAGGGGAGAACCTGCTCCTTACCTCTTCCAGCTTCTGGTGGCTGTGGACATTCTTTGACTTGTGGCCACATCACTCCAGTCTCTGCCTGTGTCTTCATATCTCTTCCTCCGTATCTGTCTTCTCCTCTGTGTGTCTGTCATAATGACACTTGTCACTGTATTTAGGGTCTACCCAGGTAATCCGGGATGGTAACCTCACCTCAAGATCCTTAACTTAAAATTACATCTGCAGAGATCCTTTTTGCAAATTAGGTAACAATTACAGGTTCTGGCCATTAGGACATGAATGTATCTTTTGGGGGTTACCACTCAGCTCACGACAGAGGGAAAGTGCACTTTGGTCAATATTTGAATATGATACTTCACCGGAAAAGACCTGGCCTGTGTCTGCTATGGACTGAATGTTTGTGTCCCCAACACCCCACACCCAAATTCATATGTTGACTTTCTAATACCTGGTATGATGGTATTTGGAGATGGGACATTTGTGAGGTAGATAGTCATGAAAATGGAGCTCTCATGGTGGGATTAATACCCTTATAAGACAAGAGACAGGAATGTACATGTTCCCTTTCTCTCTCTCTCTCTCTCTCTCTCTCTCTCTCGCTCTCGCTCTAGCTTTCTCTCTCTCTGTCTCTTAGCCACGTGAGGATATGCAATGAGAAGACAGCTGTCTGCACACCAGGAAGTGGCCCCCTCACCAGTGGCACTCACGAGAAATGCCAGCCCCTTGATCTTGGACAGCCCAGCCTCCAGAACAGTGAGAGATAATTGTGTTCTAAGCCCCAGTAAGTATGGTTCTGTTGCAACAGCCTGCGCTGACACAGCCTAGCTAACACAAGTGGGAGAGAAGGATTCATTCTGTGGATGACGCTGAGCATAGGTGCTGAGGCCAGCGGGTGGAATGCGGAGCAAGGAGGCCGGGATTCAGAGTTGAGGTTATGTGTCTTTGTTGCTGTGAAAAAAAGTGTTTTTTAGTTGCGAATAAAAGTATATGGCACTATTCTGGGAAAATACCCCCAAATATGCAATGCAAAAATTTATAAAGAAAGGGACACCTACATGTATGATTTGGGGCATTTGCCTGGCCTCTCAGATTCCCAAAACCCTCTTCTCTAAAATGAATGAATTAAACTGGATTATCCTAAGCTCCTTTCCACTTTTACTTTTATTTTCTTCTGTAAGAACTTTATAGCAGGTGTCCAGCTCCCCCAGCCCCCATTCCTTGCTTCCTGCATTGCTAAGTGCTTGTAATTTGCTCAGGTCATCACAGGATGGCTAGCTGGCATGAGGGGAAGCTAAACTCCACAATAGCCTGTTCTCCTTTCAGTGGATAGGTCTCCAGAGAACTCCAGAATGGAGGCTATGTCCTTAAGTAAATTAAATATTTTATTGGCAAAATATAACTTGATAATGTATGTATACATTATCATTATAACAGCAAAAAAGAAGATCAAATTTGGAACACCAACGAAAGAGTAGATGATGTAAGTTTGCACGTGAAGCACATTGCACAGTCCCAGGGAATTGTTACGTGTCGGTAATTGCTTGTTGAATTTGAATGCAAAGGTCTGGGAAAATCAATCCCTGCAGAGTCTCTAGTTTTCAAGGAACCTCTGGAGCCCCAGCTTGTCACGGGCTTGCCCACTTTTCCTTCCACTTCAGAGTTGGAAACCTGGGGTTGCACTCACCCCAGGGTTCAAATAGCAGCTTCAGCCTCAAGAACTCCAGCCTTGTTATGCTGTGGCTCAGTTCCCTTCCCTTCAGGGTCTGGAGCCCCTGGCGTTGTATTCACTCCAGGACGCCAGGATTCAAAGGGCCCTGCAGCCACTAGCAGCTTTGCTTCTAAATGGCCTCAAGCAGTTTTGGCGCTTTGAGCCTCTGAAGCCTGAGAAACCCCTGTGCTGCTGCCCGCTCCCTCCAGGCATCAAATCTGCAATTAGATGCTTATTGGAACACCTGGCAAACACCCTTCTGTGGGACTACCTCACAGCCTGTCAGAACCACCTCTCTGCCTGCCACGCTTCAACTTTTCCTTCTTCCAAGATAGAAGAGAGAAAAAAGAGAGTCAAGTAGAGCCAATCCTTATGTGCTAATCTACAAGACCTGGCCCAGCTCTGGGGTCCGCTACACCCAGGCAGCTCAGAGGCTGCCTCAGTTACTGTGGCAGCCTGACATTCATGGGGCTCCCAGCCTCTGTTAATATTTAATAGGGATTCTGCGTTTTACACTTTCTCCTCCTCAGGCTTGTCACTTTAAGCACAACTTCAATCTACCTTCTTTAACTGATTAAACCTATTGTCGTTCTCATTTTTTAAGAAGCTAAAATTTTAGACGTAGGAAGTCTCCAATAAATATTTAACAAATGAATAAAGGGTTTGAAATGCCTTGTGTCTGTAGCAACACAGATAGTTTTAGACAAACTCAGGAGAATGGATTCCTCTAGAGAATGAGGCACAGATTCAAGAAAGTCTCCAGGAGATTGGGACACTTCATCTCATCCTCCAGAGACACTGCCTTTCATGTCAATGCTTGCAGACATTTTCGTGTGGCTTCCACTCCACTCCAGCAACTTCCCCTGAACCTGGCTAAATTCCTCTGCTCTCAGTTCTCACTGATCCTAGATATGCTTCCGTCATAAAACATGGGATTTTATACTAGATCTGGGTGTGACTTTGCCTGCCTCCCTCACTAAACTGTAGGCTCCTTTGGTTCTAGACTTACTCATTCTTATTTTCCCAGTGCCTACCGTCATTGTTGAACTGCTCTTTTCGATTTTGATTTTATTTCTCCCTCCTCTCCCCCCACAGGGCACACCTACTTTTATTCTTCAGCTTCTCCAGTGGGCCTTTGCATTGCTGTTCAGCTGTATACTTGCAGTTTGCTGCGGAGAATGGATATCAGTGTGGGGTTTGGGATAGAAAATGAGATCAAGTGACCTGTCTATTTAAGAAAGAGCTAAGTCTCCAGCATTAGCTATAAATGTCCAGCAAGGGAAGGACTCCTAGAGCTCACAAGCTTCCTTTTATGAGGATTTCTCCTGATAAAAGCAGCAGGAAAACTTTCCCCCCAAAGAGCAACATTCACCCTCCAAAACACAAGCATTTTCTGGAGTGTGATACTCATTTGCTTGTTTAGTTGATAGGTATTTACGGTGCTTACTGTGTGCCAGGACCTTTCAGATCTGATGGGCTACAAACCAGTGGGTCCTTTAGAAATAGGCAACCAGTTGAACTGATATCTGCATGACAGGAGAATATTACAAAAGGAGCTTAAATCCCCACCTTGGGCAATCATAACATTTTTCCATTTTAAAATGGCTTTTTGGTGTTGAGAACGAAAACCAAAGTGCTATGACTCCTTCAACAACAGATATCTCGCCTCCTCCAAAGAGATTCTTTTTTCGTAGTCCCAAAGGATGATTTTATTTTATTTTTTTTAATCAGTAAGGTAGATTTTATGCATATATAAAACTTTCACACCCTGATTATAGGAAACACACCTTCTCAAGCACACACAGATCATTAGCAAAAACGGATCATATATAGCCAAAGGATAATTTTAAATGTTTAAATTAGAAACTAGCTTTTTATGGGTTTCATCATAATTTTCCCATTCTTGCTGTTAAGCTGTAGTTTTCAAAAAACAGGCTCTTTCACACCCACCCCACTTGCTTTTAAATACTTAAGTTTCTGGGCTTAGGTAAAACTGCTCAACTCTTTCAAATACCCCATTTCATATTCATCTTAAGTTTCTTGTATTTTATCTTTTATGTGACTTTTTAGTTTTACAATTTTGTTGCGGAAAGATTTACTGCCAGGTGAAAGTGATGTTGTTTTGTGGAGGCTCTATTGTGGTTTTGTTTTTAATTGTAATTGATTTCCAAAACTTTCTACGGCCATATTTATGAACAAGTGGTTTTCTTTTTTTTTTTTTTTTTTTTTTTTTTTTTGCTGTACGTGGGCCTCTCACTGTTGTGGCCTCTCCCGTTGCAGAGCACAGGCTCCGGACGCGCAGGCTCAGCGGCCATGGCTCACGGGCCCAGCCGCTCCGCGGCATGTGGGATCTTCCCGGACTGGGGCACGAACCCGCGTCCCCTGCATCGGCAGGCGGACTCTCAACCACTGCGCCACCAGGGAAGATATCAGACCTCTGGTAAAGAGGTAAGGAGATTTGAGTCTGAGCCCTCATTCTGCCACTTTCTAGCAAGACAAAATAGCACATCACAGAGGTCCATGTGGGCCACCTGGGAGTCAGACAGACCTAAACTGGGACCCCCATTCTGCCCTCTCTCCTTTTCCCCACCTTTATGCCCTATAATCCTCTTTAACTCCTAGCAGTGATTCTCATTGCCAAAAACTTCATTTGTAGGATCCACTGATGTACCTTTTTTAAAAGGCAGTTGGAGTCGGTATAGCCAAAAAAACAGACCGTTGCTTTGGTTTCACTCTGATGACTAGCTGGCTGATGCTGGACCAATCCATTAACTCATCTTTAAGAGGGACTGGGCTAGATAATCTCTAACGACGTCTCTGGCTCTAAAATTTAATATTTTATACACTTCTGGGAAAAAAATGTATTAGAGGTTTGAATATATCTTATCTAGTCAAGGAAGGGTCAAACTCACTCTCCTTAGAGGCAGTTTTGTATCCTCTTTATTTCTTACTCTCCATGACTCTTTAGGAGACTTTCCAATTCAGTCTTTTGTTTATTCATTCGACAAACATTTACTCAATACACACTAGGTGGCGGTCTCTGTAGCAGACACTGGGCTTAAAGATAAATAAAATATAGTCTCTACTGCTGAGATGTCTATGGGAAGAGTGCCAGGTAAACACTGTACCATAACAACACATGCAGCGATGTGGAAAGAGGTGAGTGGGAATCTGTGGAACACGTCCTTATCTCATGGGAGGATGGGCATTTATAAACAAGGAAAGAGAGATATTTTTTGTGCCCCCCCATTGCCCCACCTCCTACCTCACCACACACACACAAATGCACACACCTTCAACAAAGCGTGAAGGCCCATTATGTGCCAAGCACTTTGACTTTGCAAATTATGTAAATGAGAGTGGTATAGTCCATTTTATCAAGTAGTTTATACTCTATAAAGAGAGGTAGGAGTGGTTGATAAATCTCTGCGCTGTTATGTAAAATGAGATACATACCATAAGTAAGGTCTAAAAATATCGCTAAAGGGATTCCTAAGGAGCGAGCACTGCCAGTAGAGAGTCAGGAAAGGCTTCATGGAGAGGTTGACATTTCAGACAGACTTTCAGAGTGGCTTAGCAATTCCAGCTGAGTATTGGGTGTCTCGTAACTACTGACTTTCAAAGTGAAATTTGCAACCTCGAGTAAAATCACATCATATTTCTCTTTTGGAAAAGATCCCTTTCTATTTCTACTTAAATGTGTTTAAAATATCTGATGGAAGTTAGCAGTTCTGGGCAGTGGAAGCCTTTTTAATGGACTCCCCAGTTTGCCTGCACACTTTACTCTCACCAGCCGCTTTGTGTGCTTACCAAGAAACAGTTGTATTTCTTCCCAAACTGGGTGTTATTTAATTAAATATTATATAAAACCGATGAAATATGAGAGAGAGAGGGAAGAGAGGAGTTGTTATTTGTATAAAAATTAAATTGCTTTAGAAAGGCTAAATAAAGTTGAGTCATAAACAAAAATTGCTGTTAAATTGGGAGCAGATGAAAAAAAGGTAAAAGCTTTGGAGAAGAGTAATAAAAGAAACTCCATTCAGCAGACCCACACTTAAAGAAAAAAGCTTTGACTTTCCATACAAATTTAGTTAAAATAAACCTCGGAGTGAAATACGTATCATTTTTATGATCCCCTGCATATATTGACTTTTTCAAATGAATGTTTCAAATTGTTGCATAATAAGGTCTCTATACTAACTACTCTCACCATGAGCCCTTTTGTATGTGCTGCAGACTTTATCAGAGCCTTTAGAGTAACACTGCAGGAGTTCTATGGTTTGAATGATTTTCTAGTATGTGCACGTATCATTAAGCTTCAATCCAGCTCTCACAAAGCCAAAACAGCCATGAGGCCAACACTATGAATTCTGATAAAAGAGAAAGAGAGACTCTGAGTCTTCCATCCCAAATATTTTCTTCTCATTCTACATTTTCTCCATGGGTAATCCCTTCCACCTCTTCTTTTGTCCTACGTGCTAACTGCCAAATCCATATATTCTGCCCCAACTTCTCCACATCTTTTTTACTGACAATCGTACATCTTTCATCTAGTTTCATAAAGCCTTTGGCTGTTAATGATGACAGTTTTAAACTGTGTTATAATAGTTATCTAACCATGTTTATGGGGTACATTAATGTCCCTTTCCACGTCCCAAAACAGAATTTCCAAATATCAACCTAGCCAATGAGCGTGATTACATGTAGAAAACGTACATTTGGGGAAGTGTACAAGAAGAGCCAAAACAAAACATCTAACAAACATTAAGGTTTCACGTGGAGCTGGTAGTTTTTTGAAAAAAGACAGTAAGGCACAGTTGTCATTCTCCTATCATTTGAGATTTAAATTTATTGTCACTACAGCCCTTGATAGGTGCTAGTGTTTACTGATACCAGTATTTTTCTATTTTAGGTGTGGGATTTTTTTCTAGTTAGCAGCCTATAAATGATGCCCATTAATTTTCTTACTAGATTTCAGTACGCAGCATGTAAGTTCAAAAATATGTTTTCCACACAGAACTATGTAAAATCACTATCAAAATATATCTGACAAAGAAAAGCTCATATGGGTTTTTTATTCCCCCCCCTCCAAATTCTTTGTTAAGTTAGCATTCATCTTAACTCGCAAGACGTATGTGTCAGCAAATACGGTGCCCATCCCTCCTCTGGGATGCAGGGTCTTTGAGTTCAGGCCTGTGTCTAATCCATCTTTGTATCCCCCCCACCCCAGTGCAGAACGTGAAAATGCTCAATAAATGTTTATCAAAATAGGCTGGGCATGCTCTCTAATGATGGTTATTTTATTTAGCCAAGAAACCCACAGGGAAGTTCTATTTTAGATAATGGCCTATCCCAATGAGACTAGCTAGAATTCTAAACATCTAATAATATACCTAGTATCCTTAGATTTAAGAAAGGACAAAGACTTATTATATTTAAAAATTTAATATGACTGACTTTAAAACCAAGTCCAGGCTCAATCAAGCCAGTGAAGAAAAATACAGTCATTGGTTCTAAGAGAAGCAGCATACATTTGGGGTTGAAATCCTGGCTCTTTCATTTAGTTGCCACATGGATATGTGCTACTTGCTTCCCGGGTCACTGAATTTTTTATCTCTCGATTCCTCACTGATAAATTGGGAATGATAATAATGGGATCTAGGTTATAGGCTGTTATAAAGACTGTTATGAAGATATAGTTAAATATATGTATTTTATATTTATACCCATATTTATCTTTTTTTATTGAAGTATAATTGATTTACAATGTTGTGTTAGTTTCAGGTGTACAGCAAAGTACAGTTTTTTATATTTTTTTATATTTATGTATGTATATTCTTTGTCAGATTCTTTTCCCTTATAGGTTATTACAAAATACTGAATATAGTGCTTTACAGTAGGTCCTTGTTGGTTATCTATTCTATATATAGCAGTGTGCAGTGTGCACATGTTAATCCCAGTCTCCTAATTTATCCCTCCCCCCATTTTCCCCTTTGGTAACCATAAGTTTGCTTTCTATGTCTGTGGGTCTATTTCTGTTCTGTATATAAGTTCATTTGTATCATTTTTTTAGGTTCCACATAAGAGCAATATCATATGATATTCATCTTTCTCTGTCTGGCTTACTTCACTTAGCATGATGATCTCTAGGTCCATACATGTTGATGCAAATGACATTATTTCATTCTTTTTTATGGCTGAATAATATTTCATTGTGTGTGTGGGTGTATATACATATATATATATATACACACCCCATCTTCTTTATCAGTTCATCTGTCAATGGACGTTTAGGTTGCTTCCATGTCTTGTCTATTGTAAGTAGTGCTGCAATGAACGTTGGGGTGCAAGTGTCTTTTCGAATTATGGTTTTCTCCAGATATATGCCCAGCAGTGGGATTGCATGATCATATGGTAGCTGTATTTTTAGTTTTTTAAGGAGCCCCCATACGGTTCTCCATAGTGGCTGTACCAATTTACATTCCCACCAACAGTGCAGGAGGGTTCCTTTTTCTCCACACCCTCTCCAGTATTTATTATTTATAGGCTTTTTGATGATGGCCATTCTGACTGGTGTGAGGTGATACCTCATTGTAGTTTTGATTTGCATTTTTCTAATAATTAGCGATGTAGAGCATCTTTTTTTTTAAAAAATAAATTCATTCATTTATTCATTTTTGGCTGCATTGGGTGTTCGTTGCTGCACACAGGCTTTCTCTAGTTGTGGCAAGTTGGGGCTACTCTTTGTTGCGGTGTGTGGGCTTCTTATTGCAGTGGCTTCTCTTGTTGCAGAGCACAGGCTCTAGGTGTGCAGGCTTCAGTAGTTGAGGCACGCCAGCTCAGTAGTCGTGGCTCATGGGCTCTAGAGCGCAAGCTTAGTAGTTGTGGCACATGGGCTGAGTTGCTCCACGGTATGTGGGATCGTCCCAGACCAGGGCTCAAACCCGTATCCCCTGCATTGGCAGGCAGATTCTTAACCACTGCGCCACCAGGGAAGCCAGATGTTGAGCATCTTTTCATGTGCCTATTGGCCATCTGTATGTCTTCTTTGGAGAAATGTCTATTTAGATCTTCTGCTCATTTCTTTATTGGGTTGTTTGTATATTTTGAAGATTAATCCCTTGTCAGTCACATTGTTTACAAACATTTTCTCCTATTCTGTAGGTTGTCTTTTTGTTTTGTTTATGATTTCCTTTGCTGTGCAAACACTTTTAAGTTTAATTAGGTCCCATTTGTTTATTTTTGTTTTTACTTCCATTACTCTAGGAGACGGATCCAAAAAGATCTTGCTGCAATTTATGTCAAAGAGTGTTCTGCCTATGTTTTCCTGTAGGAGTTTTATAGTATTCGGTCTTGCATTTAGGTCTTTAATCCATTTTGAGTTTATTTTTGTGTATGGTGTTAGAGATTGTTCTAGTTTCATTCTTTTACATGTGGCTGTCCAGTTTTCCCAGCACCACTTACTGAAGAGACTGTCTTTTCTCCACTGTATATTCTTGCCTCCTTTGACATAGATTAATTGACCATAGGTGCATGGGTTTATTTCTGGGCTTTCTATCCTGTTCCATTTATCTATTTCTGTATTTGTGCCAGTACCATACTGACTTGATTACTGTAGCTTTGTAGTATAGTCTGAAGTCGGGGAGCCTGATTCCTGCAGCTCCGTTTTTCTTTCTCAAGATTGCTTTGGCTATTTAGGGTCTTTGTGTTTCCATACAAACTAAAAAATTTTTTTGTTCTAATACCTTTATGTTATTTAGAACAGTGCCTAACATATATAAATGTTTGGCACTGTCTACATGTTTACTGTTATTGTTAGATGTGAAGTGATTCTCACCGGCAATTTAACACTTTAGTAAAAACCTTCTTCTCATCTCATGTGACATATCAGGGCCCAGAGATATCACACGGCTTACCTAATTAGTAGATATGCTCATAGTGAACAAGGTGTTAGATGCCTTGAGATTTTTATCTTGCTAAATTCAACCATTAAGTTCATAAGACAAGAGTGACCCCCTACTATATAAAAGGTCCTATGCCACATATGAAGCCAACACAGATCCTTGATAGGCTGAGAGAGGGATTCATTACAGATATTCATTGCAGGTTAGAGATTCATTAAAAAGTTAGTTTGAAAGCAACTTAAAGTGCATAGGAAGCTACTTTTATTACATTTTTGCTTTGTATAGCTTACTAATTCCTACACAGAACAATCTAGTCTGGATTAGCATTTGAAATAATATCATAATGGTTTTATTTAGTTTGCTTTTTAAAATTTATTTCTTGTGTTTATCTCTGACTTTGAAGTGATTAATATTTTCTGAGGAAACCATATTTGTAAGCTGCAGTCAATCCAGTGACTCCCCAGACGACTGCGGGTCAGAATCTCCTGAGGGAAAGTTTTTAAAGACATGAGAAAATTAAGTTGTAACTCCAACCTATTTAGACCTATGGAATCAGTATGTTTGTAGGCAGGGCCCAGAATATTTACTTTTACACTCTAGCTCTACTCCCAACCTCTGTGATTTGCAGCCGATTATGAGCACTGTTGTGCAGCTTACTACCATCTGGTGGAAGTTAACTGAAATGCAGGCCCAAGATCGTGGGTAAGTAACTTTTTGAACAATATAACTGGCCACTTTGACCAGGCTTCAGTGATATAGAAGCCACAGAGTGACACTATTCTATAACATTTTGCTGTCTAACAAATATAGGGGAAGTAGTTAAATCAGGGAGCTATTGTAGATGTGTGGATGTTCTGAGTATTTAATTTATTCATAGTGGTTCAGTTTCTCACTAATATTAGCCAAAAAAATGGAGTCAGTGAGAGCACATGGCTACAAGCATCTGTCTCAGATTTGAGGTGATTTTCTGTCACAATCCATCCCGACTTCTCTCTCTGCCTTGCACTTTGAAGTGTCTTTGATCATGGTAATACTTTTAAACTGCAGTTGGTTGTAGAGAACATTGTCTTTTGCAGAGACTTATTGGCAAAAGGTTAATGATGTTGGAAGCAATATTTTTCTTGGCTGAACAGTGTTTTGGTTTCCTCAGCATTACTCTCCCTGGCTGCCTTTTTTCATGTGTCTAGCAGTCCCACATCCTTGATTTTCTTGCCCTAGAATCCGGTTCTTGACTGTTCAACTGCCATTTGCCTGATCCTTTCCGTTACTACTTTTTTCCCACTTCCTCTAAGTGGGCCAGTTTCCAATTTGCATATTGAAATTTTTTCTTTCACCCTTCTTTCCATCTCAATTTGTTCCTCCTGAGCTTTCTTGTTTAATACCTTCCTGCAGGAGTCCAAAGGCAAAACAAACAATCTGTTTATTACTTAGAGAAAGGTTATTAACCTGAATTCCTCCAAGGGCCAAATGAGTGCAGTAATGAGTCAAGCATGCAGGTCGGGGGCTGGGGTGAAGAGCCAATAACAATTTCCCCAGTGGATGTTGTCTTGCTACAGTATGGGCTCAGGGTGCCAGGCCACCCAGGGTTTTACAGAAGACAGTAACACAGAATTTTAAGTAGAATATCCTGATTTTTAAATGTTGGTGTCTTATTTAGTTATTTTTAAAACCTTGTGAAAGGAGAAAAATAGAGTCATGGGTAGAAGATGGCCCACAATATCTTTTCGCAAACTTTCATAGAAATGACGCTGCCCTTCCTGTTCTTATCTCCCCCTTTGCCCCCATAGGTTCTCATTGTTGCTTAAGTTCAGGTCACCTGCTATAAGGAGGCCCACCAAGTGTTCAGGTCTTCCCTGGGTATTATGTGTCTCCCCAAAATTCATATGTTGAAACCCTAACCCCCAATGTGATGATATTAGGAGGTAGGGCCATTGGGAAGTAACTAGGTTTACATGAGGTTATAAGGGCGGAGTTTCATGATGGGACTAGTGTACTTATAAGAAGAGACTAGAACTCTCTCCACCATGTGAGGATGCAGCAAGAAGGTAGCCATTTGCAAACCAGGAGGAGAGTCCTTACCTGATGCTGAACTGTTGGCACCTTGATCTTAGACTTTCCAATGTCTGCAGTAGCAGTGCTGTCTGTGATTCAGTGAGTAGGTTTTTATAATTCTGAGCTTCAAATTAGGAAGTCCTTGTTGCTGCCCACCTAAGCTCTGTTTTCCACAGGCCAATAAAGCTGACACTTTGGTCTCCATCTGCCTGATGTCTCCATCTCTTCTGTCTATCTCTTAATTGGTTCAAAACTCTAGCAGTGAATGGGGTGTAATTTCTAATCTCAGACATCAACTTTAGATTCTTTGAAATTAAATACACTCTAATTTCAGACTTGTTCAGGAATCATCTGTCTTGCTGTGCTTCCCTAGAGATATAGGGAGGATTCTGGTCCTATCCTTTCTATTGTGTCCCAAGGATGGGCCCAATTCATCCTACAAAGTGGAATGCCAGAGACTGTTTTGTTTTGCTATCAGGGCTTACAATCAATGTTTGTATTTAAACTATCCTTCCAAGATCTTCTCTGTTTGGGCATCATACTTGGGTTTGTATTCTCTTATTGTCTCGCGATTGTTAGTTCTCTTGTTATTTTCTTCCTCCCAGTAAGTTCGTCAACTTGAGTTACCAGAATTTATCTCTTCTGATGTTAGATCAGAAAGTAGGGGCTTCCCTTGTGGCGCAGTGGTTGAAAGTCTGCCTGCCGATGCAGGGGATACGGGTTCGTGCCCCGGTCCGGGAAGATCCCACATGCCGCGGAGAGGCTGGGCCCATGAGCCATGGCCACTGAGCCTGCGCGTCCGGAGCCTGTGCTCCGCCATGGGAGAGGCCACAACAGTGAGAGGCCCGCAAAGTAGGACCAATGCTTTTCTTCTTCTCATCAAATGTCATCAAACATCATCACAGATTTGTATCAGAAGCATTTGTTTTCTTCCAAATCTTTTCATCATGCCCATATTCAGAGAGGTGGAAAGAGAGAAGGGAAGCCAGTGTATAGTGTAGCTCAGATCCTAATTATATTAATCAAAGCCAACTTCCATTCAGTTGAATTCATTAGGAACTATGAAGATCATCACCAGGGCTTCTACAATGAAGAGAAAAAAATGCAGCACTTTATGAAGAAGACCAAAAGTTTGGAACTATAGAGAAAAAATAATATTTTTCTTATGTTGTTGGGATTTACCAAGGCTCAGCATGTGGCATTCATCACTGTCCACTCACCATATATTAGGATAGAAGATTTCACTGTTAGACCTATAATTCTGACCCAGCCAACACCTTTCATTATAACCTATGGAATCCTTATTCATTTAGGGATAAATTCTACCATCACCTTTGCCTCAGATGCTTCTTCCATCCTCCCCTAATTGAAATGTGTTTTCCTGTGACGATATCATTTCCTTAGAAGCCACCTTCTTTGAAGGGTACACTTTAGTCTATCTTGAGTCAGTTATTTAGGAAGAGGGATCAGCCAACTATTATTCCCACTGATACTCCCACATCTTTGTTTTACCACCATTACTCAGCAAAACTCTTCCTCTTGAAAATGGATACAATCTTTTGGAGAGGTACCGTACCACGGGAACACACTAGTCTTATCCAGAGACTTCAGTACCTAAGTTTCTTCTTTACCCTACCCCATATAGAGGCCTTCTTCTTAGCAACATCTGTGTTGATGGCCTCTAGCATCCTGGAGGTGCTTGTTTTCAACTCCAATGATCTGCCTTAGTTTGGGCCATTGTTCTATCTACTATCACTCCCTCTCTCTTTCTAATTGCCCAGACCATTTCTCAGCCTCCATTAGGGTGTTTTTTTTTATTTTTTATTTTTTTGATTCATCCAAAGAGTTGTCATCTTCCTTCACTGAACACCTATAGTGCTTTGCATCTCTCTTCTTTCTGTTTCTTACTGTGTGTCTGCCTCACGTCAGAGTCATTCATTTTCCTCTGTCCCCAGTACCTTATCAGAGGCAGAATGAAGTAGAAGACAAATGTGTAGCAGAGTCAGACTGGTTTGACTTTAAATGCCAAAAACTCTAGTTACTGGCTTCGTGATCTTTGCTGACTTACTGGCTTTGTGAGCTTTGCTGACCTACTGGCTTTGTGATCGTTGGTAACTTATTCAAACTTTTTAAACCATAGTGATTTTGGTCTTTTCAGAAAATTGGGGGCAATAATACCTACAGTTATAGATTGGTTCTGAGGATTAAATGGAAAAATACATGTAAAGTATCTAACAGTTTTTGTTAGATGATAGTCAGAAACTACAGGGAAGTTATTACTAGAAACTGGAATAAAGAGTCTATTACTGATCTTCCCCACCATGCTTAGCACCTTGCCCAGCGAATGTGATGGTTCATATTTATCAGATAGGTAAGCGAACAAGTGAATAAATGAATGATTTAAAGAACTCTTCCTGCTAAAGCATTCTTTTACTTCTTAATAAAAATAAAATCCATTGCTTTAGAAACTAAGAAGGATACAAATTAAGATATTAGAGTTGACTTCTGTATTAGTTTCCTAGGGCTGCTGAAAGAAAGTACCACAAACTGGGTGGCTTAGACAAGAGAAGTTTATTGTCTAATAGCTCTGGAGGCCAGAAGTCTTAGATCAAGGTACTGACCTAAGGTTTGGTTCCTTCTGAGGGCTCTGATGAAAGGATCTTTTCGATCCCCTCTCCTAGCTTCCGGTAGTTTGCTGGCAATCCTTGGTGTTCGTTGGCCTATAGAAGCATCACCTAGTCTCTGCCTTCATCATCATGTGACAGTCTTCCTATGTCTCCACATTGTCTTTCCTCTGTACCTGTCTCTTGTGTCTAAATCTAGCCCCGTTTTTTTATAAGGATGTAGTCCTATTCGGTTAGGGCCCACCCTAATGACCTCATCTTAACTGGATCATCTGCAAAGACCCTATCTCCAAATAAGGTCACATTCACAGATAGTGGGGGATTGGACTTCAACATCCTTTTAGGGAACACAATTCAACCCGTCCATCACAGCTTCTAATTTATAGTAACTGTAATATAGAGAGAGATACGAGACCAAGATAAGAATAATTAATGAACAATATAAAAAAGCATATTTTCAGTCATTAAACTGAATGCTGTAAACCCCTCCGTATTCTAAAACTTAATGAAAATGATGGTTTGCAGGGTCAAGGAAAACTTCGTGGACAAAGGGTCATTTGTTGCTGGGCTCCTTCCTTAAATAAATGTTATTTCTAAATAATCATATTTTCTGTACATTGTTACTGGTTAACATTTTGAAATAGCTTTAGATTGCTCGAGCTAATGAGACAGCTCAAACAATAGGATCAGGCTGTTAATGTGGCTACAGTAAATGTGTGTTGCAAGAAAGAAGTTTCCAGGGAACAAGAATTGCTATGGTAACCTGATATATCATTAAAAATGTAATGAATAAATATCATCAGGGTCTCAGATTCATCGCACAGAAAAAACTTCAAGACTGGGATGACTAAGTAGTTATCATGCTGATTGCTCGAAGTTTTGTATGCTAAATCAGAGTGATTGTCTATTAACAAAAAAGTAATAATATTCAAATAATCCAGGACTTCATAAGGTGCCTAAAAACTCCTTCAATACAGCCTTTTGATTTAAATCACTGACATTTTCCTCAAAATATTAATTTTATCTGTAAGAAATAGTCATAATAATAAGCCTGATTATATGCATTTCAAAAGAAATAATAATTTGCCAACTCTTAAGAGTACAATAGACACTGTAGTATCTTGGTGTTCAGTATGGAATTAGGAAGGAGATCTTTTTCTTAGAGCTCTCTCCTGCTGTTATAGGATCCACCTTTCACACCCCACCTTTTCTTTCTTCCCCCAACTTAACAACTCATTTAATCCCTAAGATGTATCTTGCTATTTGTCTATTTCTTTCAATTTATTGCATCTGTCTCTGAAGAAATGAGGCAGATACTCTAGCACGCCAATGTTAAACAAAATTCAACCTCTTGGGTAGTAGACATGGAAGGCACAGCTTGGGATGGGTGATAGAAGAAATAATTGCAGTCAAAAGATATACCTGCTCCTACTTCCATCAGTTTTGTCTCCAGTAGCCACTTTCTGGATCTCCTATATGATATCTGTACTTTCCTTCTCAGTTTCTCTATACCCATTTTCCGTGAGAGGAATGTGGTGATATCACCAGTGATCTATGTGTCCTTGCCATGCTCCTCCTACCATCGGGCCTTTGCACAGGTTGTCCCCTCTCTCTGGAGCACTGTCCCCCCACATTTTGCCTAGTTAATTACCCACTTGTCCTTTAGATTTCAGCTTTAGCCTTACTTTCTCAGATAAGTCTTCACCTGACTGGTCAAATTCCCTTCCTGTCGGCTCTCATAGCATGTGTACCTTTTGTTCATACATCATGGTGGCACCTGTATGACAATCTGATTAAAGGAAGAACCATTGTGGCACCTACTATATATTTTTGCTCACCACTGTGTTTCCAATTCTGGTACAGAGTACAGTCCCAATCAATATTTATTGAATAAACTAATACATGGCTTGTGTTCCTGGACTACACTTAAGGATTTCTGGCTTAGACATATGGCTGCATCCAAGAAGGATTCTGTTTCATGTTTGCCCTGGCACAGTGTGTTGGCAATTAGCGCGCTGTGGTCTCACAACCTACAGTGATACCATTAATGACCGTTGAAAACCGAAACTTTCTATTGCTGCCTTATTTGGGGTAGTATGTTTCATAAATCTAACCACACAGTTATAATCTCACTGTCCTTGTTGATGTGTATTGTTCACAATATAATGCACACAGTTGATGTAATGTAGCCAGAAATTTTCTGTGGAGAAGAATGTTAGGCTTTAAAATGGTGTTTGATGTACTGAATGATTACCGCTGTGAATGCAGTTGTAAAACAAAGGTAATAGATATGCAGAAACACTTTGAAATGTAATTAGTTCTTTAGGATTCTGAGGCCATGTCAGTGTATGGCAGGAAAGGATTAATGTCACAGACGCTATGGGCTTAAGAGGTGGGAAGTGATGCTATACTTGCCCTCTTTGGTATAGTATTTTGGAATCTCAGAGAAATTCCAAAGAAATATAAGAAGTGTTCTCTGTCTTTAAGTAGCACATAATCTAGTTGGGATATGGTCCATACAAAAACATAAAGCAAATCTGAATTTCTAACCATATGGAAAAGCACACAGAGGCGCACACACACATACACATAGAGCCATTCTGTAGCCATAATGAAAAGGAAAAGACAAAATCATCCCAGTGATCTACAGGGTCCTACACGATCTGGATACCAGCCCCTCTTACTTCTGTGACTCCCCTTTCTTCTGCTCTTTTCTTCTTTCACTCCATACTGGTCAGCTCATTATTTCTACCTCAGGGCTTTTACATTTGCTGGTCCCTCGCCTGGCATGCTCTTCCCCCAGAGAAACGCATGGCTGGCTTCCTCAAATCCTTCAAGACTTCACTCAGTCACCTTCTCAGTGAGGCCTACTTTGTCCCCTCTTTAAAACTGCAACCTCAACCAATATCAATGCTCACAATTCCCCTCCCTTTATTTTTCACCAATGCATTTTATACAATGTAATAATACTATGTTATCCTGGTTTTTTTGCTGCCTTCCCTCTAGAATGTAATCTCCCTGAGAGCAGAGATTTTTATCTGTTTTCTAACTGCTGGGCGTCCAGGGTATATAGAACAACACCGGCTACATAGTAGGAGCTCAATAAATATTTGTTGAATGAAAGCACTGCATAGAATAGAAGGGGAAAGTACACAGCCTTTAGAGTTAGACTCCATCTCCACCATTTACTTGCTGGGTAATCCCAGGCATAGCAGTTAGCCTCTGTGAACCTCACCTGTAAAATGAAGACTATCCCCCTCCTTACTGCCTAGAAGTGTTCTTGTGTGTGTCGCCTCGTCTTTAATTGTAGAAGTGAGACTAGTAATCTCTCCCATTCTTGGATGGGTGGCCCTGTTGATGGCATACAACAGGCGCTCAGTAAGTAACAGCTGTTGTTACTATCAGAAAGCCTTTCTGGAGGAGTAGGTTTAAATAGAGACTTGAAAGAGACATTAGCAGAGTCTACAGAAACAAATAAGTTATGTGTGGGGATTGAATGAAATAATGAATATTCAGTCTAAGTACAGAGTGTGCCTGTAGTAGGGGCTGGATACCAGTGGCAGAATGTTTGCTGTTCTTATTGTGCTTAAGGACAGGGCCTGCTCTGTGTGGAAAGAAATGAGAGCGTTGGGGCAGGCTAAGAATCACTGAGCCGTGTGAAGACAGCAAGATGAAGAAGGGGATGTGGAAAACCGAGGCCATCGTAGGAGGTCATGACATGACCAAATACTGGATGGGGAAGAGTCTGTCTTCAAACACGTGTGGACGTTTGGAATTGTGAAAATCAAGTCACAAGGGCTGGCAAACGGTGATAGGTAGCCTGCTGGGGTACTGGAAATGTTCTTTACCTCGATCTGGCTGGTGGTTCCATTGATGAATACATATTTTAATTCATGAAGCTGTACATTGATGAATACATATGTTAATTCGTGAAGCAGTACATGTTACAGTATGTTAGTTAAAATTTGTCAAGCTGTGTACTTGACTATGGAAGTTGCGCTTCAATAAAAAGTAATATGTCTATGTGTGTGTGCATGTGTGTGTGTGTGTGTGTGTGTGTGTGTGTGTGTGTGTAGTCCCAAGGAAACTTGCTTTGAAATGGTAAGGTGATGATGACATGGATGGCTATGCAAACCCGTAAGAAAGGAGAGATTCAAGCAAGAAATTTATCAGTCATGAGTGGTGTAGAGAAGAACTTGGACTCGAGAGACCAGAAAGATTTTGGTGCCGCTACCTGAGACGCTTATTGGGCCGTGGAGGGAGGTAGGAGAGGGAGGTAGGGGAGGCGTTTGGAGGTCATTTAGTGTTGAGTCTTCACATGGCGAGCTGTGAAGCAGCTTCAAGTAAGAGAGTTCTCTTTCAAGTTAAAAGAAGAACTGATCGTGCTGCAGCCCCTGGAAATGTCTGCTCTGAGCCCACGACGCGAGTTGTAAAATCTCCTTGTGAAAGTTGGAGATATTTTTTAACACCACAAAGAAATGTGGGAGAACTCTAGAAATTCTGGCTTTCCAAAGTAAAATTCACAGTACCGACAGTCTATAGGGAAACTTCTATGAACGTTTTGTGGCTGATTTTCTTGCATGGAATCATGGAATGACAGAGCTGAAAGGATTTCAGATGCCATCTGATTCAACAGCCTCATTTTCTAGAAGCTAATCTTCAAGAAGTTATCCATAGTGACATAGGTGGTTCATTTAAAGCTAAAGAGAACTTAAATTTACGTAGTAAATTGCTACTTGACTCCCTCCCTCCCTCCCTTCCTTCATTTTCCCCTCTGCTGGCCCTCCTTTCTTTTACAAATTAGGAAGGCATGTTTAATAATCCCCTTAGCAACAGGATGAATAATTATAATACTTTTTGTATATTAAGAAATTGTATTTATTTTAGTTCACTCTGGTCCATAAATTGTTATTCGGATTGAATTATTTAATATATTGAAATGTATTCCAAGTTCTTTATCTAAATGGAGCTGTGAAGTAAAAGCGTGTATTTGTTTTCTGGGTAGGCACTTGCTTTAAATGTGTAATAAGATTGTCTTAGGGTCAATAGCACCTTCACAAAAGAAAAGCAGAAACATTAATATTATAATCCTGGGTAAGCCGTTCAAACAAACACAACAGCACATTTTAATTTCTTTAATTCACACTAAATTGTTAGGAAAATTGCTCATGTTCACAGCATGGGTTCTTACTTCTGGGTTTGTAAAACTAAAACAAAAAGAAATGACGTGCAAATATTGAGAGAAAAGTCAACAATTAAAATTTTCAAACTTAACCTAGTCATCATCAATTAAACAACCAAGGAAGTGAGTCAGTTTTGAGACGGATCTTAGAACATTTTCAATTAAAAGGAGCAAATTCATTTTCATCTTTTAGTTATAGCTAAGGTGCATTTGAAATCCTCAAATATTGTTTTTGAATTTAGGCCTTATAACTAAAATTCGATAAATCATCATGCACTATATTAAGTCTTACAATACTTTTCCTTTTTATTTCAAGTATCAAAATGTAAAAATGGTTATTATCACCTTTTAGTAAAATAGAATATATTAAGTAAAAGAATTGAGACATTTTTCTATCCATGTAAGTGCATCTGGGGAAAGAATTTGAAAATACTTGTACCTTGAGCTCATACGGGGTTCTTCCCCTAAGTGGACTTTGCATTGCTTGTTCTATTCCCACAGGTGAATCATTTTTGGCCTCTAAATCAGGAATGAAAAGAAAAACAGGAATGGGGAGATGTGTTTTCTCTTTGATCCATTCTCTGATCATAAAGGAAGCCGGGAATATGGAAATGTGTTTTCTCTTTGATGCAGGTTTTCATCAGCATATTTATAAGCAGCACAGGGAGTTCTTGCAGAGATGGGAGAAATCTCCCACCCTGGAGCTTCTGTGGTTCCAAGGTATCTGACATGATTATAGAAAATACAGATGAGCTCAGCTTTCATGGTGGGGTTAAATCAGATATTCAACAAGTATTTATCAAGCATCCACAGGGCGGATAACTTTGAACCACACTCCAGGCATAAACCGTAACCTCTCACAACTCAGCTCGATGCGTAGATTTAAGTATGTTGAAGAGCTTCATCCTGGCAAACATTGCCTTGTTTATCCTTAATCCAGAAACTGGCCTTAAATCTGATATCAAGGCATCATAGCTGTGGTCACATTCACAAAGTTGGAATAGAAATTCGTCCATATCCTGGGAAGCCCACATCTGTGCTATCACCTGGGCCTGTGAGTATTGTATTATCATTTTTGAGTTCTTCAATTCCCAGCATCAAATAGAAATCTCATTCTATTAGTGATCTTTGTTGTACCCCTAGAAACTCAAAGTGTGTCTGTGGCATAATAGATTTCTAATTGGATTTAGTGTCTCCACCGTCTCTTCCTCCTCCTTTGCCTTCTTTCATTCATTTCTGTTGCCCCCTGCCTCCCCAAAACAGGGCTGTAAATGCTTACCCAACTTTGTTGTTATGGTTATTAACTCACACCCAGTCAGGTCAAGAATCCTCCTGGGACCTTGTCGCCATGATGTCTGGGTCTGGGTTGCTTGATTCTGGAACTCCATTCATTCTCTCCTCCTTGCTCACAGAGTGTGAAAATCCAATCAAAGGGCAGCACGATATGGAGCAGTGGTTCCCACACCTTGATGATGATCTAAATTATCTAGGGATTTTTGTTTAACTAAAAGAGTCTTGGCCTCTGTCTCCGGAAATTCTGGTTTCAGTAGGTCTGAGGTGGTTTCTAATGATGGACCAGATTTGGGAAACACTGCTTTCCTGTAAAACCTGCTAGTCAGTGTGTGGTCTGCAGACCAGCAGTGTCAGCCTCACCTGGGGGCTTGTTAGAAATGCAGAATCTCAGGCCTCACCCCAGATCTACTGCATCAGTCAGAATCAACATTTTACCCAGCTCTCCATGCATCAGCATATGAAAGTTTGCAAAGTTCTTCTGTGAAGAACTCTGAGGCAGAAACGCTAGATTGTGCTCTCAAAATTGCTAGTGACCTAGGACATGTGCTTTACACTTTTCTACTCTTTTCCTCAAAGGAAAGAGAAAGAGATTGAGAGAGAAAGAAAGAGTTGGTTTAAATGATATCTTACTTTACAAGATTCTAAATACTTTTAAAGAGGTTTTTGTTTGTTTGTTTGTTTGTTTAGCAACGAAGGTGAATTAGAAAGATGATTAAGAGAGATGAAAATGTCAGGTGTGTGGTATATTCAGTGTGTGTATGTGGGGTGTGTATGGTATGTATGTGTGTGTGTGTGTGTGTGTGTGTATTTTTGTGCATGATGATGGGAAAACAATGATTCCATTCCCCACTGTACTTGTTTGCTAGGACTGCTGTAACAAAGTACCAAAGATTGGGTGGCTTAAACAACAGAAATGTATTGCCTCACAGTTCTTCAGCAGAGTTGGTTCTTTCTGAGGGCTCTGAGGAAAGGGGGCTTCTCTCCTTGCCTCTTCTCCTTGCTTGTGGCAGCACAGCTGCAGTCTTCACATGGTTTTCTCCCTCTGTGCATGTCTGTCTCCAAGTTTCCCCTTTTTATAAAGATACCAGTCATACTTATTAGGGCCCACCCTAATGTCATCGCTTTAACTTGGTTACTTCCATAAAGACCTTATCTGCAAAAGAGGTCTCATTCTGACGTGCTGGGGGTTAGGATCTCAGCATGTGAATTTTGGGGAGACACGGTTCAACCCATACCATCCAAAATAGTCACGGACTACAAATGAGAAGAGGGATGTGGGGTCCCTGAATCACCCTCTCTGTCCTCCCCACCTCCACCTGGGACTGGATCAGAACTATTGTAGAGAAATAGGCCTCCTGAGAAGGGCTGTTCCCTGGCCGGCCTTGAGGTCATACTAGCCCAGGCTGGTTATGCTCAGCATCGGTCAAAAAGCACAAATCCTTCCACTGTGCTGACTTTTACTTCCTGACCACAAGTGAATAGAGGAGCAAGACAAATGATCTTCGATGGACTGCTGGCAAGGTTTACTTCCACTAAAAATCAAACCCACCATAATTTCTTTCTAATGGCCCAACTGATCCCTGATCAAGGGCCTACAAATCTACCCAGCTCTCAGTCCTCCCAGCTTCAGGAAAACACAAATGTCAGTGATTTTCTTTACCGGGCACTCTTCCAGGGTCCCCTGGGTCCTGGTTTTATTATTGCTGTATCTGTGAGGTGTGGTCTGTGCATAATCTGAGAAAGTCAGCTACACACTAGACAACCTTGATTTAAAGCAAAATGCCGTGGGCAGACTACCTTACCCAAATAGCAGTGAGCTCAGAGAAAGCAATGAAATGAAGCCTACAGGGAGAAATGGCTGGGATTTGAACACCTTCAGTATTCACAAAACCTGAGGGGACATAGACATATCATGCTACCAGCTAGGAGCAACTTGCACCCCACAAGTATTTCCCTGAGAGCCTACAGAATTACAGTGAGTGACTCAAATAGTGGAATAAAATGTATTCATCTTAAGTCTGTCAGTGACACCTGCTTTTGTGAACTTAAGTCAAGTTCAAGGTGACCTTGACAAATTGGAGAAGCCAATATATGCAAACAGGGAGAGGTTTCACAGGTAATTCATGTAGGATAATTAAAACTTTGTAAATATAAGCCACTCATGGGATTGATTTTGCAAAAGAATAGCAACTAAGTATCAGAGGCTAGGTGGAGTGGGCAGGTCAAGGTTGAGGGTGACAGCATCCTAATGTGGGTTAATATGCACAAATAGGATGGACAGAGCCTAACAAGAAGTTAAAAAAGTTTTAAAACTTTTTTGATCATGGCTCATAGTAAAAAATAATTTTACATTGAGACCTAATGTATGTACATTACACGTATGTGTCTGAGACAAACGTTTAACAAAATAATACTTACCCTTACTATATGTGAAACTCTATTTTCTCTTCTCTTCTATCCCATCCCATCCCATCCCATCCCAGGCTATCTAATTCTATCCTATCCTACCCTATTCTATATCTCTCCATTCTTTTTTAAAAATTTTAGTGTGGGTGTGACTTACTACACTGATTTGATGACCCACCTAATCGGGGCCAACCTGGTGCAAAACATCCTACAATGCACAGGAGAGCTCCTACAACAAAGAATTGTCCTGCCCCAAATGTGAGTAGTGCTGCTGCTGAGAAGCTTGGCTCTACACTTAGCATTCTTCTGAATGTTCTTTAGAGCATGATTTTCAGTCTATGAGCTCCTTGGAGCCTTGGAGGTCTGTCAGAGTGGTTCAGGGGGAGAGTGATGGGACCCTGGGACTCCTGCCCTCTCCCACACCAGTCAGAGCAGGCTAGACTTTTGTTTGTAGGATGACCAACTCATGCCAGTTTGCTTGGGACGTTCTTGGTTTTAGCACTGTGAGCCCCACATCCCAGGAACTCCCTGAGAACCCAGGAAACCAGGTCAGTTGATGACCCTATAGCATACTAGACAAGAAGAATTGTTCTTGAGAAGGGGTTCTGCTTAAAATAAGAGGGAAAGCCTGTTAAAACCCACTACTTTCAGAAGCATAAATCTTATAGTGGAAGGATATTGAGGAGAACTTGGAGGAGACCTGTAAGGGATCTTTTTTTTTTTTTTTTTTTTTTTTTTTTGCGGTACGCGGGCCTCTCACTGTTGTGGCCTCTCCCGTTGTGGAGCACAGGCTCCGGACGCGCAGGCTCGGCGGCCATGGCTCACGGTCCCAGCTGCCCCACGGCATGTGGGATCCTTCCGGACCGGGGCACGAACCCGTGTCCCCGGCATCGGCAGGCGGACTCTCAACCACTGCGCCAGCAGGGAAGCCCAGGGATCATTTTTAAATGTTACTAAATGGTCTGGGGAAGAGTCTCGTGAAGAAATGTTAAAGAACTAGGTTTTTCTCCCTAGACCGAGAACCCTGGGGAGAGAAAGATCTTAATCACCATCTTCATGGGAAGGAAGCAGCCACATTATTTGAATGGATTTAAGCAGCTGTTCTCTGCTCTTATTTTTGACGGGTTAGGAGGGCTTCATCCTGCAATATCAGGAAGACCTTCTTGCCTTTAAGAAAATGTTTGGAATGTCTTATGGATTTTTTTCTGAGGAAAGATAAAAATTTACCTTTTAAAAAATTAAATTATTTGAATTGGGTATTTCCTATAGTCAGGGGACTTTTGGCCATGGCCACTTGAGCTTCCTTCAGTCTGTGATTCTGTAAATGGCTTGAACCTTTATCTGGCAAGGGCCGTGGACTAGGTTCACTCTGGAATTAATGGAAAAAGACACAAATCCTGTCTTTTAGGAGATGACATTCCCCAAAGAGTCAATCAGAAATCAACTGCATCCTTTTTTAGGTCATATCTTCTTGAAAGTGTCCCTGTAAGGATATATATTTTTCTATTTCCTGCAAGCCAGTTTATTGTGGTTGCTCAGGTAGTTTCTCTCACTCAGAGGTACAACTAATTAAACTTCAACAAGGTAGCACCTGACCTCACTGCTGGACCTCCTTTCGGCGCCATTTTGTTATACTTTGGTTCAGTGTTCTCATATACTCTTAGCCAAAGGTCAACAAAATATTTCAAAGCTATAATTAATAATATCTTTGGCTCTTTAAATGTTTTAAAAGCAATAGAAATTCCCCCTGACTGGCTTCCCTGGTGGCGCAGTGGTTGAGAGTCCGCCTGCTGATGCAGGGGACACGGGTTCGTGCCCCGGTCTGGGAAGATCCCACATGCCGCAAAGCGGCTGGGCCCGTGAGCCATGGCCGCTGAGCCTGCGCGTCCGGAGCCTGTGCTCCGCAACGGGAGAGGCCACAACACTGAGAGGCCCGCGTACCGCAAAAAAAAAAAAAAAAAAGAAAAGAAATTCCCCCTGATGTCTATTTGCTACCCAGAGTTAAAATGGTCATGTATCAAGAGTTTCGTTTGAACTTCCTTTCTCCAGAAGAGTCTGTAATAACATTTTCTCCTGTGAAGATGAGATATCCACCCAAAGGTGAGAAGACGACATTCCTGTATGTAGAGTGTCTCCAATCATTTTAGAAATAGAAACTACTTTTTACTTCCCTGATGCATGGAGATCTAGAGTGTGATATGATGGTGAAGTCTGACTCAGGAAGTGAAAGGGCTGCTCACTGAGATGGAAAGCCCTAGAAAGAAGCATTAGAGCGAGCTTGGCTGCTGTCTCCTTTCACTGTCCCCTCCATGGAAACTTCTGGGGAACTGCAGAGGCAGGGAAGCCGAGGGTCTATGGGCTCACAAATGAGCCTCTTCCACCAGCTTGTCAAGATGCTTCTAGATGTAAACAGTGCGTTTCTAACAAGGCAACACCTCATTTCCTTCCGTTAGGAATAAAGAGAATCTCTTTGAAAACTCAGGAATTGTGTCACCGGTATTTACTGTATTTTAATTATTATAGACCCATTTGTTCAATTTAAGAGGCCATGGATAACACTTAAATACCTGAATGGTCTAGCCCGCATTCAAAGAGTCACTGAGCTATAAAATACTCATTTGCCAAACCCTGTTGTCTTAGATCATTAGTTACTACTGAGATCCATAATGATTTGGCCATTTCCAGCGATAAGCAAAAAATAAGCGGTTCATTATCTTTAGTACCCACAACTAAAGTTACTTATTGCCACTCTTAACTGAATGGTTCTATTTGCTAATAGTTTTTCCGAAAATTTACTTTTTTTGTTAAAGAAAAGTCACTTTTTCCTCAGATAACTGCACATATATTTTGTTCTAGAATACATATTATGTCCTTAGCAAAAACTGAATGTGGAAATCTTCCTCACATTTCAAATAAAATATCATTAAGCAAAGTTCTTGCTGCTTGAGGGGGAAAAAAATCACTGTGTAAATAGTATACAAAGTAATGACCTTATTCCAGTTCACTTTCCAGATGGAACACAATGGCTCAGCACAGACATTTAAGAACCAAGTTGGAAGAAGGAACAATACAAAAGGAATAGATGAACTGTAGATTCAGGATGGTTTGGTAATTGCCTAACATTTCCCAGCTGGGTAAGGAACATAACTTGATAAATACCACAGGGTGGAGGGTGAGAACCTGAGGGCCTAGGTTGGCAGGAGAGTGAAAACCAAAGAGAACTCAACTAATTTAAATACATAATACATCGGTACAGGGGTGTGTAAAAGGAGACAGATAAGGAGGAGGAGAAATAGGAGAAAAGAAAGGCTGAGGCAGCTGGTGAGGAGTTAGGCTCTGAGCAGCAGAAATGATGGTCACTCTAAGAACAGAAGCTGAATATTGAATTTTGAATGTTTGTAATGTAAGCCCCTCCCTCTCTCAAAACCTTTGGTAAACTCCTAAGTGACTCTTGCATCCTTGATCCCGTGTTTGTTTGTTTTGCTTTTTAATTTTTTGTGTGTTTTGTTTTTCTTTGTTTTAGAGCACTTCTTTTCTGAAACTCTTATATGAGATCTATATAATCTATGTTTTTGTTTCCGGTCTGGATTTTCCTACTAGGTGAGGGGATTTTGTCTGTTTTGTTTCCCTCTATAGTTCAAGGACCTTCAGCAGTGCCTGATTCAGAATGGATCCTGATACTTACCTTTGAATGCATGAATAAATGGTTGAATGGGAGCTGCCATGACCCTTAGGTTTTCAGAAGACTTAGGGGAAATCCAGAGGAGGCTTGATGGCCTGCCTCAGGTCACCTTATTTAAATTTACCGGTTGGTGTCCTCCAAAGGTTCCAGTTACTTTAAAATTCTAATAGTTCTTCCTTTTCCCAATTTTCTCTTTCCCAGAAGTCTAGCTTTCACCTGCATAAATTCATGGCTTCTCTCCCTAGTCCAGGTGCATGGACCAAATTGTATATTATTTTGTTTAATGAGGAACTTATTTAGTGATAGGATTTTTTCTATTCTCATTAATAAATGATTAATGATACATTAATAATAAACAGTATTTAGCAATGATATTTTTTTTTCCAGCTTGAGAAATATGGATGAAATTTACAGTAGGCTCTCAATACCTCATCCCCTACATTCTGCCTTCTGGTTTTCAGCTCCGGACTCTGAAAGCTGACAACCCAAGCATTAAACTTGCTTAATGCAAGGAAGTAGTTATGAGGATAGCAAATGGAAGTGCTTCATGGTCTAGAATGGCAATGCAAACCAATGAAGCTGACCTGCCTGCAACAGCAGGGACGGGGGCCTGCGGTGAGTTGGAAAGTGCTGGCCTCATCTGAGGTATTCAGATTCACATTTTGAAAAGTTGTGCTAGCCAGTAACGCATTTATATGACCATTTGCGGAATGCCGTTTTGTAGTTATGATTCCTAATTTCAAGCATAATGGGATTAAAAAGCTGATTTTGCTCATAAATCTAATTTTTGTTTTACAAGTCCTTCAAAATTGTCCAGTTAATTCTGTGACTCATATGAAGATCTTATGTGAATATATATATATATTGTGAATATATATGTATATATATAGGAGTTGCGTTTCAAATCTATCATGTTGAGCTACACAACAAAGAAAGTATGCAGAGGATGATAAGACAATCTATGAACTGCAACAGTTCAGCAAAAGCATGAAATTGGAGCCAAAGGTGATGAGGAAAAATATAAGCTGCCACCCTGTCTCAGAAATTCCTGGAGAGCCCAGCAGGAATGGGGCTCTCCCATCACATGTGGAATGTGATTTAACCCAAGTCTGTTTGCGGCTGGTTCAAATCCCAGCTCCTCCCTTACTAGTTGTTTGGCCTTGAACAAGTTACTTAACTTGTGTTAACTCTATGTTAGAGTGTCTTTATTTGGATGGTGGGGTTTATAATGGTAGGTGCCTCTTGGTTCATCATTCAAAGGGATGTTGTGAGGATTAAGTGAGTTAAGGCACACAGAGGACTTAGAACAGGAACTGAAAGGATTTATTTAGTTAGTTATGTATCTGTGCACTTATGTATTTTTGTATTTATGTATGTATGTATTTATGTCGTTGTAACTTTTTTGCTATTTCAAAAGGCAGGGGAGCTCTGCTGACATTTAGCTTATCCTTATTTACTGCCTCTGTCTTCCCTGCCCCATATGCCCACTTGTTGAGGGCAAATGTAATGGGTTATACTGATCAATGTTAACTCCAGTCCCTCTACATATCACTTATGGATATGCCCTTTTTATATAGAAAAAATTCAAGGGGGCTGTTGATGTCTTCTAAATGATAAGCCTCTGAAGTGCAAGAACTGTGCCTCATCCTAGATCCAGATGTCTGAGAGTCCCAAGTCTGGCAGTTTTTGAAGCCTAATGCCAAGCCCAGGTGGCAGTGTTTCCCAACTTGGCGTAGCAGATAATGGGTCTTCAATAGGAGCCTGTTGGATGTGTGAAACCATTATGCACCCACACTTGCTAACCAACAGAATCCTTTCTCTCTCCCGGAGATTTGATTAGAAAAGTATGCTCAGTATTTTACATCCTAAAAGCAGCATTGCTTCTGCCCTTAGTTTTGTAGTCCTTCAGCAACCCTGCTCTTCAGCTTCTAAACCTGATTACACCTTCCATGAAAAACACTTGAGTACACCCTTCAGCTAGTGTGCATCAGATGTCCTGTCAACCTGTCCCCAGTCTGCTTCATTTCTCCCTCTCCGGGGTGTCCAAACACACACACACACACACAAGCATAAAGCCAACAATAAAATCTTTTTCCTTGAGCCAAACAAAACAAACCCCTGTTCTCCCCAAAACAAACCCTCCATGCATATCAACACATGACATCAGTGCCCACTGAAGTGACTGAAAAACCAGTTCTGCAAACAGAAAGATTAATCTGTTCCTACTGCATAATCTGACTGAAATGACATGTTCTCTCCAGGCCCTCAGAAAAGACAGAACTCACATCCTATAGTCAGAGATGAGGTTTTGGCCATGTGCCTCTCTGGGGCTGCTCAGTCCCTTTCAAAACCAGTTTTAGGAGTTTAATTACATCAGTATACTAACTTCTAAGCGGGGCGGCATGTGTTTGAAGAGGCTGCGTGAAATTAGCCACTGACCACTTCGAGTGTTCAGCCTGATTGTCTTGTCTTCCTGAACTTTCGACTTTCTTATCGTTGAAAGGAGGATAATATAGGACCTCACCAAGCGGAGGGTAGATAAAAGGAGGCAACCTATGTAAATGTGCTAAGCAACCCCCTAGCATTTTCTCTGCATCCTTAGATAAGGAGCGCAGTGACCAACCGGGGACCGAGCAGGTGCTAACCCCTGCTCACAAGTTCCTAAGAATAGTTTGGGAGTTGTTAACCGTGGTTAATGTTTTTACTTCTGAAGGATTTTTCCTTGACTCTCTTTTGTTTTTCCTGGCCTTCACAAGCATTATCCCCTAAGACCCAAACTTGATTACAAAAAATATATTTGACATTAGAAAAAGTATCAGCATCATGAAATACACACAGTTTTCAAATGTTACACAACCTTCAGGCCTTAAGGAGGGATGCAGCCCTACCTAATCTCTCAAATAACAAAGATAAAGCAATCACAAAATGTTACCACCAGAAGGAATTTAAAACCTGACACATTTTGAATGTCAAGGGACTTTTAGAGGATCCTTACCAAATAGACCACCATAGCTAAGATCCTCAAGAAACTTTCTAAGAATGACGTTTATGCTCCATACATGTTAAAGATGCACAGAATTCCAGGAAGCTACAAACCATTCTTTTCAGAAGAAACAAATAGTTGAAAATAAACTATTACTAATTAGCATATCTTGAGTATTTACTGTGTGCCAGGCACAGTTCCAAGTGCTTTACAATGTATTCATTCACTTAGTCCTCACAAGAATTGAACAAAGACTCTCGCACAAGGCCACACCGCTCATAAGGGACTGAGCCAGAATTTCATCAGGGACAGTCTGGGTCCAGATTGCTGTTTTCTAGTGCAGATGATACTCCAGTAGCTAAAGAATTTGCAGTGGGTCAGAGCTGCTGTTCCATTCTCCCCTTCCTGTATGGTAACACTACCCCAAAGCCAGCTGCTCACATTTCTGCCTGATTTTAGACTGCATTCCCCTGTCTGCTTTTATAGCTACATGTGGCCTTATGACCATGTGCTGACCAATGAGATTCAAAAGGACGTGATGCAGGGGAATCCCAGGAAGTCTATTTACAGGGAGTTAATCCAACTGCGAGGCATCTCTCTGTCCTTCTGCTTGTCCTCCTTTAGGCTGGCAATGTGGGTAAGAAAGTTGGCACAATCCCATGATAGCATGGCCTTGAGCTTGAAGCCATGTGCTGGGATGCTGCAGTAGGAAGTAGCCCCTGTACCAGTCTTGGTCTGTCTGCATCCAGATGTTTTTTTTCTTAAGACTTTTTTTTTTTAATGTCTAAGAGAGGCTTTTTGTAGTCTCTATTTTGAGGATCTCACTTGACCTTAGTTTCCTTAACTTTTCCCCTAATTTTGTCTGTAATGAGTTCTTCATCTCTTGTTCTCTCTTTCCATCCAGTCTTTTGATTTTTCTTTCTCCCCATTCCTTTCCTCTTCACCTCCCTCTTTCATCACCTGTGGCTCCTTTCCTATTCTTTCTTCTCCTTATTATCAACCTTAGCTCTCTTTCATGCTCTGTTTCTCTTTTTTAAAGATGTAAGAATAAGAATTAAGAATGCACATGGAAGATGGTATGCAATTTTGAGTGAAAAGGTAATTGTATTTGCATGTTAGCATTATGGATGATTTCATTACTACTCTACCACTAATAATACATTCTAAAGTGACATGTGCTTTTCAGTAAACATAATGATACATTGCGCATTTATAATTCTTCTTAAAAGTCAGTATTAGCCATTTTGTGTTTATTCATAATTTTTTTTAACCAAGGAGGTTTCCCTCATCATTGAAATGTTCAGAGGTTACCATTGATGTGTGGCCTGGACAAGCAAACCCATTTTAGTATTAGGGCAGGGTAAATAGAATTAGTTAGTTAAATATATTTTTAAATCATATAATGCATTTTAATCCCCCCAAACAAGGATTTGGGGATTGTCTGCAGGTTTGTATTATCCACGCGGGTGAACTCCTCTCTGCAGGACTTGTGTTAATTGAAAATTAGCAATTGGCTCATATAATCCTAGAAGTACATTACCTAAAATCCCTTTCAGTTGTAAGGAAACCAAATGTATGCCGAGAAGGAACAGCGTGGCATGCAATGTAAGCAACTGCTCTCTTCATTACCTGTGAATTTGTGCAGAGCACGCAGCCCTTAAAGTTTCTAAGTACCTTCTTTCATATACTCAGTGGAACTTTCATTCTCAGAGCTTTTAAGTATTTTATAAATTTGGGAATGAAAATTAAGTCCCTTCCAAGTGCTCCAATTCTAAAAAAAAAAAAAAAAAAGTTGACCGAGGAAACCTATTGATTAAACATAGCCGAGCAACTTGAAATGGTCTTTTCTTAACACATTTTCATGTCTTAAGGCAACATTTAGTTCCAAATATAGAAGAGATAATTTTTCTTTTAATGTTGATATTATGAAGATTCCAGTAGAGAGTTTTGCTGAGGAAACTAGAAGGGGAATCTGATTTGTGTCTGTTTCTTAAAGAGGAACATTCCTGGCAACTATAAAATAAAATGTACCTTCATTTCTAAAACTTGTGAAGTTTGGGCAAACCGTGCTCCATCATCAATTACCTTGGGAAAATCTCATATATTCTGATAACATCATATATCTGTATGGGTTAAATCATTGTGCAACGGGGATCTATTAGCGTAAGAGGGAAATAAAGCAGTTCCCTGGGCGTTTAGCTTTCTTCAACGTTTCACTGCTATTTGTGCTTTCAAGAGAGGCCTATCAGGTATTGCAGCTTCATTACCTCCAGGATTTCAACTCTTCTCCTTTAACTCTTTCATGCCACCTGATGTTCTCAGAACATTTTATTTTACTATCAATGGCAAAGCTGGCAATTTTGATTTCAGGGAAAATATAACCGATAGTTTAAAGTTGACTATCAAGAAATATAATTATGTTCTGTGAATTGTAAATTGTGTTGTCTCTGGTAGATAGTTCAGAGTTTTGTTGTCTGCTTCTACTGTCTCCCGTTTTTCCTTTCTCTCTCCTTTTTTCTTACAATATTAAAAGCCAGTTCAATGATTTCCTTATCTAAGGAGACCAGCTGTTTCCTGGAGGTTGGATCTGGTCTCTCCTTTCTAAATCAATGTCTGTCATAGGGAGACAGAAATATGTGTATGACTTACAGGATTTGTCTTCATAATGATGAATGTTTAGTTAGAACATTGATTATAAATATAGAAACCAGACTTTGAAAAGCAATTTAAAGGTATGGTATCTGTCTGTTACAATCATTAAAAGCTAATGAGTATATTTCTTTGGTGTAGTTAATCTTTCCACAGTCTAACAAGTTAATGTGGGAAAGATTACATTTTAGTGTATGATAAACATTTTGCTGATTAGTCCCCAAATTATATGCTAACTATTTATCCCATTATTTAAATGTGGTATAGAGTAGAATCTGCTTCTTAACTAACAATCAGTTGGAAAATAACCCAGACTTAGGCAGAATTGAAAGAACATTTATGTGTTCTATACTTGAAGATACATTACATGTGATTACAATTTTAAATTGTTGCAGGAACAGTTGTTTTCAGAGAGATCAAAGGTTGGTTTTATGCATACATCTTACTGCAGTTGGTTTCTAATTATTTATCAAATGTCTGACAAGGCTAATGAGCTTTGTCTACATTTTCTATCCATCTTACTAGAGTTTATTCTCTCCACTTTTGAAGACTATACATATGCATAAAACTACAACTGGCAGAATTTTCTCTAAATTGGATAAGTTTGTCATAAATCAAATGGCTTCATAAAACACCCGAAGCTTAAGTTTGAAACATCTAAACTTCAAAAATTTCATGTCATTGTAGTTTGAATTGATAAGCATAGGTTTTTAGATACAAGAGGTAGATCTAGAGATTATCTAATTCAATACCTATTTATTGAAAATATTGAAGAAAAAACTCAATTGGGAAGTTATTCTGGTGCGGCCTCTCCCGTCGCGGAGCACAGGCTCCGGACGTGCAGGCCCAGCGGCCATGACTCACAGGCCTAGCCGCTCCGCGGCATGTGGGATCTTCCCGGACCGGGTCATGAACCCGTGTCCCCTGCATCGGCAGGTGGACCCTCAACCACTGCGCCACCCGGGAAGCCCGGGAAGTTATTCTTAATAAACCCATTTACTTAAAAATTTGTGGTACTAATGTAGAGGAGTCTCTCTATATAAATTCATATGTATGGCATATACGCACACATCTGACTCTATTGCATAAGTAATAGAAAAGGTAAACTGGCTTTCACGATGAAGGAGATCTGTTGGCTTCTGTAACTGGACCATCTAAAGGTATGCCAGGTTTCGGGGTTGGTTTGATTCAGCTGTTCATGGATGTCATAGAGGTCTTTGTTTCTTTCCCATCTTTACTTGTCAGCTTCATTCTGAGGCTGATTCTCCCATTCTGCCTTGGCAGTTTTAGGCTTTACATCTACATATCCTACCAGTCAGATCAAAAGAGAAAATTCTGGCTTTCTCAGATGAACAGATCACCTTCTTTCTCAGAAGCCCCACGTGCTGGTCATGTTTAAATTAGACCAATACCTCTGGCCAGAATCATGCCACAGGTTGAATTGCACAGGGCTGGGTTTATTTGATAAGTAGCCAGGGATGTGGGTAAAACCATAGGTTTAAGTATAGGTTAAACTAACTGGGTTAACCATCAGGGACTAGGCCTCGAGTTGGAGGAAGACCTGTGCTTACTTCCCTAACCCCAGCCACTGCCCCTGTAGCCACTGTCTACAGGGCAGACATCTGTAACTTGTACTACTATCCATGCATCTTTTACTCTTCATAATCATAAGAGTAATGTCTGCTTATTGTAGAAAATTTGAAAAATGCCTTCGAGAATAATAAAATAAAATTGCTCATACTCTCACTTTTAGAGATGATAACTAGTGGAATGTCAACTAACTATGAACATTTGGGCTATCTTTTTTTAATCGTTTTAAAAGATGCAATATTTAGATTGCACTCTGTGTCTATCTATTTATGTATCTATCTTCAGCTTTATATCCTATTTTACATTTCAGCCTAACACTATTGGAAACCTTTCCCCATAACATTTAGAACCTTAATTTTTCAAGGATAGGTGAGTAGAAGTATTGGGGGAGACAATAAACAGTGGTAGGAAATGCCTTTTTTCTCACCATGCTTTCTAAACCTTTTCAGTGTGTCTTTTAGCATTGTTGGACTGCAAAGGTCATTGAATGGTTCTAAAAAATTACTCCACGTTCTAAGACTTGCTTTGGAGTAGGATTGCAATCATTAGAGGTATAGAAGCTGTCAGTTGCCGGAAGAGGGCTTCTCTGGATTAAGGCAGATGAATATTGAACAGAGAGGTCACAGAACTGATCAGACATCAGGACACTGAGTTTTTAGTTCAGTCTCTACTACTATCCAGTGTGTGAGTTGAGAAGCCACTGTAAATGCTCTATGCCTCCATTTCCTTATTCCTCAAGTGGGGTAATAAAAGCTCTCAATTACCTTGTCAGAATAAAACAATAGTATGTATAACTATGAGAGTCAATTATGTAAATGATTTCCTAATGTATGTCTCAATGTCAATCTCGTTAATTCATTTTAAATTTTTGTATTATTTTATCTTCTTGTGAAGTGCTGGGATTGGTGGAGCAGATGTTACTAACCCTACCTGACAGATGCGGGAACTTAGTGTCCAAGTGATTTGATTAACATTAGAATTGCTCTGCTTATTTAAGGTATCACTACTAGGTGATGAGGACGATGATGTTGGTGATTGCAATCATGGTGGTAATAGCTAACAGTCAAGAGAGGTTAAGCAACTAAGAACTAATCCACCATGCATAACATTTGTAGCATCTATTTTTCAAAACTGGGATTAATCATTCAATTTTCTCTCATCTAGTTGAATTGGTGGAAAATTGCTTATATGTTTTTATTCTAATTTTTTAGAAGTAGCGCATATTCAGTAAAGACAACTTAGAAAATACAGGGAAGAAAAAGTAAGAAGAAAAATATCACTCCAATTCTGCTAGCTCTAGAAAACCAATGGTGGGAATTCCCTGGTGATCCAGTGGTTAGGACCCAGCACTTTCACTGCCAGAGCCCGGGTTCGATCCCTGGTCGGGGAACTAAGATCCCGCAAGCCACATGGCATGATCTAAAAAAAGAAAAAGAGAAAGGAAAAGAAAACCAATGGTGACTGACCGTTCAAGTTTTTTTTTTCCCCCTATGTTTACATTATGTTTATCTTCTGATAGTACTAAGTGCTTGAAACTAAGGGAGAAATCTTAGAGAGACCTAGAGATGACTTTATAATACAACAACTAATAACATTATTAAGTGCTAACTCTGAGAATATTACCTTAAGTGCTTTAAAGATATTAAATATACTGCTCACAATTACTGCTAATAACATATGGATCAAGTTCTAATATGTTTTCTCTATTTTACATATGAAGAAACCAACACCCAGAAAGATTAAATTGTTTGTCCATGGTCATATATCTTTGGACTTAGGCCATCTGACTCTAGAGCCTGTGTCCTTAATCTCTGTTCTGTGCTGCTCCCCCACAGTGCACCAGAACTTCCAGGGGATGCCCTGGAATCTGAGGATTCAGGACACTGACCTATAACCTAGAAGCATTCTTTGGAATGCTGTGCTTAATCTCTGTTCTGTGCTGCTCCCCCACAGTGCACCAGAACTTCCAGGGGATGCCCTGGAATCTGAGGATTCAGGACACTGACCTATAACCTAGAAGCATTCTTTGGACCATCTTGTTGGCTTGTTTTGCTTCCTGAGGAGTGTTAAACAAGGTTGCAGCTGGAAGTACAAAGTGGAACAGCTGGAAGGCCAGTTGTAGTGAGAGCAGAAATCTCAGAACCTTGGCTACTCATTCACTGCAGGGAGCTTGTGGAGTTCCAAGTACAACTGGTCTACCAGTCTCTCCCCAGGGAATGGTCAAGATGGGGCAGGACAGGAATATTTTAAAGGACTGTGTTTTTGTAGAGTCACTAATGATGACATTGCTTTCAGTTGCTTTTTACTTCCTGAATGGATGTGATAATGAATGATGTTTTTATTATAAATTACTGTTAAAAAATGGTTTAAAATTTTAAAACTTGTATTTCTCAAATTTTAGAAAATATACACATATTATGAGTTTTTTTTATAACCAAAAAACAAAATCTAGGACTCTAATTCCTGGGAGGGGCTATAGCAGATCCTGGAGTCAGACTCTCTGGCTTAATGTCCATGCTCTGCCACTTACCATCATGTAGTCTTGAATAAGTTTCTCCGCCTATGGTCTCCTCATTGATAAAGTGGGGATAAGAACTTCACATAGTTTAAAGTGTGATTGTGAGGATTCTGTAAATGACACATTAATAATTGTACTGTCACATAGTAAATAATCTTAGAAATTATCCTACAAAAAATGTGCACAGTCATATATGAACAAAATGTTTCCAGGAACATTGATTGTAATAGTGAAAAACTAGAAAGAATCAAAATGTCCATCCATAGGGGCATAACTAAGTAAATATCACTGTATGACACCACAGAATTAAAATTAATCATAGGTATAGAAACTCTGCCATTAGATTGTAAGATCAATGGAAACAAAGATATTGTTCATTAGTTCATCTTTAGGGAACAGGACTAGCACGTAGGGTCTCAGTGATTGTTGATTAAAAGAGGGAATAAATATTTACAAATTAACATGGACAAAATTCTATTATATATTAAGTGGAAAAGCAAGTTATAGAACTTTTCTCCCCATTCTTTGCTTGCCTTTTCTTATCCTTCAAGTTTTAGTTTTTCTGAGAACGTTTGCTGATCCCTTTGCCTAGGTCGGGACCCCTCAATATTCTCTTTTCCAGCTCTGTGTTTATTTCTTTCTTTGAGCGGATCACAGTTGATAATTCTTTTATTTACATGTTAATCTGAAGTTGTTTTTTTTCTCTGTTTCTTCCCTTCACTAAAATATAAGGTACCAAACAGCAGGAACCACATCTCTTCTGTTCACCCTTGTAACGCCAGCAGCCAAACACATTGTAGGTACTCAATAAATATTTGCTGAATGAAGGGATATAAAATTGATATGGAAGGATTCACAAAAAGCTGTTAACAGTGGTTTCCTCTAAATCTCTAAAGCAGGAAGAAACTACAGGAGCTGGGTGAAGGGGGTTTTTATTTTTTTACTCTACTTTTTTTTTTTTTTTGGTCGCACTGCATGGCTTGCAGAATCTTGGTTCCCCAACCAAGGATTGAACCCGGGCCCTCAGCAGTGAAAGCACAGAGTCCTAACCACTGGGCAACCAGGGACTTTCCTTTACTCTACTTTCTAAATAGTTGGTTTTAAAATAGTAAGTCTGAACCACATTTATCACTAAAATATAGAACTGTGCCAAAACATTCAGATTTGACTAGGAAAGAATCACTATTCATTAATCTATTTTTGCCATGACCATCTCCCTCAGTGGAGTTTCAGTGGAGGACAGCAACAGTGAGAAGTTTCCGTGTCATCACCTTCCACTTCTGTTGGAAGGACCTTTCAGGTTTGTGAAAGAAGAGCCACTCTTGGTAGCAGATCCACTCTTTACCTAGGATTTCTGTTTCCTTTAAGCATGTTATTTGATAGTACGTATTTCGCTAATGAGTTTATTTAAAAGGCATTTTCTAAGAGCCTCTTCAGGTTGAAATGTGGCCGCAGGTGGTTGGGAAGATTATTCACCTATTAATGATGATGAGTGGGGAGACATAATGTGTGGGAAGACAGAAAGTCTTAGAAAATTAGTACATAGCAACATAGGCTTAAAGAGAGAGTCATTTCCATCCTTGTGAGATAAATAGGTGCTGAAATTGCAGATGGGACAAACGCACATCCTGGAGACGTGGCAATACTTCCAAAGTGATGATAAGAGGCTACCCCAAACTGCAACGACCAAAAGACCCCCCTGGAGATACTTTAATCACTCAGATTTGAGGCTAATTTTATATGTACTACTGAAACCATCTTTTCTACATAAATATCAGCTGTTTCTTCCATAAAGGCAGCCTGAAATTGCCATTGGAGATGATTACTTGATTGGCAGAGTGCTTACCTCAGACACACTACGTTCAGCCTCGGAAAGCTGGATGCCCAGTGGGTGCCTATAAGAGCATGGAAGAGAATATCTTGACTCTACAAATCCCCCCCTCTGCCAACACACACACACACACACACACACACACACACACACACACACACAATGACGTCACATCGCTGTGGCTGCACAAAACAAACACTGCACTTCCTCTAAATCAGTTTCTCAACCTCAACACCATTGACGTTTGGGGCGGGAAATTCTTTGTTGTGGGAGACTTTCCTGTGCATTTGTAGGATATTTAGTAGCATCTTTGGCCTCTACCCACTAGATACCAGTAACCCACCACTGCCCCCCACCCCCAACTGTGACAACCACAAATGTCTCCAGACATTGCCAAATGTCTCCTGGAGGGCAGAGTCACCCATGGTTGAGAATCATTGCTCTAAACCACCGTTTTCTAATAATGAGAGCAGTTATTAGTATTACCCCTTCATTTGTCTAGCACTTCATAGTGTACGAAACCCTAAGAATGTTTCAGAAAATCAATTTTATTACCAACAAGGAAAACAGTATGAAAAAGTGGTTGACCATGTCTTACAGTGATCTTCCACAAGCTCCTATCGGAAGAAATTGTTGGCCAGCGGGAGGCTGATGAATGGAACTTTCTTCTTGGTTTTAGTTCCTTTGATGCCACCTGCAGTTTGGAATGCTGGGGCACGTTTTTTGTTCACTTTTTTTTCTTTTTAGAAAATGTCAAAAGAAATGCTGGCTCTAAAGAATAAATCATAACTTAAATTATTAACTATACTTCATTAGTTTATCTCTTGTGTTCCTATTCTTCAGGGACTTAGGGAAAAGTGTGAAGGAAAGTCAGTGAAATTTCACCCTTTCCCCAATACTCAAAAGTCTTTAGTCACATTCTATAAGAGAAAACCTAAAAGGTGGCTTAAATACATTCAGCAGGTAGAGTGCTGGTGGGTGCATGAAATAACCTTTAGGTCTTTAACATTGTGTGACTATTCCATTTAATGGCTGTATCAGCTTTTTTTTTTTCATATGTTATGTTGTTGTCCAACAACATTATCTCTTCTCTCTCTCTGTTTATGTCCGTCTGTCTCTCTCTCTCACTCTTTGTCTTTCTCTCTCTCTCAGTGGTATCTGAGGCCTCAACATCAAGGTGTTGTGGGAAGAATGAGGTCTTTAGAGGCAGACAATCCTGAGTTTAAATCTTGGTTTTAACGATTCTAAAATTGTGACATTGGGCAAAATTTCTAGCTTTTCAGTAATTCAGTAGTCTAGAGTTTATGGGTCAGGAGAATAACAGCTACTCTCAAAACTGCTTAGTTATGAGTGACATATAACCTTACTTAAGTTGATATAAGGAAAAAGGAAATTTGCTGGACCAGTATGAACAAGTCCGTGAGTAGAACTGTCTACTTTCAGGAAGGGTTTGGTCTGGGTCTCAAATATTCTCAAAAAAAATTGTTTCTCATTGTGCTTTCACTGAGTATATTCTCAGGTCCATATAGTGACCCCCTGTCCATTTCATGTCCATTCAACACCTGACCAGTATAAGAGTCTGTGTCTCAATAGATCCGTCAAAAGTTCTGGAGTTGAGTCTTGTTGTCATTGATTAGCCCCAGTTGGTGAAGAGTTTAGATCTGAACCAGTAACTCCCGTAGGAAGGTAGGACTGCACTAACTGGCTTAATCTGAAGCACATGGTGAAAGAACTGGGAAAGGTGGTTCCTCAAAGTCAAAATCAAGGGCAGACTGTAAGAAGGGGACTGGATGCTGAGCAGAGAAATAAAAAATGAAACCAACAAAAAACCGCAAAATAACCCAAAACTCTGAAGTCCACTAGAGCTACCTTAAATTATGTAATATACAAATGTCTTCTGGGGTAGTTTTCTCCTACTGCAGAATTTGGAAAAGGTAAGATGTTACTTCATTCATTTTAATATATTTTTGTATGTCTTGTGTGTGGATGTGTGTGTGTGTTTAATTGGCATTAAACTCTATAATGTCTGTTTGGTCACTTAAATTATTTATTTATTTATTTTTGAAAAAGGTATTTTCAAAATAGTCTCATATGTCACATTTAGAGGAAACAAAAGGTTATATTATGAACAGTATCCCTCCCATCCCTGTTCCTTACCCACCTAGTTGTCCTACCCAAAGGCATTGAATCTTAGTAGTTTCTTGTATAGACTTCTAGAAATAGTTCACGCCTATACAAAGAGAGACCTATTTTATCTCTTCCCTCCCCGGTAGTGCTCTCCCCACTTTTCTCCTCCCCAACTCTTCCATCTTTTTCTACAGAAAAGAAGCATATTTTACATATTCTACTGCCTCTTACTTTTTTCATTTTAAAATATCTTAGAAATTTATCCATAACTATAGAAAAAGGGCTTTTTCACACTTTTGCATACTATATCATTAATTTGTTTGCTCAGCAGTAGGTGTTTATTATATATAATAAACACTTTATATAGGTGTTTATTATATTAATTATATATCCATGAACAAAACAGAGAACAAAATGGGCAAAAATATCTGACCTTATGAAAGTTACATTCTAATGGGAGCAGACAATTAAAACATAAGAACAGGAGCAAATTATATAGAATGGTAGAAGATGATAAATGCTATGGTAAAAAACAAAGCAAGCAAGGGGGATATGGTGTGAGAATTCAAATGTTTAGATCAGGAAAATCCTCACTAAAGTGACATTTGAAACAAAAAAGAAGAATTGAAGACAGTGAGGTGTGAACAATGCCATTATGTGGACTAAAATTTTCCCAGGCAGAGGAAATGGCAGATACAAAGGGCCTAAAGCAGAGGTGTACTTGGTATGTCCAAGAAAAAAACTGAGAGGCCAGTATGGATTGAGTAGTGAGCAAGAGAGAGTGATGGAAGATGGTGCCTGAGAGTCAGTGCAGCCAGTCGTGGACAGCCTGTGGTAATTGTGATGGCTTGGTTTTTACCCTGCATGCAATGAAGAAACATTAGAGGGTCATCAGCAGAGGAAGAATGTGATTTCACGAGCATTTAAAAGCCATCCCTGTGGTCAACATATAAAGAACAGACTAGGGCGGGAAAGGGCAAGATGGAAGCAAGGAGGCTATGTTCATATATTTTTCTATAATTTCTATTTTATCAAGAATGTCTCTCAAGAATGTATATTGAATTTTATCATGCACTTACTTTAGCATGTTTGGTAGTAATTATGATTTTTCTCCTTAGATCTGTCTTACTAATATAATGAATTATAGTAATAGATTTCCAAATAAAGAATCAATCTTGCATTCCTGAAATAAACCCTGTTTGGTCATAGTATATTCCTTTTAACATGCTTACTGTTTCCACATTTTATATGACATTTGTTTATTAATGTTCATAAATCTGATTGGTTGGTAGTTTTCTTTCTGAACAACGTTTTTGGGTTTCTGAATAAATGTTTTTATTACTCCAGAAAACAATTGGAAGCTTCCTTTTCTTTTCTATGGTCTGAAACAATTTAAAATAGCATGATAATTAGCTGTTCTTTAAAAGTTTGTCAGAACTTCTCCTGTGAACCAACTGAGCCTTGGGCTTTTTTTGGAGGGGATGGGGAGCTGAAGCTATTTCACAAATTTCTTTATTTCTTCTATAGTAATTGATCAGTTTAGATTTTCTCTCACTTCTGAAGTCAGCTTGGGAATGTTATACTTCCCTAGAAAATTATCCATTTCAACCAGATTTTGAAATTAATTTGGAAAAGTTGTTGATCAGAGTCATCTGATATGATCACTTAAATTTCCTCTGTATTTATAATTATTTCTTTTCTGGGTTTATGTCCCCTCCTTTCTTGACTATATTAGTTAATAGTTTATCCATTTTGCTATATGTGGGCATGTTGTTGTTGCATTATTTTTAAAGACCATCTTTTAGATTTATTTGTTAGGTCTCCATATATTCTATATTCTAATTAACTAACTTTTGCTTTAATATATACTCATCTTCTGATTCCTTATGTCTGTCTTATAATCTGTTTCTAATTTCATGAGTTGGAGACATAATTCATTCTCCTTGTTTATTAACATGAGTTTTTAAGTATGACTTCACTGACGATTGCTGCTTTAACTGCAGTTCTTATATGTAGAGTTTTTATTATCAGTTTTCAGACATTCTGCAATTTTGTTTTATGAATATTCTCTTTGACCTAATAGTTGTTTGAGAGTGAGCTTTTAAATTTTGGGGTAATGGGTGATTTTTGTTTTCTGATTGGGATCAAGTGATATTTTCAGTACTGCTAATACTTGGAGTTATTTGATGCTTACTTTGTGGCCTAAAATATGTCTTTTTCTAATGACCATTCAGTATCTAACAATAGAGATATTCTGTTTTCAGGTTAATAGGGCTTGATATGTATCCATTAGAACCACCATGTTAATTTTTTTAGGCCTCCTATAGCTTCATGTATAATGTTTGTACTTTTGATATGTTATGGACTAAAGTGAAGTAACTGCTAATGTGGCTCTATTCCTTGTTGTATCACTCGTAGTTTTTGTTTTAGGAATGTTAATGTATTATTTGGTAACTAGATGTTTGTAAGGTCGGATCTTAACAAACGGCACTGCGAAACCGAGGAAAGCTTCAAGTGAGCTTTATTAGGGAGCGCTCCCAGGCGAGGTTCACTGGTCCGAGAGAAAGGGGCCAGAGAAGTCACGCCCAGTACTGGATGAGGGGGATTTTTATTGGGGTAAAAGCAGAAGGCGGCTTGCAAGGGGAGGGGGTGGTTTGCTATACAGGGTAATTCCTTATTTGGTGAGGATACAGCAGGGCCAGGTGTTGGTTGGTCTGTTGTGGGGCGTAAGCCCATTTTCCTTTCCCGTCAGCCCCGTTGTTTTCTGGGCAGGAAGTTGGAGTCTCTTGTTGATTCCCAGAACAGGTGAGGTCGTTATGTCCCGATGCCTCTCCTACCTCATACTGGTCGATGTTTTCTCTTACTCCCCCAGGCCTCCTTTCACCCGGGCCAACGGACCTTACATCCCGACATCTTTGATGGATTGGGGCGACGTTTTGTCTCTGGCTACTTCCTGCATGAGTGGGGACGTCGTTGGGGGTCGGGCGGTCGGGGGCCCGGATTTAAGGAGAGCCAGTGGGGGGTTCTGTAGGAAGCAGGTGGTAAGGGCTGAGAAGCATCTGGTTTGTGGCTACTCGAGAGACTTCTTCCATGCGCCTGCGAAGGAACCTAAGAAAACAGGGAGTAAACATTAACAGGATACAAATAAAAAATAGGGGCCCAAGATTGGTGTTAGCCAGGTATAAAAGGTGGATCGCCACCAATCGGGAATTGGGGAGGTGGACTGTTGGTGTTTGCGTTGGAGTTCACGGATAACCCGGGTGCGGTCGGTTGTTAGACTTTTTGTGGTAGGGGTAAGGTGGAGCCCCAGGTAGGTTACAGAAGATGCAGATAACTGAGCTTTGGCTGGGGAGAGCCGATAACCGCAAGAGCCAAGGTAATTGAGGAGATCTGCAGTATGTTGTCTAGAGAGGTTAAGAGATGGGCTGCAAAGGAGGAGGTCATCTACATATTGGAGGAGTATGCTGGGGGTAAGGGAGCAGGAAGTGAGGTCCCGTGCCAGCGCCTGACCAAAGAGATGAGGGCTGTCGCTGAAGCCCTGGGGAAGAACTGTCCAGGTGAGCTGGCTAGAAGTATGAGTGTCCGGATCCGTCCAGGTAAAGGCAAAGAGGAAATAGGAGTCGAGATGTAGGGGGATAGTGAAGAAGGCATCCTTGAGATCCAAAACCGTAAAGTGGGTTGTGGATGGGGGAATATGGGAGAGCAAGGTGTATGGGTTTGGTACTACCGGGTGAAGAGGAATTATGGCCTCATTGATTATTCGGAGGTCCTGGTCCCGGGTTTCGGCACCAAATGTAAGGTCGGATCTTAACAAACGGCACCGCGAAACCGAGGAAAGCTTCAAGTGAGCTTTATTAGGGAGCGCTCCCAGGCGAGGTTCACTGGTCCGAGAGAAAGGGGCCAGAGAAGTCACGCCCAGTACTGGATGAGGGGGATTTTTATTGGGGTAAAAGCAGAAGGCGGCTTGCAAGGGGAGGGGGTGGTTTGCTATACAGGGTAATTCCTTATTTGGTGAGGATACAGCCGGGCCAGGTGTTGGTTGGTCTGTTGTGGGGCGTAAGCCCATTTTCCCTTCCCGTCAGCCCCACTGTTTTCTGGGCAGGAAGTTAGAGTCTCTTGCTGATTCCCAGAACAGGTGAGGTCGTTATGTCCCAATGCCTCTCCTACCTCATACTGGTCGATGTTTTCTCTTACCCCCCCAGGCCTCCTTTCACCCGGGCCAACGGACCTTACAATATTGAGACTTTCTCTGTGGATTGTACCCTTTGGTATTATAAAGTGTCTTTATTTGTCTTAATTAATACTTTGTGTGCTGAACCAAACTTTGTCTGAGATTAAGATCACAACCCTGGTTTTGGTTTATAGTTACTTGCTATGCATTTGCCCATCTTTTTGTTCTCAACCCTTCTGAATCTCTTTGCTTTACCCATCTTTTACATAGCACACAAGGGAGTTTTCTCTGCTATACTATCTACACATCTTTTTCTTTTAATAGGTGAGATTGGACCATTAACATTTAATGGTATGATTAGATATATTTGGTCTTAGTTAGGTTTGTTACTTTATGTTTAGCTTCTGTTTTTATTACTTTCAAATACTTTCATCATGTACCTTGTTTTTAAACTGCTTTATGTGTATGTATGTTTCTTCTGATAAATTTGAAGATTTATGGATTTTTTGTACTTGCTTATCATTATAGAACTTTTGATAATTTCCTTTCTCCTCATTTCTTTTGGCACTGTCTGTTAATTCCCTACCACGAGTAACAATGAAAATGTCTAATGCTTCTTCCTCCTCTTCCCTCCTTCTCTCTTTCTACCCAGTTATAGATGATAAACTTACCTTTTTGTAACTACCTTTTTAACATTAAACTTTTACTTTTTTTCCATGTTGTGTCAGCTTTAATTGATTTCCTTTGACTTCCAGCTATTAAATATGAGAAAACCACCGATCTTCTATCCTATCTTCTCCAAACTGTTGTTAGTTATAACATTTCTAATTTTTCATGTTTATATCATTATATTCTCTTATATAAACATAATCCTCATACTTGTTTTAATCTTAATTCTGCAGTTAAATGGATTCAATTTTAATCAGTGGTCTTTTGCCATCATTTTTTCCAGTTATTTCTGAATTTGCTTAAGTTTATTTTCTAGTAGATTCTTCATGAAGTTCTCATGTGAAATAGTCTCTGAATGCTTTAATATTTTAAACTGTTGATTATCTTTATGCCTAACTGGCATTTTGGCTAGCTTTAGATTATAGGGTGACACTGTCTGTTCTTCAGGATTTTGTAGGTTGTGTGTTGCTTTGGAGAAGTTTAAGGCAACCTGATTTTTAAATTTTAATTATTATAAGTTACTCACCAGAGAAACTATGTATTCTTTGTTTTGGTATTCTAATAGCTTCTTAGTATTAAGCATACGAAGTCCTTTTTTTGTGTGTGGGGGGGGAATAGTGTGGCTTTGCAGGAGGAAGATGAAATTCTTTTGTCATTTTTAGAAATTTTTCTTTATATATTTCAACATTTGTTCAATTTCATTACTTCAGTTTTCTTTTTCTGAGACTCCAATTATGTGTATGTTGGATTGTTTTTTGCCTGACTATAACTAGAGTTCCTTTTTTCTCTGCATCCTCCTTATTTTTTTCCCTTCCCTCTCTCCTTTCCTCCCTCATGCTCTTCCTTTCTTTTTTTTTTTTTTTTTTTTTTTTTTGGTGGTACGCAGGCCTCACACTGCTGCGGCCTCTCCCGTCGCGGAGCACAGGCCCTGGACGTGCAGGCCCAGCAGCCATGGCTCACAGGCCCAGCTGCTCCGCGGCATGTGGGATCCTCCCGGACCGGGGCATGAACCCGCGTCCCCTGCATCAGCAGGCGGACCCTCAACCACTGCACCACCAGGGAAGCCCTCTTCCTTTCTTTCTTTCTTCCTTCCATTTGATTTTACTCACTTTTCTTATTTCTGTTCTTTGTATCTCTTACTGTGTTTCAGCAGTGTCTATACTCTCTTATACTCCTAATTTCATATTCATTTCTTGCTTTTATTTTTCTTTCACTTTTTTTTTGCAGATCTCTGGGGGCTTATATTTCATCTCCAGTTTCCTAACCATCTCTTCCCTGGGGTCCTCTATTCTAGGTTGTGTTCTTGCTTCTTAGAAGCAATTGTCATATTAATAGTAGAAATATCATTTATTTGGTTTAAATATTTGTCAAAGTTTTCATCTACTCCATGGAACCTTTTTTCAAAATTTTTTTGGTGAGCGCTCTTCATCTATCACTATTATTAGTGATTACTTTTCTCAGTTTTTTATTGTAGTATCTCTATATGTTATCCTTATCTGTCCTTTTTGATTGTTCACCTTGAAGTAAAAAATTTTTTTTCTGAACCCACCATTTGCAAGAGTTTTCTGTGTGTGAACAGGGAAGACCTAAGATCATGCTTTAGTTGAGTAGGAATTTTCTTTTTGACCCAGGTGAATGTGAGACTTTGTTTAGCCTTTAAGTCTCCCCAATTAATAGAAAGAGCAACTGTAGGGTGGTTCATGATGCAAACTCTTTTCTCCTCACTGCCACATTCTGCTTCCTGCAAAATTTGACTTTTCTATATTATTCTTCTTTGGCTGGGGTTCTTTTGTTTTTCAGAACAAAGTCAGATCTGGGGAAACTCCTGTCTCTAGCTGGTTCATATCACTCTTATGGTAGTAGAGCAGATATTTAGATTCTTAACTTATGTTTGGGAAAGAATAATTTAATATCTCTTTCTGATCTCTGCAGCTGAGGGACCTCACCTCTTCATTCTTCTGCATATACCTCCATATGATCTATACTGCTGTTGGCAGCCATTCATCCATTTTCTGATGTAAGGTTTCAGCTGTATCCTAATTTCATCAGATATAGAACTTAAATTTCTTATTCACATTCAACTAATTTCTTTGAGGGAGGAGAATTTCCAACAGGATAAAGGGAAAATACTAACTTCATACCATCATATTAGAGCCAGAAATATTTCTATTTCAGTAGTTTAACCTAAACACTTGTTTAAAGTATTTTAGCCATGGCTTTTCATGTTGGTCAGAAAAAATCATATCTCACATAACCATAACAGGTTGACAACAGTGTTTTTGTTTACCGGTTATTCTGATCCCTTTTCTTTCAACAAATTTTAATGATCAATACATTATTTGTGATTATTTTTAATAATGATTAAATAAATAAAACCAGATTTTTCTTATAAAATTTATATTTTAGCCTTTATATTAAAAGAAAAGTAGGAACTAATGGTCCCTAAGATCTAGAGGATTAAACACCTAATTTTAAATTGTGTTTTTCTTTTCTCAGTAAAAGTAATAACAGAACTAGAAATATAGTGCCTTAGATCTGTTAATGCTTGATAACCTACCTTGTTTCTGAGTCTGTTAGTCAGAGTGCTTATGGCTGCAAACTATGAGCATATGGTTAGATCAGCCCCATCAATGGATGAAATTAAATCCAAGCCCACCATAATGACTCATTTTATTTAGGGAGTCATTTCTAATTGGAGAGGCTATAATAGAAACCCCCCCCTAAGTTATATGAATTGGAAATAAAAGGAAAACACCTTAAAGGAATTCTCAGAAATTATATCAAAATCATAATAATGAATTCAGAAAGGACAATCTATCACTTTCCCTCTCCTACCCACCTTATTTCTTAAAGCTCTTGACTAGTTTCCCATTCCTTTTAGAATAAAAATCAGAACTCCTAAACATAGTCAACCAACGTTTCTGTGGTTTGGCTCTTACCTACATCTCCAGCTCCATCTTACATCACGCCTCTAAGTTGGTTTTTCTGGAGCAGAAAATCTTTACTTCTCTCATGCTTGGCATGCACTTTCCTACTCCAGGGCCTTTGCACTTGCTTTTTCCTCTGACTGCAGAAACTTGCCCCTTACCTTTGCTTATTTAACTAACACTCATCTTCAGATCTCAGCTCAAAAGTCTCCTCTTCAAAGGGGCTTTCTCTAGCCTCCTTGACTAGCTGTCCTGTTGCATCTTCTCACAGAATCTATCCCTTTCCTTTGCAATTTTAATGTCTCCTCCACTAGCTATAAGGTCCACAATATGGCTGTTTTTGCACAGTATTTTATTCCCAGTGCTCATCCCAGTGCCTATCACATAGTAGGCACTTTATAAATATTTGTTGGAAGAATTAATAATGATGCTTAGCATTTATTGATTGCTAATTTTGTGTCAGGCATCTGTGTTATCTTACTGCAAATGAAGATCTTCATTTTAGACATTATGAAGTAAAGCAAAGGAAAGAAGAAAAAGAAAAACGATGAAAATAAATGAATTTAATTGTGTCCTTGAGGAAGAGTTTTTGATCTTGTAAAATTTTGCATATTTACTTCTTATGTTGGTTGAATATGAAAGGTACCCAGGAGTCTAGAATTTGTATCAAAGCTATCTAAACTCTTAAGCTTATAAAAATGAGCAAGGAATCTAATGATGGGATTTTAGAAGATATATTTGGCATTTACTGCTTATAATTGGATTAGAATTACAAGCCGATCAAATTTTCTCACACATTTCTTATTCTTACCCTTGATCCTATACTAAATCAGAAAGCCTGAGGTAGCAGAGGGGAAATACATTTTTAAAAAATGTATTGTAATCTAGGCCTTTTCTTCTGGAAGCTAATGAGAAGTTTGCTTCAGGTTTTGATTTTGAATTTCTCATATTTATTCCACTTTGTAGTGCCTGCTGGATATTCTCCCATCCAGCACTACTTTGAATTTTGAGAGAAGAAAGTGAAGAAATTAAGAATTACAGAAGGGGCTATAGGAATGATCTGTTCAGTGCTTCTCATTTTACATATGAAGAAACTGCTCCCCGGAGAGCATATGTGCTGAAACAGTGGTGAGAACTCTGGTTTCTACACTTCCTTCCCAAAGTCCATTCCGAGCCATACCTGGCCACAGAAAAAGACAAGGGTTAGACCCAGTGTCAAACCTTGCTTGTATATCGAGACTAGTTTTCTCATTGACTTGGCTTCAAGATAGAATGATTTAAAAAAATCATGTCTTGGGCTTCCCTGGTGGCACACTGGTTGAGAGTCCACCTGCCGATGCAGGGGACACGGGTTTGTGCCCCGGTCCGGGAAGATCCCACATGCCGCGGAGCGGCTGGGCCCGTGAGCCATGGCCGATGAGCCTGCGCATCCGGAGCCTGTGCTCCGCAACGGGAGAGGCCACAACAGTAAGAGGCCCACGTACCGGAAAAAAAAAAAAAAAAAAAATCATGTCTTGAAAATACATGGATCTTATATAGTCACCACGAAAATAACATAAAAGCATTTCAACTTTCAAGTCTATTTTCCTTAAATATGATTTTTTTATATCATATAGAAGTTACCACTTTTGATCGATACCTATAGAGCAGAAAGAGCGCACAGAGCTTTGCCATATCTATGTTCAGTTCTTGGCCCCCTCCACTTATTAGCTAACACCTTGGGCAGACTACTTACACTTAGAACCTTGGTGTCTTTATCTGAAAGTTTGAAATATTAGTACCTATTTAATAGACTACTTGAAACACTTTCTTGGTACCTTAATATGCAGATAAATATGTATTTAATAATAAAATACTTTACAGATAGCTGATATGACAGCCCCTGGCCTATGAAAGGTGTGCTAAATCTTAATTTCCCTTCCTGTTTTAAAATTAGCGGAGCTGCTCAGCTTCAGTCAGCACGGGTGAAGTTTTGCTTGTCATCCTACAGAGGCAGGCTATTTGAGATCTCTTTGGGAAATATTTCGTGTCAGTGTTACCTGCCATGGAACATGTACTGAGAATTTTTTTTTGTACTGAGTATTTAAGTGGTTTATAAAATGACCCCTATGGTGGTCCCTGCTATAAATGACAGGAAAATGCGCACGCTCCTGTGATTGAAAATTGCTGCTCACCAGCACACCAAACTTTTGTTAATGTGTTGATGGAGAATATTTGCATACAAGGTTTAAAGTTCTGTCAGTTTAATAGATTTGACTATCAACCAGAAAATAACAGATTTTTAGTACAAACCAGCAAGTCAAATGCAGTCTGCCTCATGAAGCAGACTAAATTCTTCAGAAGGAGGACATTGCTACATGACACTTGAAGAATATACCACTTAGGGTGAAATCGCGTTTCAGACCTGCAGATCCTGGCTTTTTCTACACCCTACAGCCTTGGGGAAAGGCAATAGAATTTAGTGGGATAATGAACACTATCTCCCTCTAGTTCCCAGAACCATGAAGAAAGAGCTGAATTAGCTTCCAGGTGCCATGTTGCTGTGGAAAAAACATGGAACTAGAAACTCAGACTCTTGGGTTTTCTCCTACCACTATATGGCGTTGGTCAAAATCACCTAACCTCTTTATTAAAAAGAAAGTTGAGAACTTAAAGAGGTTCTTTTTAATAAAGTCCTAGACCTGAAGTAGCCTCTCAGTAAAGGAATAAAATTATTACTTACTTATTACTCTACATACTGATGTGGTTTCAAGTTAGTTTACCAACCTGGCTGTGACCTCTGGATGAGCCCCCACTCCTCATGGTACCCTCATTGGCTGGATCCCTTGACTTCAACATAATACCCTTTACAGACTGTCTCCAGGGCCGAGGACAGAGGCCAAGGTTTGTTAGCTACAGATCTGTCTCAGGTTCTCCATCTTGTCTGCAAGAGATTTTAAGACAATGATCTGCTAGTCTGGAAGCTCTTATCAAAGAAGGAAATATATTTTGTTCAAGAAAACTCATTTCTTAAAGAATCCAGGGGGCCTTCCAATTATTTCTGTTTCCTTTGCTGATTGCTCATAACTTATCCATTCAGTTATCTCTACTAGCATTTTCTCCAGAGGTTGATGTCAGACTCATTGATTTATAGGCTCAGAAATGTAACTTTTCTCCTTTCTCTTGGGTATGAGTACACCATTTACCCATGTTCCATAATCTGGACTTTTACCCATTCATCTATTTACACTAAGAGGACCAAAAATGGTCCTACCTGTTCATCATCAAAACTAGTGCTTCCAAAAGTCTGAATTTGAATTTGGGTAGGAGATCCACTCTCCAGTCCACCCAGTCCTCACTAAGCTTTCTATTTTAGCCTAGCATTTTCACACATTTATACAGCAGGACTAGTCCATGGAATGTTTCGAGTTTGCAGCCCATGTTAGTGTTATCCCTTTCATCTTGAGGATTATTTCCCTTGGTAATGAAGACAGAATCGCAAAAGGAGTTGCTGCCAAAGGTTTCCCTACCTTTGCTCACACTGTGTTCTCTGTCTAGAATCCTCTTCTTCTCTTCTCCTAACTCTTTAGAATCTCTCCAGCATTATCTCATATAAGAGCAGCAATAACAACTATTTATTGTGCACCTACTATGACCTGGTGTGCTGTGCAGGGGTTATAAAAATGAATGTAATCTGATCCTGGGCTCAGATCCTTGGTCCCATGTGAGGGAATGATGTGTAAAGCTGCACTTACAAAATGGTATGTATGGTGTGTTTTTGCTCGTGGACTCAGGAGACACACTACCTAGGTTCAAATCCAGGCCCCAACACCTAGTGACCATTTAGCCTACAAAAAGTTTTTAACTGCTCTGTGCCTCAGTTTCTTCATCTGTGAACTGGGGATAAAAGTAGCATCCCCTTAAAGAGCACCCCCTTATCCTCCTGTTGTGAAGATTAAAGGAGTTAATGTATATAAAGTATTAGAATAGTACCCAGTACGTATAAGACCTCAATCAGTGTTTGCTATCATTTCTATCATTCTTAAAGTATAAATGTAATAAGGAAGATATTCTCTGACCCCCTTCCTGCCCCCTATAATCACTCCCATGTATTACATGTTCCTTCTCTTTGCTGTACCACTCTGTGTACATATTTATAGCAGCCAACGCTGAAATGATATAATGTAATGGTCTCTCTCCAAGGTACTGCTGGTAATATATTGAAATCTTTCCTTTTGTTTGTTTTCAAAGTTGTTACCTCAGGGTTACCTTCCCACCCAGTGTTCCCATTCATGGTCTCCTTGGCAGCCCCATGACCCATCTCTGGTATTCTTTGGACTTCCTTAAAATATAACAACTAAGAAGTTAATTGTTGACATGGAAAGGTCTTTAGGATCTCACCCCAATGCAAGTTTTCATTCTCATTGGCCAGTGCCCCAGCTATACTGTTGTTAAATATTTTGAATTTCACCCTTGTTTTATCCCTCTGCAATTTATATAGAATACAGGTTCATGGTTCTTTATCCATGATCCCTAAATTAAGAAAGAACTGAAAACCAAGTTTTCTCCTTCCTTCCCCTTCCTTCCTTCCTTCCTTCTTCCCTTCCTTCCTTCCTTCCTTTCTTCCTTCCTTCCTTCCTTTCTTTCTTTTTCTTTCTTTCTCTCTTTTCTTTCTTTCTTCCTTTCTCTCTCCCTATCTCTCTCAACTTATACTACAACACATTTGACCACAAATCTTAACCTGAACTGAGGGATGGAGTTTACAGTCTTTATTTGTTATCCCGTTTAGTATTAAACAAATATGTTTCACTACAACACTATTAATAAAGGTAACATAACCACTGCCTCAGACTATACTGGGGATTTTTTGAAACGAAAGTATATATATTATTTCATATTTCTGAAGTCCCCCCCAAAATTCTGAATTCTAAAACATGTCTGGCTCCAGGGGGTTCTGATAAGAGATTTATGAATTTTACAGACTGAGACCTTGGATTTAAACCTTGGCCCTTCTGTATAAATTGTGTGATTTTGAACAATTTAGTTAACCTTTCTCTATATCAGAAACCCTCATCTATAGAATGGAAATAATATTAGTATCTCTCCATAGAGTTGCTAATAGGATTCAATAGCTAATTCACTGAAACTGCTTTAAAAAGTGCCTGTCTCATGGTAAGCACTCATTTATTAGTAACTATTACTTTTAAATTCATTGTTGTTGATTTTATTTGAGGGCAAGGTGTGTGCTTTCCAACTTCATGCTTGTACAATACCTACTACACAGTGGGGACTCTGTAAAAGCTTGTTGAATAACTGAATGAATGAATGACTCCATTTGCCCCAAGTAGTGAGTTGATCCCTTTCCTGTTTTTCTAGAAAAGTTGGTTAAACAAGGTAAAATGCTTGTTTCATTTTTCTTACACTTTTCACACACCTCAACTCAGTCTGACAGCATCTTATATATCTTTGCCCTCCTGTGCTTTCCATCCTTGGATATATGCTTTTCTTTCTATCTTTTATATATGACTTTATTCAGTCAAGCACTTTCAAAGTGAATATTGTCAAGCAATACTGCTTTCTTCACATTTTCCTTCTTCTTCTTTTTTTTTTTTTTTTGCCACAATTGGGGTTCTAAGCATTTCCCATCACCTTGAGACCTCTTCCCTCTTGTATTCCTCCTGGTACACACAGAATCCCATCTATATTTCCTTGAAACTTTCTGAAATCTACATAATAGAGTACATATTTCCTTTCTGTGGCTACTACAAACCACAGGAAATAGGGATGTTCTTCCTAGGCTACCATCATTTTAACCCCAAGAAATATTATCTTTGGTCCTTAGGGTCCACTTCTGGTTTCCAGCAACACACATAATAACATCTCAATACATTTTTGTTTTAAAAGAATTCAGTGTTTCCTCATTGGTCAGAGTGAAGTTCAGGGACTTTGCCCGATGCATTGCTTATTCCAGCATCTGAGGTAAAATTGTTGCAGGGATTGACTAGGAGGTATCAGGTTGTTCCACTGGCAGAGAAGGGGACTTTCTGAAGAAGTGGAGATCATTGGAGTTACTCAGCATTGTCATGTCTTTCTTCTGTAGTAAGAAGAAAGGACACCCCAATGGCATTAGTCTTCTTGTTCCTTTTGTCTTTCATTTTTATCCAGGCTCTTCTGATCTGCAGCTCCAGGCAGCTGTCTACGGGCACACCCTCTTTTCTGGCACACTGCGTTCTACTCCCACCACTTCCTTTAAATGTATTGATTCTGAGCAAAGTATTCCTTTTCACTGTCATGGTTGTATCGTGATTCCTATCATGTCAAACATCAGAAACACTTCAAGATCATACTTGCTTCCTTTGTTGAGTGTCTCATTTCAATGTCCAATGTCCAAATATTGCTCATTGATATCTATGCATTGGAAGGTACATTGATTACTTGTGACACATTTCCTGTTACTTGAGAACTTACGTACCTCTTACCCACTGTTGACTAGGCATACATGGCTTCTTCTCTATAATTTTGGACCTTTTTCCTTTCTTCCAAATGCCATTTTATCACCCTTACGATTTAGTTGGAAAGTGCTAAGAACATTCTTCTTAGAACACACTGTTCTTTACCAAGAGTTCTTTATTCAGGAATTGTTTACCGTGTTCCAGAAAGGCAACCCTGTTCCTTGACCCTATATACCTCTCAGGTCTTTAACTTCCTGTTGCCAGTGGCCTGTTTCTTCATTTAGTAGCGGTTATGTACTCTCATGACCTTGACTGGAACCATGCTTCCTCTGATATCTCAGTTTCAAATATCTCATTTTCAGACTGCAGTCTCCCATTCTTCCATCTCATTCACTCAATCTTCAACCTTGTCAAGACCTACAGTCCATTAACATAACTGATTCTCATTCCTGAAGAGAAAGGAAAGGCTGCTCCTCTCTCCTTCCCAAGACAAGATTCCATAATCCATTAATATAACCATGGTCTAGCAAATGTTTCCAATTCATTTTATCTAATCCCTTTGTTGTTTTTCTTGGCAAAGCCCCAGACTGTTACCTTCTCAAATTAAATAGTTAAAGTTCATTGGGAAAAAATCAAATATGCATCCAGCATTTTATTTCATTTAAATTCAAGATTATAAACCTCAAGCCTGCCTGACAGCTCTTCTACGTTTATCTGGTAAACTCATATTTCTACCTAACCAATGACAAAGACTCTCTCAATGAATGACCAAACTCTGGACAGGTTCCTCTGAGCCCTTTTGTGACTAGGCCCTGACCTTGGGCTCTGTCCTTGGCCTGCTTAGTCCAGTTTTAGCAAGAATCCTGCTGAGTCTGTTTAGAAAAATCCACCACCCTTGAAATCTGATTACCCTCTATATCTAATCAAGTCCCTCATCCTCCCCCACTCTTGATATCATTCTGGCCTGCCTTCAGCAAGAATCCCATCAAGTTGGTTTAGCTAGAATCCTCCTTACCCTTGATGTTTCTCTCCTCTTGATAACTTTCCACCCACTGACCCCTACCCTGCTCCTTGGCTATAAATCTCCACCTGTCTTCATTGTACGGTGAGGACTAATTGACTTTCAACCACAGTCTGTGCCCTCTCTAACAAACTCACGAGCCACCATCATCACCCTTGCTCATTTTGCTGCATCCACCCTGGCCTTATCTTCTTCAAACAAGAATGATCTTCCTTTGACTGGAACACTCCTCCCACACAACTGGTATGTGGCAGCTTCATGCTTCAGGTCTTGAATTATAGATGTCGTTCTCAGAGGCACTGTGGTTTTCTTTAATATAATATATATTTTATTTGCTTGCTAATTCTTTTTCCCCTCTATCTCCTTCCCAGACTAGAAGCTCCATGAAGGCAAAGATAATGTGTCTTATTTATGAATATACACCCAACATCTACCAAAGTGTCTGGTATGTGTCATGTTCAATAAAAATTTGTTCAATGACTGAAGCCAAAATTCTAGCTGGCAAGGTCTTTAGTGCTTCTTTGACTCACATTTTAGCTTCTGTGAAGTTCAGTAGTATGGTTCTGTAGATTGGTGGGAGATTTCTATGTTACTTATTACTTTGTATCTTCTTACACTCCAGTATGCCACTAGCCAGGTTAAGTCAAGGCAGTCCCTATTCCTTGATCCTCAAAGAGCTTGACTAAAATAATATCCTTTAACCATGTCTACCTACCTTACTATCTTTTAGAATTCTCACCATATAAGTCAACTTATATTTTTCTCTTTCAAAATCCACGTTACAGCTATTTTCTCTGACGAAAGTGGGATGAAAAGGAGAAGAAATCTTATTACGGTATGTAATTTTGTCCACACTGAATAAAAATTCAGAAATAGCTAGCCTATTTAGGCTATATGTTCTTTGGATATTAAAACAAAATGAGATGGAGTAAAGTATATATTGTAATAACCATAGGGTAGAGCCCATAAATCTCTAGATCTTTTAGAAATTCAAAGGTTTTAATATGAAATATATACAAATATATCATATTAAATAGCTTAAGTACTTTCATAGAAATGTTCTTTTTGGGGCTTCCCTGGTGGCGCAGTGGTTGAGAGTCCGCTTGCCGATGCAGGAAACGCGGGTTTATGCCCCGGTCCGGGAGGATCCCACATGCCGCGGAGCGGCTGGGCCCGTGAGCCATGGCCACTCAGCCTGCGCGTCCGGAGCCTGTGCTCCGCAACAGGAGAGGCCACAACAGTGAGAGGCCTGCGTACCGCAAAAACAAACAAACAAACAAAAAAGAAATGTTCTTTTTTTCTAAAGTGACTTATTTTTATATTTATTCCCATTTCAATAGTTTAATATACATAAATAGAACATGTACTTGAGTGGTAATTGACAATGGTGCTATTTTCCTCACAGCCTTAAAAAACATATTCAGAGCTAAAAGTTTACTTGTAAAACATCTATAGCATCGTGACAAGAATTCAATATATTTAATAAGTAGTTAGCAGACATTTCTCCTAGGATTATAGCAACCTATGACTAGGATTATTCAGGTGCCAACATTATTAAATAATATGAGACGTGAAAGAAAAACCAGTGTAACATTTAACATTCATTTAAATGCTCAATTTTAATAGAAGTACCTAAAACAGTATACAACCAAATTAAGTACCGAGCCCTTACTTTGTTAAAGCTAGAAAGGAATGCATGAATTTCTTCCCCAGGTTTTTACTGTTTTACTAAGGACAGTCTAGACTAATTTGAAAATGCAGTGCACTTTTTCTTAACAGAAAAAAAATTGAATCAGCTGAGAGATGAGAAGAATAAACACTGAAATAAACATTGCAGCCAAAACTAAAGTAACTGAAGTGAAAATGTTTTCCATAATGAACTTTTATGTTTAACAAGCCCAGACACTTGGAACAGTGTAAGGTATATTAAACCCTTTTATGAAAGGATTATGTTCTGTATGATGAGTGTTTTAATATAAGTATGGTACACAGCGTAAAATACAACTACATTTAACTCAAAGTAATTATGAGAACTCAGGCAAAATTATTTTCTCCTGTACTATCACATTGATACAGGAAAAAAAATTCTTCTGGAACCTTTCACCAACATGTCTCTGTTTCAATTATTTTTGGCAGTATATATATTGCGTCTCTGCCTCAGCTACCTTTTATATCGACAGTTGGTAGCACAAGCCTTTTAACGCACAAAGGGTAGCGGCTCTTCAGCCAATCTGTGATAAAAGGGAAAAAAATGAAATCACTATGGAAACTGCAGGAAGGATCTAAAAGCTCTCTTTATAAAGTAAACGTCTGATGTTTGTGACTGCAGGGGTAAAAAATTCATGAATCTGTGTGATGCTATCATTTCTGATTTGTTATCACTTCAAATGGCAACTCGGAAGCAGCCTGACCTTAGCTTCATTAAGTGTTATCTGGTCAGAGATAGTTACTATTCAACAGGAGGAAGACGCAGAGAGGTCAGGAGTTTAAGGGGATAGTGTGGGACACAGCGAAGAAACTAATTCGCTTAGAATGTTTCCCTTCTTTTCTCATTTGATTGTCTTTTTCTTTTAAATCACAGTGACTTGATGGAATCGGGCACACCGAATTGTTCTGCTGTGTGTTTTATTTTGGTTCGTTTTTCATTCAGAAATGGAGCAAATCTCAGACCCCAAATTCAACTTAGAAAACTATGTCTGTCTTTGCTTTCGAATTGAAAAATGCTAACGCTCTCCTTCCAATCAAAAAGCGAATAAATACCAGGGAGAAGCCATTCTCACTTCAGCACTCTGGACCCTCAGGAGGAAAAAAGGAAGGAGATCCGTGCTCTGATGAATTTGATCTGACAACAGACAGCAACAGACACCTGTGTCAAGGAAGAAGTTTCAGAATATCTCATCAGTGTTCAGAAGTTAAATGACTTTTAAAAGAATTATATGGATATCAGAATAGGGAACTTTTTATTTAATAATAGTTCACCTGTGGAAGAGGGAGTATGAGGTCACTGAAGAATTCTCAAATGTGAAATTCTGCAAATTCGAGAGTAGTCTTAATTCAGAGGAAGATGAATACTCAAGTAAGTAAACCAGTAAACTGCATATGCTAGATGCTTATCTTTTCAATGTTTGCAGTTGAATACTACTTCATTAGTTAGATTTTCAGGCAATAGAAACTGTGGCTTTTTAAAAAAGTTTATGGCAACTTTACTACAGTTGTAATGCATTGAAATGTCAAAGATTGATGTGCATGGTAATTGATTTCATATCGTCATGCTGTACTTAGACAATTATAAACATTGCTAATCTAATGTTTCAAGGTACTTATGAACAATTAGTGACTGCACTAGCATCTCAAACACACTTTTGATGATAAAAATATATTGAGATGAGTTCTATAAATCCTAAAAGGGCTGTTGTGTAAATGATGATTAGAAAAAAATTAGAGTTTCTTTTTTTTTTTTTCCCCAGTGAAATGATTAAGGCTTTGAAAATTAAAACAGGAGTATTCTCGTTGTGAGCATGCAAAAATTAAGCACAATTAGCAGGGAGAATACATTGCTTTATAATAATATATTTGTTCAAAATAAAAGAACATGACATCTACCATTCTAACTTTATTGAACTTCTACTATTACTACTGACTAACTTGGCTGTTTGTGCGGCCTTTACAGTTTTCACAGCGCAATCTCTCATGTTAGAAGGGTGTCATTAATGGTCAGTGATACAGAATCGAATGGAAGTACGTGTTTGGGTACCCAAACATAAATATATGCAGACTTTCATTTGAAAATATTTAAATGCCTCATACATACAGACTTCACTGATGCTTTTTGTGCATATAATGAAAACCAATTATCTGTGGAGAAAACTTGACTGGGTGGAAGGAAATTAAATTGGTTTTTAAAGACTTCCTTAAACAGCAGTAGCTAGGGAAAGCTCCAATAACATTTTAGCTCAGGATTGTAATGACTTTGCCATATTAATAAATCATGCTTTATCCTGACTTTTATCAAAAGACTTGGATGGGGAAGACTGCACATGACAGAAGCAGGAGAGAAGAGCACTTTCAGCTGAAGCTACACATGTATCAGCCACTCTCCCACTTCCTGTGAAGCTCTGGAAACAGCCACTGAAGTCAGGTAAGGTCCTAATTCACTCAAAGAACAGGATACAGGATAATATTAACAAAACTTCCATTTGTAATTTCTTGCAAGAAATATTCATGTTCTGGAATACTCTGTGGTTTTTTAAATGCTGTACAAAATAAATGCGAGGAAATCTTTACCAACTTTTCTGCCTAATTTCCTCTGGGAGTTTCCCAACTTCTTCAAAATGCTTTTGTGTTGAATATCAACTCTCATCTATCAGCTCCATGTTAAATTTTTTTTTTTTCATTGGTGCTGTATGTCTGAGACCACTTAAGAGGACATTTATGGAAACATGGAAAACATATTGTTTCATTTACACATGGAACAATGCAAATACTTTCCCTTTGTTACTGTTCAAAATATTAACATTCTGTTCTCTGTATGTATGTTCTCAGAGTTGACTTCCAGCAGCTATTGTAGACTAAGGAAGACAGAATACAATCACCTCAAAATATCTGATTGCTTACTAATTAACGAGTAAAATATTTCACTGATTTTTTCTGAAACCAAATATTTATCTAATTTAAACTCTATATCAGGAAGTCGGTTAGGTAGACTCTATAAAATATGTATTACTATGCTGCAGTGAGGGAATTGTTAGGGAAAATGTGTACTTTTCCCTCTATTAATTATCAAATGGCCATACTGTTAAATATTGCAGGCATTTGGATGTTGTAAACTAGCCTCTAATATTTTCCGTTAAATTTTCCCTGACTTTTCACAACAGTGCTCCTAGAAATAGTGTTTTCACTTAGTGAATTAAATGGAAACATAAAGAGCATTTATTCCATCCTCGGTCTTAAATATTAAGAAAATTTATATATTCCATGGTGTGTTTTCTAATCAGTCAGTTGCATGATCAGATTTTTAATGTTGCTTTTGAATAGAGTAATATTTCCACACCCCACAGAAATTTCATCTCTCGTGTCTCTTTCTCTCCAACTCTCAAGAAAGTAAAGTTCTGTGGAATAAGTCCCCAGGGAATCTCTTTATGGCACTAAATACGCGGGGCCTAAAGGTGGTTTCCGAAGGTGCTCATAGTTTTGTATTATTTTCTTCCTATTAGAAATACTTTGTAATACTGCCGTCAGTTGCCAGCTTGCAGCCGTCAGAAATCTCAATCCCACATGAGCTTTCACTCTGAACCAGAATTTACTCTCTAATCTCAGATCGGCCAACTGAGATAAGACAAAAACTTTTAATTAGAATTTTAGTATGTAATCCAAACCATTTATAGATTATGCACAGAGGTGATCTTCTCTGTATTCAAATAACTGTGTGGAGAACTTAGACAACATTTAATTTGGTGGAGAGACTATTTTTAACTTTGCTGGAGTCCAGTTACCTGCGACGTTCCTGGAGTGTCTCTTAGAAGTTCTATCAGCATGAGGTTTATGGTGTGAATGAGTAACTGAATGTGTTTGTAGCAAGCCCTGGGGCGGAGGGGCGGGGGGGGGGGGAATTATAAAAATTGGAATAGTCCGTAATATAATGAAGATATTCTGTTTTCCTTTCACATTTCTTCTGGGAAGCCTAATTTCATGTCTCTCAGTCCAAGCCATGTGGATGAAAAGAGAAAAATACAAGCGGAGTACCAGGGGAATTAGCCTGCCCCTTGCTACTGTTAATGAGTGGTGCCCCTAACCTCGTGTGTTTAGTCCTCAAAAACCCAGCACATGAAACAGTTTTTTTTCCTTTCCTTTCAAGAAACAGTTGGCACTTTATGTTGGACTTCTGCTTGACATGAATTATTTGGCAAATTGGGGACTGAAGTGTGAATTATAAACTTAGGGCTGTGTAATAGGCTTCAGGGGTGTTCTAGGGACAAAGACATCCTAGCAGGGTTTTCACAAAGAATTTTATTGAGAAAAAAAATGATCTTTTCCCCCACTCCTGAAACAACAACAAAAATGTGTACCTTGCTCAAATACTGATTCCCGTTTATACACACACACACACACACACACACACACGCACGCACACACACACACTTTGCCTGAGCGTATCCTCTGTTTTTTATTTCCATGTGCACATGACTCTCATTAATGTTGATAACCCTCTGCACATGCCTCCAGAAAATAATGGACCCCGACTGTGAGAACTGTCTGTATTCAAACATGTTAAGAGCCGAATATATAAAATCTGTTTGGCACGCCAGGCTTGGGTTTTTGAAGACAACAGAAATTGGACAGAAAGATCAATAGGAAAAAAAAAAAACCAACGTAAAAGATAATGACATCTGGATGCGGCCTGGGTAATGCTCTAATTAAATGTACTTACACCTAAGTCTTATCACATGCTCAGGAGCAAGGCTTAGATGCCCCTTTTAAACTGCAGCATTAGAGGCGGTCGTGGGAGCCTTGCCTGTGAGGTGTCACCTCCCCTGTGATCCAGTTCTGTTCTATATGTACACCTATAATCTATCTTAGTTTCTTTCACTGAATGGGCTCCTGCTATTTTGCTAGTAAGATAGCCATGCTAATTTAGGTTATCCCTTAAGCTTACAAAGATCTGCATGTTCTTTAAAATGGGTTTGAAAAAAATCGGTTTATGCCACCTAGAGAAAGCAGGCTACAGGATTCTCTTGTTTTGTTGCTGTCTCATAGGTGAAGATGAGCTTAGTAAGAAACCCTGTATACTTTTCTCCCTGTTTGGGTAAAGTCTTTTGACATCCTTTCCCTTCTGAGCATAATAGAAGCTCTCCCTGAGGACAGTACACAAGGTAGACTTTCAGAAGTCACCACGTCAAGCAATTTTAACTTCTAAAAGAGTTCTATATTAATTGCACAGAGTTCTAGGTAAATTAGCATGACTTGAACTGGTTTCAAAATACTGTCATTTAAGATAAGAGACTGTGTGAAAGGAGGGAACTGTATTTGCTGGGTCTTTTTTTCTTTTCTTTAAATAGAGTTTTGAAACATCATGATGTAATCTCTTATTTGGTTCCTAAAAAAATAAATAAAACAACTCTATAGATATTTAGAAGAAGCTGCTGGGCAGTGCATAAACATATACTGTATGTCTCGTTACCATTAAGAGCCATGCATGGTTAAACCTCCTCCTATAGCTTTGAGTATTTCCCCTCTGGCTTTGTAAAGTGATGTTTGAGTGTGGGTTTTACCAAGGAATTTCATAACCATTTTATAGACTTGGTAGCACACCTACCATATCAGAATATGCACACTGTTTCTTGGGTAAATGTTAACAATCAATGAAATTCATGTTCATTCTGGAAAAAAGTCCAAAGTGCTGGTAGATTAAGGCTTTGTAGGGTGTATAAGTCTATCTCTTACTTTAGCTCAATGAGAAGCTACTTCTTTCATTTGTTTTTTCTATTCCCTGACTTCTAATAGTGCTAAACAATCAAATGCAAGGCATTTTGCCTTCTTTCACTCCTTAGAAGAAAATTATTCAATTAATATGTGAAGATGAAGGTTAGAAACCCACTGTAATCTAGAAAGGTCCAGGAATTTAGAGAATCAAACGTACTCTCTGGATCTCAGGATCCATCAGGGAGAATATAGAATACAAGTTATTTTTCTCTGAGCTTCCTTAATTTTGTTTTACTGCTTTAGGTATAATTAGAACACTTGTGAGGATCTGAGGTAGGGTGATGTTTGGGGGGTGCTTGAGATGTCTAGTGGGGTCTAGAAAGAGAGAGACCAAAAAGACTCCAACCTCTAGGAAAACAGTGGTTTACTGGGGCAGCCTTTTGTGCAGAAGGAATTCCGTGTGCCACACCCCTCTGCAAAAATGTTGGGACCCCTTTGGCTCAGGTAACCCCCTTCACATTCTAGGGTGCTTCCCATAGCCCCAATTGCTGTCTTCCTTTTTCAAATTGGCTGTGCTGTTCATCTTGGATGTCAAGGTTTTCTTTTACTCGCTAAGTCTTCCCCATGTAACCTAATGCTTCATTTCTCCCCAGAAGAATAAGATAGTTGCTTCAAATTCAGCATTTCAGTAATAGTAGTGAAAAGTCCCTCTTTGTAAAAGATACAGGATTAGTTCCTGCCACGAGCTCATCTGTATCATCTCCATTTATTTCTCGTGGGTGTTGGGAAGACCTTTGCATTTGACCAAAAAGCACTAGTAAATAAGGAGTTAAAATGAAGGCAGGCTCACTGGTTTGCTGAGATCTGTCAGAGTCTGACTGGCTGGCTACATATCTGTCTCTGGAACAATAGGTACCTGTATTCTGCACGGACTACTGGGCAGCGCTGACACTCTGGAGAAGGTCTGCCTCTGGCTGCTGCGCTTTCCTGGTGAGAATCCCCAATGACAGTTCCACTTTTCAGTGGAGGAGAAAAAAATATCTGTCTATTCTCCTGATGAAGGACAGAGCTTTGATCATTTTTATTCAGGCTTGTCTTGGCCGGAGGTTTCAGGTTCTTAGTCTCAAGTCAGCAGTCTCTCCCGTTCCCTCTCTCTCTCTCTCTCTCTCTCTCTCTCTCTCTCTCTCTCTCTCTCCCACACACACACACACACACACACACACAAGCACACACATCCACTCCCTCCCTCCCTCTCACTCTCTCACTCTCTCTCTCATTTCCCCTCCTAGGTTGTATGCAGGCAGATGAGTGCCACAGCTGTAACTGAGGCACAGAGCAATAAACACAGTGCAGCCAATTTCTACAGTGGCGAGAGGGGCATCAGAGGTGACAGTAATGACAAGGACCCAAGGACCGTCCCTCTGACAAGTTTTAGGTAAGAAAATGTTTATGCCCCGATTCTTGTATTTTTGCATCCTTGTGGCTGAGACATTGAGATAGAAAGCGAGTCTCAATAGGAAAATATTTGCCTCAGAGTATCATCTGCTGTCACTTGCCTGCAAACCTGTGTTCTCAGGGCTTTGTGTTACTAGAATCATCGGAGGTGAGGTGTGAGAGGGGCTGGGCAGCAGGGTGAGTTGCTTTTTATATCTGTCTGGTGACATTTATCATGCTGTTTAAATTCATATCTGGAAAAAATGCTGTTTGATGATAGTTGGCAATGTTTTGGGCAACATAGAACATATGGCCGTGTAGAATTCAAGTGATGCTCTTTCATTCTTAATTTGTAATTATTTTTACACTCAACTGTACTGAGGTCAGAGAGTTTTAAAAATTAATGAGATTCCCTGTGGAGTTCAAATAGTAATGCCTACGTGGGCTGTCTCAAAAAGATAAGATTATGCTGGTATATTTTTAACATAGATCTAACTGTCTTTTTTGCATGCACTCCATTTGAAATATTTTAATTGTACAATAGTTTATGGAAGCTTAAGTATTTGGGGATATTAGTCTTTAACATTTTTTTGTTAATGACCGGAGAAATTTTGTCAAAATTTGACTGTAGAAGATGAGTATTTTGTGTGGAGAGATTGCTGAAACTTAACAGATATTATTGTTATGGCAATGGAGAATACCTTATACTTTCGAGGAAATGACAAATAATGAATGAGACACATGCTAAGAAAATCTTCAAATTGGTTTCATCTTAAGTAATATATAAAAATTCAGGAGATATTTAGGGTAAAAAACTGTTGGCAGGAACAAAGAAACAAGTGTACACATAGATGAGTATTCTTTGTCACAAAAATGAATCCAGGGCATGGATTTAGGAGGTTAAGTGATTTCTACATTCTCGGTGCCCCACAAAATGGGTGAGTCCAGTCATTTAAAAATGTACTGAAAACTTTCATTTCCCACAATTTAAAAACATTGTTTGTGTTTCTGATACAACACATTGTTTAAAAGAGGGGAATTGGAAAGCTGTCTGAGTATACAGTAATCGGGGCTAAAGATGCTTTTTATCCCGAGTTCCCCATTTACAAGACCCATTCTGAGCTTCCTGTGATATATTGTTATGTAAATACTGTGCAGCCAGGGAAAGCAGTACTATGGAGATTCAATTTACTTTGAAAGTTGTTCATTATAGCAGGGATGAATGTTATTTATTTGATGTGATTCAAAGGCTGGAAATGACTTTTTCATTGTGGCGCCTTTTGTAGTGGGTGCAGGGTGATCTAATCTTTTTAATTTTGGCTTTCACACCAGTGGAGATGAAAAGAGATCTGAACTCATTTATCGGTTGCTAGGTCCTTCTGGAGACCCAAGTCCTGTTCTTGGTTGCTATGGCCAGTCTGACCTCAATCTCTGTGGTTTGGGGGACTTAAGCAGTCTTTTTTTTTTTTTATTGAAGAGCATGTACCTTGATTTATGTCCAAAATTGTGGCTGAACGTCTTTGTCTGCAAGTGATAAATGGCGAACAATTCATCAGTTCTAACAAGTAAACACCGCTGTCCCACTAAAAATATGTTTTGTTCTGAGTTAATGGTATGGAACAAGGCAGCGTCCACATACGGCTATCTTTTATTGTGGAGGGGCCTCTGAAACTTGGAGCAAAGTGCAGGAAATTGGCATTCACTTTCTCGTCCATTAGCATTTCATTTGTGGTTCGGATGATGCGGCTTTAGGTGGATAGAGAACAAGAGGGTAACCCTTCCATTTCCTTCCTTTCTCTTTAGTGGGGGCTGTCTGTGAAACAGGAGCAGGCCTCCTTCAGATGCCTGGATTCTGCTGGGGCAGTAAGAAGTCAGGAGTAGTTTCTGTGATGGGGTTGGCCTCCGCTTTACAACTGCCAAGAGCTGAGGCAGAAACAGGCGGGTGTGCTACGGCTCGGTCGCCTTCAGTCTCCTGTCGGTTCTTTGAGGGAAAGTTGTATCTGTTATTGGTGACTCCCAAGAATGTTCTGCCTATGTGCTACTTAATGGTCCCCAGACGTCCTTGCATTCTAGAACCTTGTTAAAAAGAGCCTTGGTGATTAAGAGGCTGTGGAGTATACAGCCGTGCTTAGCAGATGAGCCCTCATGCATTTCCCCGTCCCCTTAAAAACTGCTTAACTGATGCTGCAGGGAGCACACACTCTGCTAATAAGACGATGATGACAAAATAGGTATCTGGAAAGGCATTTATGGCTTATAAGCGCCATCAGCTTCCATCCAAGAGAGATTGCGGCTTTGTAGCGTAGTTTTTTCTTTTAATAGTAATATGCTAATGGTTTTTATTCTAAATCGGCCAGCACTGAGTATCTCCAGGAAAAATGGGCTCCCTAAGAAGCGGCATCCTCCTGGAATTGAAAGGTAACAATTAAACATTTTTTAAAGTGCAATTTTCAAACCGTTTCATGTACTTATTGCCAGTAGCATTAGAAAACTGCTTTCTGAATGAAACTGTTTAAAATTGAAACTATTGTTCTTCACATAAAAGCTTTAAAGAAGAAACTATCTTAGGGAATTTTATTGTTAGTCATTTGCTAAAGATTGACTAGGTTTCATTAACAAAATAGAATCAGGTACTTTGTATGTTTACTTTCAGCCTTGAAAATAAGCAGACTTTTATATTTTAGAAAAAAATCATTTGGGGGATCAATTAAAATGATCTTTATCTATTTTATGTAGATTTTATTTCTAGAACTGGTTAAGAAAAAACAGGATTTGGTGATATGGATGGTCTCTTCCGGCTTAAAAATTCTTCAAAGAGTGCTAGTTTTCTGAAAATACACGTAAGGTTTATTTTAGTCCTTTATTAGTATAACTGGACTAATTCAACTAATGTTTAGCTCTTTAGTTGAACAGCAGTTAAAAGTTCTATGCTCTGTTGTACAAGTGATAATTGTGGTAAAGGTAATTTCCGGAAAATTGATTTTTGAAGGTATTTTTTTAAACTGCTACTTTAGCGCTTTATTAAGAGTGAGGTTTTGCAAAGCTTAATTGTGGCTTCTTAACTTGGGTTTCTTACTTAGGTCTTCTTGAAGGTAATACGTTATATGAGTAGTTAATTTCACAAGAAATATTTAATTCCAGGTATGCAAAGACCAGTATTCCCCGGGATGTGGTATGTATGTATGTGTGTATACGGACATATTGTAATATAAAATGTCTTATAAGTTTCACATTGTATTTTGCTTTACTGTTATTTCAAAGAATTTAAGTGAATGTTGGGTAGCACTCAAATTCCTGAAATGATTAAATTCAGTCTCTGAAGAATCTGGGGAAAAGGCCTGTAATGACAATTTGATGACTTTCATTTTAAGGTGTAATAGAAATTGAGTAAAATATTTTAATAGCTATTCTCTAATATCTCATTCCAAATACAATGTTTTTATTGCTCATTCTAGCTTACAGTTTTCTGGTGATAATAATGTGTGGCTGGTAATTGTTTCTTACATAGAAATCATTTTATCCTTATGTAAAAGTATTTTAGAAAAGTCTTCACGAATTTATCTCAGCTGAAGCAATTGTATTGAACTCCTGAGATAAAACAGTGAGTATTTCCAGATTCCTCCTATTTTAATTTGGTAATTCCTTACAAGATTTAGGTGTATCTTAAAGGGAGGAATATTCCATTTGATAGTTTGTGGTTTAAAGAGGAAAACAACAGTCATTCATGTAAGTCAGGGAGGGCTGAGAAAACAGAAGGAATAGATACTATTACTATACACTATGACAAAACTGACTTGACTTTTCTTGCAGCTGTCATGTATTTTAAAACATTTTTAAATGGACTAAGAAATAAAAAATATGTGCATAAATGTGCAGTTATTGTATCTATCTTTATTGAATAGGGAGGTGAAGATATAGAAACGTAACTTGGTTGCAGCTAATGTTACCAGAAACATCTTTGCACCTCAATTCTTTCAGGAGATGTAGACACAAGTAGTTAATCACATAGCTTTTAAAGAATCAAATACTTTGGGAACTGCAGTTGTGACATATTATATTAATTTTCATGTAAGTCAAAATGAAATCCTTAAATCATTTTTTTCTGTGTATGTTACACAAAGCCATTATCTTCCAAACTGCATTGTTCTAAATGCTAATTAGAAAATTTTTATGCAGTTTAGCTTGACTGTAGTGAATATTTAAAGACAGAATATACTATTATTGCTGAATTAACATGCCGCAAGTGCATTTTTTAATAAAAGTAAAATTAAGCTCTAGCATCAGATTATTCTCCTCTCCTAATGTGTTTACTAAAATTTCCCAAGTTTGCTTTCTTCTTGTAGTTAATATTCCTTTCCAGATACCAGTGTTGCAGAGTAATTGGTTACTCTTAGTTTCTTTCTGCCTCCTATAGTTTTGGTTTTTGTCTTTTTGGTGTACCATTATTCTTATCTGTCACCTAGAAAGTTGTATTGACTTTGAAGGTAATTGTCTGACCTATTTGTCTGATTTTGGGGTAAAAAAAAACCCCAAACTTGTTTTATTAGAAATTGTGTATGAAGTGCTGAAAAATTTGAGTTGGCCTTGGGATGTTGTTCAAGTGGTTGATATTAGGATACAGGGTTTTCCCAGTAGTGGCAAGTTACTTGCGTAATTCAATAAAATCTTTCCTTCAGCTATGTTAGTTTATTTTCCACAAAATAGTTTGCCAGCTGGCAAACCTCAAATTACATTGACCATCCTCTAGAAAATTTATTATAGAGAAAGAAGTGGCAGAGGAGGGGACCTCTTAGATAACTAATGGATTTGCCCCAACTTACTATCCTAGCATGGTGGCAAGGTCACATGGTAAAGTTTTATCTACTGGTGTTTAGTGTTTAATCACCTCCGAGATCCAAGAGCAGATTTTAATTTGCATAGCCATCAGTCAAATACTTTTGTTTAAATGATACCAGAATGAATTAAGAAAATAAAATTTTTCTCAAACGCTTAACTATATACTCTATCACTCACTGATAATTAATTGAGACATTTAAAATTTGTTCAGATTTTAAAATGTGAAAATTGTTATTTGCTTAATGGTGTCTCTAATTTTTTTAATCAAAAGAAGGCCTATATAGACTCATAATGACCCAAGTCGTTCTAAAGGCGCTAGACTTTATCATCCTATACTATATTAGTAAACAGAACCTTTTTACATTCTTAGTAATATCTCTAAGCCATTATTTGTATTCTTAATATTGTTTGGCATTATTTAAGCACGATGATTCATAAATCCTTGAATTTCCTGTATTTTTCTGACAATTGAGTTCACAGTCCAAAAGCAAAGACTAAAATATACCAGAAAGCTAGGAGTGTCCTTAGAGAAAGGAAGACAAGGTAGCTTACCATGGTCAGGAACATATGGTGTATAGTTAATTACCACAATCTCAAGGGTTTTAACATAGTTTACTGCAGGCATCTTTAAAAGTATTGGATTTTCAGGAAATCTTTGAAGAAGAATTCAGTTTGCTGGAAATCTGAAACATAGACATCAAATAAATTACAATAATGTCTTCCCATACAGATTTAGAAAATATTCATTTGTTCATTCCACAAACACTTATTCAGTGCCTGCCCTGTGCCAGATACTATTCTTGTAGCTCTTAACTGAATATCCACCATTGATTCAATATTTATTACTTGCCTGATTTTGCAGATTATAGAAGTCTTACCAGATACTCATATATCATCAGTCACATCACAATCCATATCATTTTGGAACTTGTATTTCTCTTGCCTATTCTTTAAATGGCTTAAAATATATTCTAGGCATACATACCAATTTAGAGGAATATATTGGCAAAACAGTCACAATGAGTTTTAATAAGCTGTCTTATTGATATTCAGACCCACGATGCAGCAGACACTAAGTTGGTTTTACTGCTTTTTATGCTTCCTTCCAAAGCTCCTTATACTATTTTAAGGGACCTCTAATTCTAATTATTAATGGCTAACATTTATTTTCTATATACCAGTCAATGTGCTAAGCCCTCACCTTGATTCTTTCAATTACATTATGTGAAAGGTAGTATCACTGTCCCTCCTTGCAGATGAGGAAACTGAGGCTTTAAGAAGTTAAGTAACTCCCTGGAGGTCACAGAGCTAGTAAGCAGCTGAGATGACTTAAACCCCAGGTCTTTCAGACTCTATTCATTCTTCTAGTCATTCAACAAACATTATTGAGCATTTTCGATGGCGCTAGGCTGCTCAAGATGTTTAGAGAAAAAGAAGTTGTCTCTAACAGGCAAGTCTCTGCCCTTAGAACAGATACTCACAAGGACTTTGATACTTTCGTTATGTAATTTTCCCTTGCATCTATGAATTTCCCAGAACCTATTAGATAACATTTTCAAATTTCAAAACTTCTTCAGACTTCTCACCATTTGGCTTCAGTCTTTCTTTTCGATTGCATTATTGCCTATTTCTAAACCGGAATTTTCTGCACTGGAAGGCTGATCTGCTCCTTGCCCACACAAGGTTTGCCTTGCATTTTCTCTGATCATTCCTGCACCTGAAACAGTTTTGCCACAGCTTTCTCAATGCCTCTCATGCTTCAGTGTCTGGGTCAAAGCCCTGTCTTAGAAATGAAATCCTAAAATTCTTTTATCTGTGTTGATATGTGACATTTGCAACAACCAAAGTGATTTGTGGGTGGGTAACATTTCACATATTTCCTGTGTACCAGCTGCTTCAATGTTTGTAGATGTACCCAACTGACATGTTGGCAAGAGTTCAGAGAATCAACAGTAAAATAAGAAAGTAAAAAATCTAAGACTGGAAGGCTTGGAAGCAGGAGCCCCACTGCCTAGTACAGCACCTGGCATAGATCATAGAGTTAATATACATTTGAGGCTGGGATGAGGGCAAGAGAGGACCCAAGGAGGGAGAGATGGACAACAGACGGAAAGTTCACAGGGAAAAAGAAAATAATATTTCTAAATTTATAGCCCAGGGCCTTCAAAGACCTTTAAATATTTAATAAGGATCAAGGATCCTATTAAGGGATGTATAGATATACACAATAATCTTTACTTTCAAATATATTTTTGCTTCTTCTGAGAAGAAATTGTCACTCATCAATATTAATACATGAGACATATAATGAACTTTCTGGTGTTTCTAAGAGAAAATGCAATTGTGTTCTGTTTGTATATGTTTTCCATCGCTATTCAGGCCCACGATGCAGAAGTTGCTGGCCACTGCTCCCCACAAAAGAGCCATTCTCTTAACCATCATAAAGTTTTATTAGTTAGTACTTCATGTTGGATTTTTTTTTCAATACAATTCAAATTCAGCATTCAAAATCCTAGTGCAAATCCCCTATATCAACAAGCAGCTCTTCTGGTTAATTTTATTTACGTTTTTACTCAATTATATTAAAAAATGTAGCCTTGAAATCTCAAGGGAAATATATAGGTCTATATTTTTATGGATTCTCAAAATCAATGCTTAAGGTAGAAAGTTTACTTCATAGGAGAATCCGGGTGGGTATTTCTTAAAGCAACTACTACATCTGACCTCTGCTATGGAGCTATTTTATTGACTATAAGAGCCATGACTTGTATACATAGATATGACTATAAGGCTTACTTAAAGGAGGTATTACTAATACATAATACATATGTAACATGTGCTAATTTTCCTGGGTGAAGCAACCTGGAAAGTTTGCACACTGAACCAGTGAACATGATAGCGTATGTGTACACTCTAATTTATATGGGGGTCCTCTGCTGAAGCAGCCCCATTCTTCGGGCATCCCTAGTTGAGATAAGCGAGGATGAAGCGTGGGTAATGAGATGGGTGGGATCGGGGTGGGGGTGGGAAGGAGGTCCAAGAGGGAGGGGATATATATATATACAGGTAGCTGATTCACTTCCTTGTACAGCAGAAACTAACACAACATTGTAAAACAATTATACTCCAATAACAAAAAAGAAACAAGGAATATTTCTGCAGTCAGTATTGTAACAGTAGCAGCTGAACAGTCCTTAAGAGTTCCAAAAATGAAACTGTGTTCCAAATGCTTATCTGCTTATTGCATGCTGTGTTGATGGTGGTAAAATGTAGAGGATGAGCTTGTCTCCCCTTTAACCCTAACTTTCTTTGGTCCTTTCATTTTGACACTAATTTCAGGCATGAACCTTGGCACCTAGCTACAGTGTGTAATTGTTGGTGTCTCGCTGCCACCTGGGTGCACAATGGAGAACAATATTTAGCCCCTGTGATTTACCATAAGAACACACCACATGCAGTTGGAAAAGGAAATGTTTAATCAGCCAGTTTTCTTCTCTACACAGTTTCAATCAGTTGAGTGCTTTGAAGGTTTTATTTTCTCTGAGTTAACTGGTTGTTTTGTCACTGCTCAGCTAAAACCTCTGGATCCCGCTCATATTTGAACTGTATAAATTTGGGGACATTGCCTATCGATTTGAATGTACAAACAAAAAGCAGATATTTTAAAAAGTGCTAAGTTAATAACTCATTTTGGTCAAAAGATTTTTTTTTTTTAAAGTTCCTTGAGTCCTCTGTTTTGTTGTTGGCTGCGGACTTAATATGTAAGAGGCTCTAAGTGACGCACGAATAAATACCATTCCATTTTTAGGCGTGTCGTATGATGATGCTGTTGATCTTTAGAAGAGATTCCATTTGGTGACATTTACAAAAATAGTTTCATGTTAGCAGCTTTTAATTTTAATTTTAAAAGAAATAACAAGAATGGTATAACTTGCAAGTGACAAGAAATTCACCCAAGAGGTGTATATACTTACATACTGGAAATATGAAACATACCTTGCCTCCCATCTGATGTTGTGCTTATACGCAGTCCAGGGAAATAGTTTTGACAAATAGGAAAATGGTATAAGAATAGAATTATCTGTATAAACGGGCAGCATATCATCTTAAAGATTGAGATCTGTGGAATTTTTTTTTTTTTTTTTTTTTGGTTTTTGGGGGTTTTTTTGTTTGTTTCGTTTTGCTTTTAGAGCTGGTGCTTTCTAAGTGCTAGAAAGATTTGAATCCAGAGTCTAGTCTTCATTGTACTTTAATCCTACAAATTCATTGCAGTGCCATCCAGTCCAATCCACTTCAGTTCACCCAGTGGCTCATTGAATTTCTAATATTTATAAAAATTTTAACCTCCTCTAGTAAGTTATCTCTTTAGTGGTTTTATTTTATTTTATTTTTTGGTTGGGTTAATACATTAGGAAATGTCAGTATATATGGCAAAGAATTTGTGGTTCTTTACTGCAAAACAAACTATTTTATGAAGTTCAGGATTTCTACATGGTTTAGGGCATTTTATTTTTTCCATTCCAAGTTGGGTAAAAGTTGGTACAGTATATGATCTTTCTAACTAAATTGGTCTCTCTTTTACTCAATAATCATAATTATTGTCATAAATTTGGGAAGAATTCAAATCATTTATTTACTCAATTATTCAATTGGCTTTTTTCCCTTAATTATCTTGTCTGACCATTGTTGCTAAAGGCACTGTGGAGGATTTTATAAAAGGAGAAAATGTGATCTTTCCCTCATCAACTATAGTATAATTGGAGAGAGAAAAAGAACTCTAAAGAACTAATTGAATAATATAATAAAATTACTCTTAGTAATCATGCTTCAGTACTGTGAAGGGAGAAGCTATTTTCTCACAGGTGGAAAACAGTATTAACAATCAAATATAGCTTTTGGGCTCAGAATATTGTTTCAGATTATTTGTAGCGAGAACAATAATGAGAACATTTAGAATAAAGGCTACTTCTTGAAAACAGATTTTATAATTTTCAATTGATTTCATTAGCAAAAAAGTTTCATTTCACTAGGATTTTTAAAAAATTAACTGTGTTGCATGGTTAGTTAGTCATTAATTCAACTGTCCAAAACTTAAAAATGCCTTACTTTAATTGACGATTTATAATAAAATGTGTGTGTGGGAAGGTGGAGTTTACCATTACCTTAATTATACTTTGTGATATTCTTCCAAAATTTGGACACAAATGTAAATTGAAATGTTTTTTGAAATACTTCAACTTTCTTGCTATCTTGAGAAGACAGGCTAACATATTCTATGAAATGGAAAACTTTTCAAAGCTACCTTTAGCAACATCCCTGTACGTATAAAGCCCTGCCCATAGCTTTGCTCTCTTGACAGAACTATTACACCATTCACCCACGTAGATAAAAACTCTATTCCAAATAAAGTCTAACATTAAGCAAAGAGCTTTGGGATTGGTTCAATTTTTAGTTTCTATCTTGAATATGAATTTTCAAGATTTTAAGGAAAAACAAAACTTTGTTTGCATGTTGATTATCATCTTCCAAAGCCAAAGATTAGTCAGCCAAAATTTTTTAAAACTTTGCTTAACAAGCCTTGAAGTGTTTACCCTTAGTTACATTGAGAACTGTGTTGAAAAGCCCAGTGACAACTTAATTATTTCTCTTCTTCTATCATGAGGAGTTTGTATTTTGTAGACATAGAGAGAAGAGCCTTGACCATTTTTGTTTTCTCTGCTCAGGAAAGGGAAGAATTGGGTAGAAAAAGGCACACCCCAATTCCACCAGATATTTCCTATGGACAGTGTATGGCAGCCACTAAGCAGGGAAGACAAATGTCCTGTTTTAAGGGGCTGGGTGAGGGGGCAGCAAGGAACTGATTCTCCTTCATATCCTAGCGTGTGAACGGACTTATAACAGACACATCATGGGGAAGATCACACAGAAGGATACTTGGAGACTAGATAGGAGCATCCTCTCTAGAATGTAGCAGTTCTCGATTCTTGGTGTCTTTGGGAAGCAGGGTTCACCATCTACCTGTCTAAACAGGTAATGAGAGCAGAGACATGACACACCTCCCTGTGACTTGTGAAAGACTTCACTGTCCCCAAATAAGGAATTCCTCTCACGGCTGTCTTCTCTGAGCTGCCATTTCATTTTGATAGCCATTTGCAATAGGCACTTTTGAACTCAATGCAATGTAAAAAGTTATGGTTGAAAAATTCCCCAGTAGGATTTCTCTCTACCTCCCCAGTAGGATTGAGAACATGAAGATCAGAGACTTAGAGACAGTCTATCTAGCCTAAAACTACACATTTAGGCTCATACCATTTGAAGAAAAATGAGACAGATAAAAAGGAAAACTTAAGAAGGCCAAAGAATTCTACATCAGGGAATATGGAAAACGGTTAAATTTGTGAACCGGAAGAAATAAAAGAAAGCATTTAGGAAAAAAGAGATCAAGTTTTTGTTGAGTTAGAGGTTCACCGATTCTCAATTTCATTTTCACTTGCTGGATCATGATGTCCGTTGTCTTCTCCAAATGTAATTTCAGCGTCACATGTCTAAAAATAAATACGTTTGAGTGTGGACATCCTCACCTTGTTCATTGTTTGAGGGGACGGCATACCTCTTCAGTCCATCTCCAGCATGCTCACTCTTCATTTAACTTTGGCCTAACTTGCTCGTTGTCATGCTGTTCTTTCCCACAATAAAGTAGCCAAAGTATTTTGATGAATGATACTTCTAATGGCAAATATAACTTTTTACGCTTCATCTGGAAATATTGAAAGGTGAAATTGGAATGGGAGTGCTGCGTCTATGTCCAGGAGCACAGAACCTTTCTCTTGCACCTGTGGTGAATCCACATCTTGTCAGTAATGTACAGTTGTCAGGTTTTTCAGGTTTATGTTCATTTTTTAGGCTATATTGACTAGTCATGGCTTTAGTCCTTTTTACATTTGAGTTTAGTACTCTGTGATTTGAGGACCTTGAATGTTTTTTGAAAATCTAATATTGTAATATTTGAATACACACTTTTGGAAGAAAGGTTTATTAGAATACAGGCATCCTAGAATGATTTTCGGGATGGAATTTGGAGAATCTTCTCAGCTGATGTCTCCTTTTCTTGTTCACTTTGGGACTCTAAGTTAAGCAGCAGCCTTTGAGGCAGGAAGTGTAGAGTCTTCGAATCAAACCAAATTAGATTCAAATCCCAGACCTGGTATTATCTTGGACCAATTGTTTAGCATCTTTGAAATACAGTTTCTTTCTCTGAAAACTAAGGATTGCAACACCCACCTTACTAACATTCCTTGACCATTTCCCACATGCCAGGCATCATACCCACATGGCTATAAGGGAAGTACTGTTATTATCCACAGCTTACAAATTACCACACGGAGGCTTGAAGAGGTAAAATAAACCCACTTAAGCATACGTAGTTGTTAGGTATTAGGTCCTCTTGTTGTTTCTTTGATTTCTGTAGAATTTGTTTTTAGGCAGGGACTTGCAGGGTCAAAAGACAGGTACAAAATAAATTTAGTTAATTTTCAAAATGTCATTTAGTTTCATGTGCTTGACTATGAGAAGCAATGTTAAAGCTGTAATTTATATTTCACCATGTTGCCGTATTGAGGACTGACGCTGTCTGAGAGTGCACTCTGTACGTGGCCGTGGAGGGCTGTATGCTATGAGAGCTGCTTGATGCTTTTCTTCTTGAAGATGGTGATGGTGCCTCTCATGCTGATGAGCACAACTCCTTTTCAGTAAATAGCCTAGATAAATGGCTGTTGCATGGAATTGAATGCTCGCCTACAAGGCAATTGTTACGTCTTAGATTAAGAGTGGATGCCATCATATATACAATGGAATATTACTCGACCATGAAAAGAAAGGAAATTGAGTTATTAGTTGTGAGGTGGATGGACCTAGAATCTGTCATACAGAGTGAAGTAAGTCAGAAAGAGAAAAACAAATACCATATGCTAACACATATATATGGAATCTAAAAAAAAAAAAAAGGTTCTGAAGAACCCAGGGGCAGGACAGGAATAAAGATGCAGACATAGAGAATGGACTTGAGGACTCGGGGAGGGGGAAGGGTAAGCTGGGACGAAGTGAGAGAGTGGCATGGACCTATATACACTACCAAACGTAAAATAGATAGCTAGTGGGAAGCAGCTGCATAGCACAGGGAGGTCAGCTTGGTGCTATGTGACCACCTAGAGGGGTGAGATAGGGAGGGTGGGAGGGAGACGCAAGAGGGAGGGGATATGAGGATATATGTATATGTATAGCTGATTCACTTTGTTATACAGCAGAAACTAGCACAACAATGTAAAGCAATTATACTCCAATAAAGATGTTAAAAAAAAAAAAAGAGTGAATGCCATTTCCAGAAGAGCTTGACATTCTCAGGGAAGAGTTTTCTACCTTGAAGAATTTATATGTGTGATTTGTATGATCCTGGACAAAGAAAATAAAAATAAGAATTGTTTACTAGATATTTAAAACTTTCATTCTGTTGCGGCTTCATCTGCTGCCCATTCCCCATTTGCAAGACACTGCTAACCAGCTTTTTCTCCTACTTCATCTGTAGGCTCTTGAAGTCTGTGGGATGCCCAAGTGTGTATAGAAACACGGAAATAGCACAGTCCCTTTGGTTAAGAATAACATGTCAGTTTTCTTTCCCTGCTTTTGTGCGCTCTCTGGAGCTCACCCATGCATGATGTTCCAGTTGACTTCAAAGACAAGTCTGTGGTTGGATTAGCTCCACAGAACTGGAAGCAAGGTGAGAAACAGGCTTAGTGCTTTCAGAACCCACTGGGGAGCTGCTAGAGCCAAGCTGTGTAGTTACCAAGACCACATAGCTTGTGGTTCATTATGTCCTCCTGGAAGAACAGGAAAATTTGCATAATACTTTCTGTATTATTGTCACTATTAAAATTATTTTTTAAATGATGATTGGACAGTACCCAAAAAAGGTTGACTTATAGTTATATAATTCCTGTGCTTGGGGAGCTTGGTGTCTAATAAAGGAGATACAGATATAATAAATTTGGAGCGAGAAAATACCACTGAAGTCATGAAGGTATAAAACATGCAAATCCTAGGGTAATTTTAGGTATTTAAAAAAGGGATGGCGTAGCTAGTGGTGTGTGCTTGAGAAATTACAACTAAGGTATGTTTACTTTCTAGACGTAGCCAGCAAAGGTAGATTTCTTACAGAAGGTTAAAGCCAGGCATTGCTGAGGGAAGGAAGGGAGAAGACTGGATGAGTTGAAGACATCCTCACAAACTCAGGACACACTTTGAGAGGAGGCTTAGTAATGAAAGAGGAATGGCTGAATGATTTGGGCTTCGAGATGACTTGCTGGAGAAGAATATGGTTGACTGGAGAGGGTTAAGAGACAGAGCAGATAGGGCAGGGTGAAGTGCCCCTGTGGACTGTGAAGCTAGGAGAGCCTACAGAATAAAGTGTCAACATGAAACTTTCTTCTGTGGAGGAAGTAGAAGTGATGAGGTCCAGGGAAAATGGGGAAGCAGCCCTAGCAGTTCTGCTGTGTATTGACCACAGGCTTATTCTTGAAGTTTGAAAGCCATGTAAAGGCAGATGACGAGTTTTAATTTTCACAAATTAGGGGACCAGATAAAAGAGGCCATAATAATTCAGGCGAGTGACTGCCAGGTCCTGGACTGGGCCTGTCGACGTGACGTGAAATAAAAAGGCGGGAACTTTCGTAGACGTGAAGGAAATGAGCATACAGAGTAACAACATTAACAAAACCCAGCACCACGGAAGGACAACTCAGAAACAGTAAAGGAGACAAAGGAATTAGAAATTATTCAAAGGTTTTTCTTATTTGATGGGGGAATTACAAGTAGAGCAAGACTGAGTGAGGGTATATAATAAATTCCAGAAAGAGGGCCAAACATACTTACTGCATGTTTTTCTCTCTGACTCTGGAATGAAGAAGAAAGAGAATTAAGGCTATTTCTTTGCACTTGGATTTATTCCAATTTAAATCCAGGATCACAAAGTATTAACGTATACTAACATGTTGAAGTTATATAGAGCTAAAAGCATTTTTTAATTTCCTAGTTCCCACACACCAGAGTTCTTTGAGGTCATTTCGTTCGGCATTGTCTAGGGAGACAGTACAGAGGGAAACTGCTGTCTGTGTGGTAACCAAAGGCATAGACTTTGTATTACTGAACCTCAGATTGAATCTCAACTGTGGTTATGTTCTAGTGAATAGAGCCGAAACAGAAATGAATCATTTGTCTCCAGAAATTGTCATTCTGACTTTGCTTTTGGAGACACTCGGATGTGTACTGTGGCTGGAACAATCCTGCTTTGATTCAGCAAACACTTGATATTGGACTTTGAAAGTGAAGAAAAATATTGTGTGATTCAAATGAGCTTTTCATTTGCAAAAAGAAAAGACTGTGTGTAAACTATCTTTTCTAATTATTTCCAGTAGGTATTTCTCTCCCATGATATATGCCATAATTTTATGACCTTGTAACTGCTTAATATTTGCTTCAGAACATACTTGATGTAATTTCCTAAATCTTAGAAAATACAACAGGAGTTTTGGTCATAGTTTTCTTTTACCTGGAAATTCTGGATGAGGAAACTATCAGATGGAAGCATCTTTATTACATAGTTGAAATGAAGGCTGAACTTGGAGGAAGGACTTGTATAGGTCAAGGGGCTAGGTGGTGACAAAGCCAGGAGAATCTCCATTCTGTTTATATCCAGATGAGCCTCTATTTATGCTGTGCCATCCCTTCCCAGTGTAGGAGATTCTAAACTGAAGAAAACTAACTGCACATATATTTGCCATTGACCAATAAATCAGATCTTATGTTCAATGTCTCATAATGTGTCTGTACATCTATCACAAAGGCATTATTATAAAGTAAAGTATAAGCACTCCAGTAATGACTGACGGGGCTTAAATAGGAGTTGAGGAAGAGATTTTTTTTAAACAGTAATTATTTAAGAAAAAAAATCGTTTCTCTGGTTTCCTCAGGAGATGTCATAAGAAAATTATGAATCTGCCTATCTCATTTCGTGTTTGCTTGCTAAAGAACCTGCCATCCTAGGACTAGGGCTAATTGACCAGAAAGTTTCTCAAATGTGAATATAGTAGAAGAACAGAAAGGACTGATGGAAGAGGAAAGGGAAGTGGGTGGAACAGCCATTGACAGAGCCATAGCTGAGTTTGCTGTGGTCTCAGTTGTCACTCAGGCATCTGAGATGACGCGGGTCATCTGTTCAAGTGTATCCCTGTGTTTTTCCCTGTCCTAAAAGTCCTCTCCCTCGTTCTGGTCCCTGTCCATCTGCATTTCGATCTCTCTACTCCCCATCTCACTCAGACCTCTTGAAAATGTGATCTATATGTGCTTTGCACATTGCTTTGTCTCCACTTTACAATTCCCAGCATCTGATACCTGCTTTCACTTCACGATGGAGCTAATGATTCTTGGATTTGCTAAATCCACTGACTTTGGGGTCTTTCCTGGCTCTCTCTGAACTTTTGGCCCCATGAGTCACTCTGTCTTCCTTACAGTTCCCTGCTCCCTTGGCTTCCACAGCACCATCCTGCCAGATCATCCTCTAGTTGTTCCTTCTCTGTCTCTTTCATGGCCTTCTTTTCTTCCTCTTCCCCAAGGTTCATCCTCAGCCCATTGCTTTTCCCACTCCCCACACTTTCCTTTTGTACTCATTCACTGTCACGATTTACAATTACTCAGACATTTTAAATGCACTGTAGTTCGGATCTCTTTCCTGCCATTCAGGCTCGATTATTCAACTGCCTGCCCTGTCCAGTGGGTACCCTCCAGCCCAACATGTGCAAACACACCTCCCCATTGTTCCCGTAACCTGGTTTCTCCATCAGTGCTCTCTGCGTAGTTTTGTAGAACTGCTGTCTACTCATTCACCCATACTACAAACCCCAGGGTCATTTTTGGCTTCTCATTCTCCACTTCTGTTGTTTTTCACATCAAACCCATTACCAGGACCTGCTAATCTTCCATCCGAAATACTTCTTTTTTTTTTTTTTTGGGGACGCGGGCCTCTCACTGTTGTGGCCTCTCCCGTTGCGGAGCACAGGCTCCGGACGCGCAGGCTCAGGCTCAGCGGCCGTGGCTCACGGGCCCAGCCGCTCTGCGGCATGTGGGATCCTCCCGGACCGGGGCGCGAACCCGTGTCCCCTGCATCGGCAGGCGGACTCTCAACCACTGTGCCACTAGGGAAGCCCTGAAACACTTCTTGAATCTGACTGTACTGCCCATCATTACTACCACTGTTGTAGCTCAGACCTACTGCCGCTTGCTGTGGTTTATCTCTTGCTTGGGCATCTGCACCATTTCGATGGCTTTTCTTCCACCAGCCTTGTCACCATCAAATCCATCTTACATACAACCCAAAGTCAACCTGCCACTTGCAAGCTTAAAACCCTCTTGTGTTTTCCTGCCCTGCTGGATAAAGCCCCAAATAGTCCCATCTTAAATTCTACCCCTGAATATGCTACTTCTTGCCTCTCTCTAGTCTTATCTCTAACAATTTCCTGTTTTAAACTTTGCTCTCCAGCAGCACACAATAGCTGGGAATTCTAGGTATAAGCCATATCATCGCTTTGCTTTTACAGACTCCTTGGTCTCTAAGTCACTTTTCTCTCCTCTTCCTTGGCCCACTCCTAATCTTTCTTCAGTCAACACAAGTGTGTCACCTCCTCCAAGAATCCTTTATATGTCTTGTCACCCTCCATCCCAGTTATTCTTATCAGTACCCTGTGCATATGCCAGTCATTGAATTCACTGTCATTTTCTAATTGTATTTCTGTGAGCTGCATAGTCCACCAATAGCTGTTAACAACTTGTTAGCTACTTATTTCCTTCAACTAAATTCAGACGTCTTTGGATAAGAATTTGGTACATAAACAGTTGGTTCCACTGCTGACAACTGAGTCAGGAAGCTGATCATTTAAATATATATATATATATATATATATGTATTTATATATATTGTGTCTTTAATTTAATTTTACCTTTCCTTCTGAACAGTAACTGAGTCACAAATATACAAGTATCTTTTTTTTTTTTTTTTTTTTTTTGGTGGTACGCGGGCCTCTGCCGTTGCGGAGCACAGGCTTCGGACGCGCAGGCCCAGCCGCATGGCTCACGGGCCCAGCCGCTCCGCGGCATGCGGGATTCTCCCGGACCGGGGCACGAACCCGCGTCCCCTGCATCGGCAGGCAGACTCCCAACCACTGCGCCACCAGGGAAGCCCTATACAAGTATCTTTAACCTCTCTCCCAACATCCGTAGTTTACCTATATTTTACTCCCCCAAAAAGCTTCAGTCCAAAAAGGACTAAGTTATTGACTTGCACAGAACACCACAATTCGTTTAGAAGTGTCACAAAAGTCTATTTTCTCAATTTCCAGATCAGTCCTCTTACTTTTATGACATTGCTTCTCTGTGATCTTTTTCAACATTTAAAGGTATATTTTATGTGACCTTTATTCAGTCACATGCCTAAAACATGGATTTTCCAGGGTGGTCAGTTACCATGTTGGAGAAAAGATTTTAAAGCTTTATTTATGCACATTTCAGACATATTATTTTTCGTACCAAGAAGTATCACACTGAGCTTTGCTGTCCCCCAAAATATGACAAATGCTATTTTCTCAGGCAGAAGAGTGAAGTTTATTTTTTGCTAATGAAATGCCAGACAAGCCCAGCCAACTTGCCGGGCATAATTAAATTGGAGCATCTTTGGCAGTTAGCTACGTAGCTCCATCCATGCAAAGTTTTGCAAAAATTTATCTTAAGCAATTTTTTTTGCCAGTTTCTTTTCAGGATAAAGCTGAGCCATTCAGGAATTGGGGCAGTTCTCACAACATTATAAACATTTCTAAGGACTGGTTAAATAAACGCCATTATCGTCCTGATTATTCAACTCCAGCCTTTCTTCTTAGCCCCACCACAGGCACCAAAACTTCAGCACTTGACCCATTTGGGTGTGAATGAAGTGGCAAAGTTGTGATTTAAAAGCATTGCTTGTAAAGTCCCTTCATTTCTAATTTATGTTCCCCCTACTTATGTCTTACAATACTACTTATCCACCATCTTTTTTTGGCTCTTCCTAGTATCAGAGAGGGAACAAACACACATTCCTTAAGAAGTCACTCTTAGAATATCCTGCAGAAATAGATTCCAAAAAGAACACACCAAAGTGGAAAAGAGACAAATGGATACCTTCCATTTTTTAAGCACACCATCCAATTTTAATTAACATATTCTCTGTTGTATCTATTCACCTCTTCTGTTGTAGCTCAAAAGCAGCCATAGGTAATATATAAACAGATGAGCATGAGTGTGGTCCAGTGAAACTTTATTTACACAAACAGGGGGCAGGCTGGATTTGGCCCACTGGTCATAGTTTACCAACTCGCCATTTAACTCACTACCTCTGTTAGTTAACTCTTTTATTTTAATTTCTAAAGCTGTGGACATAGATATTAATGCTCACTTCTATAATGAATAAAATTTTAGGTTATATCAAAAACAAACACATGAATTCGTCAAAGGTGAGAAAAGATTAATTTTTAAGATCTTTTCTATATTTGAAGTTATTGCTTGTACAATTGTAAGTTGCTTGAGGAGAGTAAATAGATGATAATTCATCTTATGCTGTCACCTTGACCAAAGTGCCTGGGTCATGGTACAGGCATATTTTTTGAACAAATAATGATTAGGGCCAGCTCATAAGTCAGGTTGGTCATATTGTAGACAAAACATCAGACCGAGTTTTTAAGGCTCTCAATTCTTTGTGCTCCGTTATTTCAAAGGATCCCAGCTTAGCTGCACTGATAATGGGATAAAGAATGGTGTCCTTGGCAGTGGGGAAGCAGTGTGTGCTTCCACCTGAGCCCATGTTCTGAAGCTTGTGGGGATTTTCTATGGTAAGTAGGTATGGATAGGTTTGTAGTAAGTAAGGTATGACTTTTTCTCTAGTGCTTTAAATCTGCCCCATTACAAACAAGAAGGAAAACCCTTTTAGCTGTGAATGTGGGCTGACAAGCATGATGGATTTACTAGGTTTTTTTTTTGTTTGTTTTGTTTTTTGTGTGTGTGTTACGCGGGCTTCTCACTGTTGTGGCCTCTCCCGTCGAGGAGCACAGGCTCCGGACATGCAGGCTCAGCGGCCATGGCTCACGGGCCCAGCCACTCCACGGCATGTGGGATCTTCCCAGACCGGGGCACGAACCCGGGTCCCCTGCGTCGGCAGGTGGACCCTCAACCACTGCGCCACCAGGGAAGCCCGATTTAGTAGTATTTTTGACTCCTTAGATTTGAGGTTGTCATGGGCATAGTGTCCTGGGAGAAGCTTTGGAAGTACTTGTGACGGGTAAATGGCCATATGCTGGAGAAGGTGCTACTTGTATCAATTAAAAATATCTCTTCTACAGAACTCGGTGACCACCATGGAGTAGTAGGCTCAATTACAAAAAACCTGTAATATGTATATTAATCATTCCATGCTAGCTGATGTAAATCTCCTTCATTCTGTTTATGAAAGTACTGCCCATTATAAAACCACTGTATACTTTCTCCCCTCCCCATGTAAGCACTGTGCTGTGCTTATAGCAGTATTCAAAGGTGCTTGTGTTAATTAATTAAAGAGATGAAAACAGTCCTTTCCGTGGTGGGGAAATGAGTATCTACTTTTATTCATCTAGTTTTACTTTTAATTGGCTTACGGATGATCGTTGATAGTTGTGTGCCAAACGTGCCCTTGGTTCTCACTGTGGCATATTTTTGTGTAACTGTGTGTTTATAATTATACAATTATAAGGGCCCGTGCCTGCAAACACACACACATGCACATAATGCAGATCTATTCACTTCAAGGAGACAATTCAGATGGCCAAGCTCAGAGTAGAGATCATTACGACATCTATCTGCCTTCTGTGACAATGGCATCCTAACAGATACAGTGTGCAGACGTTGAGCCTCAGAATATTCTACCATCCTATAATAATTGCTACAGGCTTTTAGCCATATTAAAAAAGAGCATCTTTAACCTTCCATAGAAGAAACCTTTATACCTTACTATTCACAGGCAGCTATTTTTAAAATTTCCAAATTCACTTGCAGCTCTATTCTCTGCAAGATCTTCCCATCTATTCCGACTGTGTCAAACTATACCGAAAACAGAAGGAAACAAGAAGAGACTATATGTGTCACTCACGTTGGCTGAGAGATAAGCTGAGAAAAAGAATTGGATGATGGAGGAATAAACGTACTATCATTTGAAACAGAACTCTTCTCTTTCAAGCTATATATAACTTATCCATTGTAAACTGAGTGAGACTATTAATAGTAATAATTATAATAACAATTTACCTTACATTTGTCTATTCCAGTAACTTACAAAGTCTTCTTCAAACTTGAATTCATTTCATCTTTTTGACAGTCCCATCAATTAGTCAGGACAGAGCTTATTATTTCCTCCCTGTTTCCCACCTCTGTGATTACTTCTGCTGCTCTTTCCAAGCCTGACGCACCACATTCAGAGAAGCAGAGCTCCCGCCTTAAACACCACCTAGAAGTCATTATGTTTGGGCAACGTGCTTGTTGACATGTTAGAATGTGGAAATTTCTGCTGTGGTTAGCATCCCCTTAGAGAGAACACAAATCACTAAAAAGCTCAGGTCAGATAACTTAGAATTACTGAGGTGATGCTACTTTTTTGAAATAGAGACATATGACAATATTAAAAATGGATAGCATGACTTAATTTCTAAAATTTATTCTTAGTTATATCACAGAGTCATTTCAATTCCCTCCATTTCTCCAGTGATTTAGACACTGATAATCATAATTATGACCCTTAGGTGTGCTAAGAAAATGAAATGCCTCCCGAATTATTAAAAAGTGTTCATTTATGTCTACTCTGTATGTCGTTTAGAGTATTTTACTGCATTATCATTTTTTGAAAATTGGTCACCTGTATATATGATATACACATAAGGTTAAATTTGAGAAATGGTAATATTTTTTAGAAGAAAACCCTATTCCTAGTGTTGAATAAACATGATTATATTTTATGTGACTTTTCCCCCTAGATTTCTGTTTGGTGTCCATGATTTATTTGCTCATAGGCCTAGGTTGGTATTTGAGAAAAAATAATCCTGAGCGTTTGTATGACGCTTTATTAGGAACCAGTGTTTTCATTGTCATATACACTGTCCAATTTATTATATAAGCTTCAAGAAGTATTATTACCAGCGTTTTATAAAGTAAGCCTCACAGAGTATAAGTGGTTTGCTCAAAGCCACGTGGCTAGTAAGTGGTAGAGAAGAAACCCAATTCCATCTGTCCAAGTCAAGAATTTTTTCCATCAAACCACAGCCATCTCAGAAACTCGTCTCCCAGAACTGTGTCAGGAGGTTTCAGCTAGAATGGGCCTCTCTCCTTGTACACCCATCTGGCAGAGTTTTTTTCTTAGAGCTCGTCAGAGGAACTAATATCAACCAACAAATCCGAGATTCAGAAAATTTGGTGTAATTATCAGTGAAAAGGGATAACGTCCCCAATATTAGATTGCATTCCATCCACCTAGAGAGGTGCATAGAATGCATCATTTTGCTGAGAGATGACTTTATTTATCCAACAATACAACCAAGACCATGATAAAGTGGGACCCTTTGTAATAGCTTTTTACCATATATGAGAATAGTAAGCTTTGAAAGGAACTATAGATGTGGGCATTCTCCATTTACCTTGGATACAAAACAGATTTTCTGCCTTTGATGAAAAGAACAGGCGGTGCCCGTTCTAAGGAGAGAGTGTGAAATAAGAGAGAGCTCTGAGCGCAAGGTTTTATCATCACCTCCTGGTTTCATTTTTTCCATTCTAATCAGAAACCTGCTTTGAAACAAGCTGCCCTGATATTAAAAAGTGACATAGAAAAGTCACTGCCTTGAACTTGCTCGTATGAAAAGTGGCCCGAGAAAGCGAGGGACACCTCAGAGGAAGAAGTACCTTCGCCATTAATAATTATCTCTAAGGAACAAACAGTGCCTGGGAGGTAGGGCTGGATTCGGAGAAATAGAAATCTGAAACATTAGGGCATCTGCTTTTTCATAAGATAATGGCTGATGCTGAATGCAAATTTCCAACTAAAATATAGCTGATAACAACGCTTTCCTATATTCATTCATCCTGGAATAGTGAAGAGAAATGTCTCCTGTATTTATTAAGCTACTTCTAATGATTCCTGATGTGTCAAATATACTGGGATAGAGAGAAGAGAAGAAGATTGGGGGGGGGATCTTTTCTAATATGTCAGTCTTCAAAGAATTGAACGAGTTGCCCCAGAAATGATTATTTCTGTAAGTCTGACACTGCCACTTCATAAACCAACAGAGAAGATATTGAAAGGAATTCTGTCAGCATTCTGGGACTAGTGTAATTTTGAACAATCAGGCATAATGGCAAGATCAAGCTTGATGTCATGCTGTACAACTTGTAATTCTGCGAAATTATAAAACTTGTGAATGAAAGGGAGGGAGAAATATGTAACCATGGAATGGAGGTAAGGATACAGGAAGCCTGAGATTCCACTTCTGTCGCATCCAGCCTTCCTGATGCAGATTGTTCCACTGAGACAAAATAGCAGAGGTGAAACAGTCAAGGTTTCCGAAGAAAAGAATTTCCAGTGTCACCACAGAAAAAGATAAGTTTTGCATTTGGAACATCTGAGAAGTGTTGTCTCATGAAAATTTATGATCAGAATTAATTCACATTCATTCTGCTAAGAACCAAATCACCTGGGTTGAATCTGTGTGGGGAATCATAAAAAAGGATAATGAGAAATGACAGCAGGTCCACAGAGTGGTCAGTGAGGACCACTCGGCAGATCTGATTTTTCTCTTTTCCTTTTCTTTTAACTTCCCATTTGGTGTTTGGAGATTATCTGGTGTTGGAAAATCAATGTCATTTGTTGACATTTGTATATGATATGAAATAAGTAGCATCCTTTTTCAAATCACTCAAGTTAAAGGTTAAATGGCCTTAAATGAGACCCTTATATGTGGCAATAAGAAAAAAATTACACTGCTACATGCAAATGAGAATTTTATTTGTTAAGGAGAATTTCGTGCCTGGCACAGTGCTCCGTGGACTGAATGATGCTCGCAGATAGAAAGCCCGAGTATAGGATAACTTTCCCATAGAATTGCTGAGACGGTCCATTTCCTTTGCTCCGGATGGCTCAGCATCTCAAGTAAGAAACCAGATTCTGCTCTTTGACTCCTCGTTGCCCCTGTTCCCCACATCCTGTTGGTCGCAGCATGCCGAGTACAGCATCTCCTCTTCACGCCTCTGTCATTCGTGTAGATAATTCCCAGCTGAAGCTGCTGACCTCTCTTGCCAGTAGAAGACGTTTGTTTCCCGGCCTTTCCATTTTCTTTGGAATAACAATTGCTATCAGGACATTTACTTCTTCTCTAATACTTCAGCCACCTTCTTCTATCTCCATGAGTTCTAATCTTAGAATTGCCCCTCACTCAATGATCCTTTAGGCTGGTGACTTTCTGGGACACACCATCCTTATCTGGAGAACTGGAACCTGATTATTGCTAAAATCTCATTTCGGAATGAAAGTCTGCTCGTCTGTGTGTTGATAAGTCTGAGCCTTCTGAAGATTGACGGTGGTAAGCTTTCACAGGTGCAGATGTAGGATTAAAATGAACACCTTCTGTGTTTGTCTCACCATTCCTTTTTCTGTCTACTCTCTTCGTATCAGATGAGGCTACACACTGACCCCTTTATTCAAAATTTTAATTCTTGACTAGGGTACTACTTTATACATCAATATTTTCTTCCCCTCAGGATTGTCAAAGAGTACCCACGTCTGAGGCACTGGGAAATGAGGGAAATGTTCCCCTGCTCACTGCTAGCCCCTTGGGGACCAGCAAGTGGTTCCCAAGTCCCATGGCACCTAGACCACAAAAATGCAATTCAGCATCTTGAGAACATCCAGGCAAAAGTGTGAGCTTTACCTAGAATAGCTTCTCCGTAGTTCTCTTTTGGGGGCCTCCAGGCTTCTTGCTTTCTCTTTCTGGTGACTGCGTCCGTTTTAGAACTGAAAGGAAAAAAGGTTTCAATCTGTTCCTTTGTCTTTGTATAACATTTACCGAAGAGCTCAATGCTAGTGGGCATTCAGCGAGTCATCTTCTTCTAGTACTTATATTACTCTCTCTTCGATGGAAATTTCTATTTCAGGTTCCTAAGGAACCATTTCTAAATCTCCCTTGTGGCCTCAGAGAGTTGGGACTTAAGCATAAGCCTAAGCTTTTAGAATATAGAGAAAGGAAGGGAGCAAAGAAAGAAAAGACAAGCTGGGTGTGTAGACAGTTTTCCTGCTGCTGAATTGCACAGTTGTTAAAATTGCATCTCTGCTGCCCCGGTCAATGTCTCTTCAGTAACTCTGTGCAGAAATCTGGATTATGATATAAAAAAAAAACAATTAAGCAAGTAATCCTTTTATGTTACTTAAAACGTAACCGTATAGAAATAACTACTTCTGGCTCTCGAGGCGGGTGTCTGACAGCATTGTAAGCGCTGATGATTTTTTAGGTAGTTCTGTCATCTTCTGTAATTTACCTGTGCTCTCACCAAATAGAGGGGAATGAAATTATTTGTGGAGCTATGTCATGGTGAATTTTCAAAGCCAAATTGTCCCTGGGCTGAAAGAATTTCCTGCGACCACATCCAATTTTCCCAAAATCTGTATTAATGCTTTTACACTGAAATGGCAAAACTTTTGATTGTTAGTGCTTAGTTGCAGCTCAAGTCTAATCTATACAAACTAAATCTAATAATAACAGTAGTTACATTTATTGAGTGCTTACTACGTGCCATGCAGTAAGTTAAGCATTTTACAGGGATTAGTTATTTAATCCTCAAAACCCTCAGCGGTAGTACCGTTTTTATTCCCATTTTATAGGTGAGGAAATTAGGTCACAGAGACACAAATAACTTGTGCAACTTGCGAAAGGTAGTGTCAGGATTTGACCTCAGGAGGCCCAACTCCATTAGGCTGCAATTAGGTACCTACTCTACTAAAGGCCCTACTTCATGACTTTAATTCTTGCAGTTCTTTTCTGACTTATTTTCACATTCAGTGAGCATCTTCCAGGATTTAAGTTTTCAGGGAGTAAATGGTATCCCGAAACAAAGATTAGTGAGACTCTGAGTGCATCGAACTTATTCTGAAAGAAGGAGATGCTGGCTCAATATAGAAGAAAATGCCTGAGGAAAAAGCAGATAAACAAGCCCAGGACCCTGAGAAGTTCATATGGTAAAGCTTTCGTTCCAGGCATATTAATTCCAGTGATATAGGAAAGGAAGAGCCCATGTATAGAAACCATGTTTTGATATAAATCTCTATCCATAATGACATTGGTTTGGTGACCGTGGCAGGGCAAAGAGAAGGGAAGCAATGTAAAAGGACGCTGGGGCCAGACTGCCTGGATTCAAATCCTAGCCCTACCACTTCCTGACCAGGTGATCTGGGGCAAGTTCCTTGCTGCCTCTGTGACTCTGTTTCCTTATCTGTAAAAGAGAGATAATAGTACCTACCTTACAGAGTTGTCATGGGGGTTAAATGAGTTCATGTCTATAAAGCGTTTAGAACAGTGCCAGACACATAGTAAGTACCATAAGGGTGTTTGCTCTGTCGTCGTCATCATCATCATCATCAACATCATCATCATCACGAGTTGCTCAAACATGGTGTGGCAAAGATAGCAACAGTGGTTTTATATTTAGACATTCTTAGGGCTTTCACATAGGAAAAGAAGATACTAGATTCATTTTATCTTAGATAGACTTGGCTATGTAAAGCGATTCTTAGATCACCTAGATTTATTTTGGTTTTAGAATTTGAGTGGTCATTTATAAGTTAGCCAACAAGTGTGTTTCCATGACTCAGTCTGAAGGTAGGATTTTGCTCCCAGACAAAGGGGCTTTAGCATCTAAATTGAATGATTATTAAACAGAGAGACTAACCCCCTATCCTCAAAAATTTGAAGATGGGAGTAGCAGAAAAAAAACGGGAGGTAATTCTACCTGCATTAGGGAAACTGGGGTTTGGAGTTTACATAGCATAAACATAGCTAATTTATTTCGGGGCAATGTAAAGTGACGCTCGAGGAGCACAGTTCTGATAAATTCCCACACATTCCTCCTTTCTTCAAAGGGTTGGAATGGATGCTGCCTAACGCCCTTTGAGGGCATCCATGGGAGTGAGAGAGGCTTTATTCCTTCAGGACAGTTTGGTCCAACTCTGCCTGCTCACCAATGGGGGAATCCTGGCAAAATTCCAAATGTAATTAGTGTTGTATCTATTATTTTACAGGTGGAGTGTGTTTGGGTGGATGGAGGGGGAAGCCTGTAATTTCAGAGCTGGTAGAAGAACATTTCTGCTAAACCTCTTTTTATTCTAAAAATTGATGAAAGGATCTCCATGTTCAAGATGATCTGAGGGCATTGTACTGTCCCCAGAATAGAATGCACCCCGGTTGTTACTAAATTTTGGTGGTGCAAGTTGGAAGAGTATAAATATTTCCTCCAAAATATCAATTACCATTTCGACCCATTTTTGTGTGAGATTGAACTAATCTTTTTAATTAGTTGAACTCTGAAGATTGTTCTCCATAAATATAAAATCAGAGCTATAAGCTTAATCTAGACCAGCTTAATCTAGTATTGCATTTTTAAATCATGCCACCATTGTCTTGTTTAGGAAGAATATGATTGGGTTAAACCAAATGTTGTGTTATCAGGTATTTCCGTACTCACATTCATCGTTGGCTGTGATGTGTAAACATTCTTATTATAGGTTCTTTGAATTACATTCTAAATGACTACCATGTAAATAAATTAGAACAACATGGGTCATTTTCATCAAATGCTCAGTAACCTCATTGCTGTTGTGTAATTAGGTGAAGAAGGTCCACCCGAGCCTCCATGGGTCAGCTATGTGGACTCTAGCTGCCAAAGGCGCTTCTCCTTCTGAACCGAGCGCTTTGCTCAGCCAGTGTAGACATGGCCTGATAAACAATGGAACTTCTCCCTTGAGAACTGGAGTTTGGATTGATCTAATTCTTTAACTCAAAAATGTGCACAGGTTTGATGAGCGGTTAAAATACCTGCATTTTAGTAAAACGGGAGCTTAAATTGACAGTAATGTGAAGAATAGCATAATTTATAATGAACTTGAAAGGCAGTAGCACTCACTGTTGCGCAAGCTGATGAAGCGACTATCAAGTCAAAGTTTGAACGTGAGCTTAAATATCTGTGGCAGGGAGGTTGTTCTTGCAGGTTTATATCTGTCAGGTCTTAACACTAGACCTGTCAGAGTGCACCATGGCTGTGTCACTTTTAACCAAGACATCACATGTCACATATACAGTGGGAAACAACCTGCTTTGTGTGTTCTTCTCTAGAACTTTACGAGAAAAAGCAAAGGTAAAAGGAATTTTTTTTTAACACTGCATTCTTAATTTGCAGATTCTCAGGCTGATGGAGTGAGTGATGGAGTGGGTTGCCAACCGTAGTTACTCCACTCAGTGCAGAATGGCTGCAGGGAATGTATTAAGATACGCCCAAAGAACTGTGCCCAGGGTGAAACAAGTACCTTTGAGGTTTATATCAGGTGTGTGAAGAATGCTGGCAACAAGACTTCTTGGGTTTTGATTTTGGTTTTGTATTTATGTTTCTCAAGGAAAGTGATGGCTCTTGCCTGTTCTCCCAACTCTTTAAAAAAAAATGCTGTAAAACACACCCAAAAGTTTAACCCACCCTCTCTCCTAGGATTTGATGTGCTCTACTCCACTGCCTGGAAGGGTCTTCTATTTTATCAAAAGTTTTGATTTTCAAGACGTGACTGTGGTTTCTCATATTTAAAAAGGTTTTGATTTTGGAGATATTTTAAAATTGGGAATTGAAGTTTGATAGGCTTTACCATTGTCTATTTTCTTAGAAAAATAAGTACTATTTGTAATGTATGAGTTAGCTGCAACATACTTAAGAAAATTACATTCAAACTATCTTTTAAAATGTATGTTCATGTTATCCCTGGAAAGTTAAGTGGCTCAGAAAAATCAAGCGAAGGTGACTTTTTTTTTTTTTTTTTTTTAGAAAATGTAAACCACATTTCCTTGTAGGATGAAGTTGTGCCTAATAGCCTCTGTTTAATTTATTCAGAAACTACACGCCTTTTGTTGCTATATTTTGTTAGAAAGGAAGGAGAGGCCATTTCTACAGGTGTCATAGAAAAATCGGTATCGAGCCATGGATTATTGGATCCCATAGAGCCACAGAGACTTGGCAGTGAAATTCTTCCAAAGGTGAGTAAGGGCATTGATTTTTCTTCTCATGCCTGAAGATGTATGACACAAGGAACAGAGGCTAAATTTAGACTAGAAACAAGTCCGATTTGAAACTATGCCTTTACAAAACTGGTGACATTTTTTTCAAAAAAATTAAATGAGGCAGTCAAATGAGAATTTGAGCATATACGTTTTTCTCATATATTTTTCTTAGATTCACTTCTTTTCTTTATTCCTTTGGGTACTTTTGAAAAAAAAATTGACTCTTTGACCAACATTTTATCTGTAATTCAGATCCAGTGATTTCCTTGTGGAATACTTGCGTTGTACAATACAAAACAATCTGTCTCATAAACCTGTAACCAAGAAGGCAATAGTCCTTCAGCTTCTAAGAAAAAGCATATTATTCACACAAACTTAAAAATATGAGCCCTGATCTTCCTTATTTAAACTGTGTATTCGTCCAGCAAATTTGTGCCATGATTTTTAGACACATACTTGCTTATTTGTGTACTTATTTTACGGTTTCTTCTAGATTTCGCAAAGTTGAAAAGCTATACATAATGCGTCGGTTGTTTGACCGCATTGCTTAGCATTCCTTCCATGCAGGCAGACGGTGTTCCTAGGTTTGGAAGCATAAATCCCAGGGGAAGTGAGCTGAAGAACATCTCATGCATCACTCGTCCTATCGTGAGCCCTGTGCTACTCCATCTGTGTACAAGGTAAGCGATATATTGTGAGTTGGCTTCCGGCAGTTGAAAATGATGTATGCTCATGGCTCTTGCTTCCAAGTGTGTGTTTTTGGAGCTCATAATGGGGAGTATAGAAATTGTGTTATAAGCAAAAGAATAACTGGAACATTTTAAGTTACTCACACACGCTTTAGCTTGCTCATCTGTCCCCAGGTAGCATTTGGTTGTTCTACCCTGGGACCCACATTCTGTAGTATTGTCTTCCTCGTGTGAAGTGAGGTGGTAAATTGGTCATTTTTATAATGAATTTGAGCACAGCAGATGATCAAGGAAGATAATTCAGGCCTCCAAGTAGAAAATTGCCACATTACCACCACTTTTCTATGTCTGGGGGTAGATAAAATTTGAGTTTTAATACTTTGTGGGATCAAAAACTGATTATAAGGAAGTTAAAATATGAAATGCTAGCACGTTCGTGGTAATATATAGAATTACCTTAATATTTTTTTCTTTTTGGTATCCAGTGGAAAATTCTTAACACTTTTTTTCTTATCTTGAACTTTCAGACTGGCTGAAACAATAGAAACAACAAAAATTGTTTATAATTTGTATTCTAGTTTTGGATAATCTGGTTAATACCCTGACTCTGATTACCCAGAAGAACAATGTTCTATAAGAAAGACTATTAGAAGTCTGCTGCTGCATTATTAGTAAAATAACATGGAAAGTGCAACATTCTAGATGTCCCATCTAATGAGGTAAGATTTTGTCATGTCCCATAAATTGAGGTTACATTTAATTTTATTTATTATTATCCCAGCCCAAAGAAAGTTTTGGATTTCAATTTGACACAGAAACCCATAATATAAAGCTTTATATGCATTGTCTCAACTGTGACCAATTTGAGGCATTTAAAGCAAGGCTATTTAATGTATTTTATTTATGCATAAATTACATTATTTTTATTGTTTTTCCATCCTTTCCAGCTTAGTAAATTATAACTCAGTGTATCATGCATATTTAAATAAAAATACGTTAAGTACATTATAATTCTTATTATGGGGGAAGGGCATACGATTCTCTAACATTTGATGAAGTTTAACTTTTGATGTGTGGATTCTTAAATGTGATCAAACCAAAGACAATGGAATACTTTGAAGTATTCTAAAAGTAAAATGGAAACTAAAGATTTCATGGTAAGTGACAGCCTTGCATTTACTGTTATAATAATATAACGTCTGCATGGGAAGAAAAGAAGTACAAAAGACAACAGAGAGGTGATGGAGGAGCCAGATATATGGAAAGTTCCAGGTGCCTGTAGATACAATGTGAGAATTCTCAAATATCTAGTCCCCTTTATTTGGTACAGATACCGTCTTCCATCAAAAAAGAGCTCATGGGGGCTTCCCTGGTGGCACAGTGGTTGAGAGTCCACCTGCCGATGCAGGGGACGTAGGTTCGTGCCCCGGTCAGGGAAGACCCCACGTGCCGCGGAGTGGCTGGGCCCGTGAGCCATGGCCGCTGAGCCTGCGCGTCCGGAGCCTGTGCTCCACAACGGGAGAGGCCACAACAGTGAGACGCCCGCGTACCGCAAAAAAAAAAAAAAAAGAAAAAAAGAGCTCATGGGCTCTTTTTGTAGTCCAAAAATATTAGTGTTTTCAACAGCACTACCCTTTATGTTTATACCAAAATCTCCCACAATATGTAAAATGTATCTTGTCCATTTCTGAGCAACATGGTAGTAACCATTCTCTCTTTGGGGTAAGCACATCCTGTGACTTTTCCTGAAGCGTTGCAGTGAGGAATTTCCACTAGATAATTTGTAGTTTGTAAAGCATGAGTTTTTGAGGGGAAAAGTGGCAGTTAATTGAAGCATAATTGTCTTTAGTGTGAAAATAGTCTGGGATGCCAACTTTGGCGAGCAGTGTCTTTGACTCATTAGCATTTTCTCTGCGTGCTTTGTTGTCATCCTTCGGGTTCTTTTTGGATCCATCTCTCCTTTGTTTCCCTTTGACTCCTCTATTGTATTCCAGTTGGCAGTTAAAGAACAGAAACAGAGCAATAAGACTGCATGGCTACATTTTCCCAGTGCCACCAACTGGGAATTAAGCTGACTAACATTTTGAAAGCTCAGCCCACTTCGTTCACAGCAGGCATGACAGGTACAAGCATTTCTGTATTAAAGTACACACTTTGTTTCTTCAGGTTCTTGGTCTAATCTCTCTTGTTTGCCAGTTGTGGAGAGAAACAAAAGTAGGTTGGGGACCAAATGCCTGGGGTATTTAATCAAATGCCCAGCAACTCTTGATTATAGGATGCAGAAATTTCACTTTCGAGGATTAACTCTGGTGCATTTTGTCAATCCAGATGGGTATCCCCTTCTACTCAGCATGTTATTGGGCTACTTCCTATCACTGAGTAAATAAGATGTAGTGGAGGAATCCCAAGTAGTTTTAATAGTAACTCCTGGGTTAGCGGAAACTAAATGTGCAGGGTGAAAACTCCCATCAAATATAGGTATTTGTGAAGGTCCTCAAACAGTACATTTTACATGTTATTGTTTGCTTCTATTAGACCAAGAAATTGAGAATTCTCTGTGTTCTGTTAATTTGATTAGTATCTCCTAAGTATAAACCTCTTTAAATATTTTATGAAGCTCACTTAATCAGGTAGATACCCTAACACACATCACTGAATTGATCCTTGACCTTTTGACCTGTTGCTCTGCCACGTTGGATGCCTTTTCTCACGTCCTTGCAGAGGCGAGCCTAGGAAGCAGACGGCATGAGGAAAGGCGTTAGTCCTTCTGCCTGAGCAGCAGTGGGCTGTTCAGTTGTCTCCTCAGAGGGGATTTCCTTGTGAGTGGTGAAATTGGGATGAATAATGTAATTTTGCATCTATACTGAATATATATTTTAAGGAAGCTTAAGAGCACTGTGTGAGAGTCATCTAGGAGGGATAAATGTAATATACATTTAAGGTGAGAAGACTAGCACTCTTGAGATACATGGAAATATTGTAATAATATCATAGCAGATCTTATGAATAAATCCAAATATTCCTCAGCTGGTGCCCACATGCCTTATATTGAAACAAATTTTACAAAACCTCTTCTTTCACTAGAGTTAGAGCCTATACATGTATCTTCTTACTATGAAGTATAAACCTAGTTTGTTTTGTTTTATCAGACTGGATCAAAAGTTAACAGAGGGTGCAATGGAAAAATAACATTTAAAGTGTTAACAATATATAAATATATTGTTTTCATACATATATATGTATGTGTGCATATATGGATACACACACATATATATGAATGATTAAAGGCCAATGGATGTCCACACCATGACTGTACCTGGAATATTTTCAGGAGTGTGAAGTCCCTTCTATTTTAGCCATTAGACAAATTCTTTAGCCAATTTGGCCTCAAGTTGACAAAGAGTTTCTATTTATAAATGTCGATTGGGGTCCATGAAGAATCTCTGATACTCATTTATTTTCTAAAGAAAGGTTCAGGATCAATAAGTTTAAAATATTTCAAAGTCACCATGCAATTCTTTGCTTGACTAAAGCAACATTGTCATGAGTATAGCCAAAGTCTTTGGGACACTCGACATGGCTACCCTCCATTGTACTTTAGTGGATGACGTGGCCTCCTGGTTGTCTAGTAGCATGAGATCTCACTCACATTTGTTTAGTTAGTGCTTTCTGACTTTCAAAACCCTTTCCCAGGATAGTCGTGATCAGGGGTAAGGAGTAGAATCATGGGGAATAAGGATGAATTTTTTGTTTCTTTTTCTTTTCTCTTTTCTTTCTTACTGTGTTTCTTTTTCTAACTTGTTAAATGAAAAGATAAAATGTCTTTTTATTCTGGAAGATAAAATGTCTTTTGTTTTTGGATCAAATAACTGCATGAAATGTGAATCACAATATAATTGTCATGGTGACAAGAGAGGGAAAGAAGTTACCCTTCAGCTACTATGGTTCTTAGGGGCCACTGTGCTATTAATGAGCTAAGAGGAAGGATGCACCATTTCTTTCTAATGTAACATAAAGATAACAGTTCCCTTAAACAAATTCAGTTTTAAATATGAAGGTCAGTGATCCATGATCCAGGTTAAATATATGCACACACATATTCATATGTATATACTTGTCCAAATTTTTCAGCCAAGTAATAAAAATGGTGGAGGGAAGAGAACAGGGTCTCTCTAAGGCATCCCTGGGGAATGGGGGTGCAGCCCTAAACAGATGCCAAAACAAGTCCATTTTTAATTTGCAGCTTTGGGTTTTAGCTTAGAAATTCACTTACATTTTGTATTCTATTCCATTATGTATTGTGATTGTTTTATTATATAAGAAAGTTTTAATTTGCTTACCTCTGAATAAAACTGATATTTGAGATGAGTGCCATGTCTACCCTTTCATGACTCATTCAGAGAACGATTACTGAGCTTCTCCTATGTGCCAAGCACTGTCCTACCCCCTCCCCCAACTCTCACATATCCTGGATATTCCTATGCAAGTTTGAAAAGCACAGAATAGAGATATACGAGTTTGTGAGACATGAGTTGGCATTTGATAGGTGAATTGTAAACTACCATAATTACTAATACTGTGCACATTTTTCTACCCAGGGATTTTAGATGAGCATTGTCAGAATTTAGCAGAAAGCCCCGTTGAATCTGTAGGTTTTCGTTGAACTTAGAGCAGTTCCTTCACACTTTAAAAGTTTACATTTTCAGTGTTTGTTTTTCAGAGATACAGAAAGTTCTTCTTCGTTTTCCATTTCTACTTTGACAAATGTTCCACACTTAATAGTTTTATGTCCTTCCACTTTCACTGTTTCCCTCCTTGTTTCCCAACTTTTCTGAAGATGAACTGCTGCATTCTTTTCCTTCTTAATCCAGTTTTTGTGTACTTGGTGCATATTAAACCAGGAGATTAAAAATGCAGTGGGTAGAGGGCTCTGGCTTCTTTGCTACAGGGTCTAGAATATTGATGTGCATGTGCGTGTGTGTGTGTGTGCGTGTGTGTGTGTGTGTGTGTGTGTGTGTTATGATGAAAACACTGCAGCCTAAGTTTAGTGCACAAAGGTAGAGGTTAAACTGAAATTGGATTGACTGGTTTAAATTCTTGCTCTACCACTTACTAGCTGTATAAACAGTTTCTAAATTTGCTTCTTCAGCTATAAAATGAGGAAAGCAATCACACCCACCCCCATTTGGTTGCTGTAAAGATTAGATGGAATAATGAGTGTAAAAAGTACAAGCCTCGGTAGACGGTAAGAGGTCAATAAATACCAGCAATGATCTTTAGTATTACTATTATTTATTGCATGTCAGTGCAGATACACACATACCCCGGATATGCAGTTTTCTAAATGATGCATTATTCAAAGAATGATGGCTAATCTTAGGCAAAGTTGTGAAAAGTCAATATCCACCTCCAGCATTGCCAGCTTTTATTGAGAAGGTTCATTCTCTCCTTACTCCATTTGAATGCCTGGTGCTTGCCTCTCTTCTTGCCTTTCAGAGTAAAACCTCCTTTCAAGTAAGGACCTGAAATTTATCCCCACAAAGGTCTAGATGATGGAGAACACTTGAGCTGTTGCCCTTGTAAAGGTCACTGACCTCTTATCAAAGATCAAATACAGAGCTGATGAGATTGCAGGCATCTGACAGCAGCTAGAGAAATTTGACGATGTGATCTCTCCCTTGCCTTCTGGAAGTCTCCCCAGCATGGGAATGGTTAACTGAGCCAAGGGGTAAGGTTGTTCTAGGGGTTGTCTAACATCCTCAAAGGCTGCCTCTCTCTACGCCTGGGGTCATTTAGGAATGTCTGTCAGATTTTCTGGTTTTTTTTTTCATTTGTATCTGTGGGTTTTGAATCTAGTTATGCCTTAGACCACAAGTGGTAGACCTTTGAACATTTCTTCCTAATACTCTTCTTTATTTGGGGATATACAACCATTTTTTTCTACCCACATCCCATCCACATATTCGTTCTTGGTTATCCATTGTATTTCTTTCACAAAGACCTGTATTCATGATTTAAAGTTTTTCACACATCAAACTATTATTCTGAGACATGCTCCTGAAATCGTCTTCTTCGTTTCTGTAACTACTGTACCTGTATTTTCTGTGCACAGGTTTGAGGATTTGAGGGACTGGGTTCATGTTTCAGGTATGCCTACACGGGCAACGTATGGTTGGAAAACGCTTTCATTTCTTAGCTTTAATGGTCCATGAAGGGGGAAGAGAGGGCTCTGCCTTGGTGTTATATGAATCAACTGAAGTGTTTTTTAAACTCAAAAGTGGAGTAGAAGCTTTTTTGGTCTTCTTTTCACCCATTATGACTACCTCCTCAAGCGGCCTTTTTAAGGGAGAACATGAACAGACACATTGCGTTTAGTAATTTGTGAAAGAGGAGATAGGATTCTCTCCCTTTGAAAATGTCCCTTATTACCTGAAAAGGCTATTCTGTATATCCTTATGGTATTGCTGTCAGTTGCCTTTTGCCAGCGTTGTATCATTTAATGCAGAGACATCCCAGAGAGAAATTCTCAGATGAAACTCTAAGAGGAGAAATGTCTACCGTTAAACAGAAGGGGCCTGTATGGATGGGCTAGATCCACAAACTCTTTCTCAAAGGATCCAGATCGTTCTTTAGAGCATCCGTATGCAGCATGGTCAGTCTGAGATGCTCCCAGGTCACTCAGAAGTTTGGACTGAACCCATGAGGCATAACACCCTCTACACAAGTGAGAAAAGAAAAAAAGCTAATATTTATCAAGCACTTACTGTGTGAGAAAAACACTTTCAATAATAATAGCTGATGACTTTGGGGTTTTGGTGGATGCCAAAAGGCAGTGAGCTACAGACATGACCCAGTTATCTAATCCTTACAGTAACTTTGTGACACTGGTATTATTATACTCCTTTTACAGTTGAGGAAACTGAGGGCTCTCTGATATCAAAGCCAGTGCTTTGGGATTTTCCCACAGATCCTGGGATATAAACAGCATGATGTGCATCTTGCAGAGGAGGCTGTTGAGACACAGTGGGTTGAAACAGCTTGTCCCCATGGCTCTGTGTGGAAGCGCTGGAATCTCATCCAGGTTGGCCTGACCCTGCACACTAGGCAGCCCTGCCATTCTGAGTGTACTCATTCTCAAAAAGGACTTTTTTTCCTTCTTAATTTACAACCTGATGTGGATTAATACTTTCCTAAAATAGGATGGAATTGAATTACTGGAAAAATAAAATTAGAAAAGACATATAAAACACAATTTTTTATTATTAGATTCAGCAAACATAAAATTACTCTCACGTGGCTATAGGCGCTTCTAAATGCTTGCTCACAATTTCTGTTTTATCTCATGGTGGACCAATAAAAAAACTGCTTATGCCAGCACCAGTGCATGGACAGTGCTTTGAGGAGTGCTGCTTTAGGCCTTTGGAATATGAAGATAAGGCAGTGTCCACACTCATTAACAAAAATCTTGTAGCCATAGATTAAATTTCAATATTTACCCATGAGGCCTTGAATAATACCCATGTTGGAAATATACTAAAACACAGTTAAAAGTTAAAAGTCAGGGGCCCTATTTTTTGTGTTTTTTGTCTGACTGAAGTTAAATAGAACGTCTTAGCAACGTACCCACAGGAACTAAATTAATTTTGTATAGAATATGGCTATCATGTGAAGGCCTATCCTCTTGTAACCTACATAACTGAGAAATGTAGACCACTGTAAATTAGCCTATTTGATACCATAGAGATAACACTATATTGCAGGTATATCACTTTCTCTCCAGAGGACAGGTTCATTGTTGTATTGATTAATTAATATTCTCTCCCACTGTATTCAAGTAGGTGAAAGAGATTAAAAGCAGTACGATAACAAAGCCAGCGAAGCAAACATTTCTGGTTAGTTCCCACAGTGACTAGAGACATGCTTGTCACCTGCTTCTTGCTGGGCAGAGCAAGTTAGCTTAGCAGCGGTCCCTTTTTTGGCATTCCTGAAAACAAGTCTTAAAATAGAATGGCCATGAAAAACAGTGAACACATGTTTCCCAGGGGAGAACAGGGTCTGCAGCAGGTGCCTGTCTCCACAGCCATCTGTAGAAGTATCTGCGGGAAATAGATGAGGGGAAAAGGCTTAATAAACAGAAAATGTCAGAGTCGCTATTTTTGATGTTTATTTAGCATCATCATATCCCGGATTTCAAGACAAAGCTTAGCTTTTGTCTGATTCCTGTCCCACCCCTCCAAGCATATGACTGATGTTTGGAATGCTGTGTTTACATGGTATTAGTGCCGGTTATGGTTAATCTTAATTGGGCTTTAATTTCTCAGAAGAGGTGCTAGATTCAAGGATCTGTTTGGATCAATCATTGTGGTAAATTGCGTTACCAACTCTCTGCAATCAGTAGAGGTAAAAGTAGTGGCAGAGGACCTTTATTTGTCCTTATGATGGAGCCCTGTGCTGACCATGGCATTGGCGACCTTAGTACCCTGAAATTCAAATGAAGCTCCATTCTTGTTCGTAGCAGTGCCCTACCTTGATGTCTAATCTGTTATTCAGATTTGCTGCAAACATTCACACACTGATCATTCATTTATGGAGTACCTACCATGTGCCAGGTCCTCTGGGAGATACCTTTATGAAGACTTGGTTCCACCTTCAGAGAATTTCCAGCCTGGTTGGGGATGCATAGGGATGCAGAGATAGATTTAGAGCATTGCAGCACTTGCTACAATAAATAGGGATTGACCGGCCTGTGAATTTAGGAGAAGTGACAAACTCGAGCTGTGGAATCAGAAAGTGCTTCACAAAATGAGTGCCATGCAGCCTAGATATGGAAAAATCAAGAAGAGTTTTACATTTAATAATGGTAAAACACTTATATCAGTATTTTTGTGCAGTGTAACTTTCCTTGAGTTTTCATCCATGACATGTTTTCTTAGGACTCTTTATTAATAAGTCTCCCAGTGGAACTCCTGTTTTGATGGAGTATTTTATGTTGTTTCTCTGCTTCTCCACATCATATTCCTTGTGTCTGGACAATAGCTAAAAGTTAGAGCGGCTAAAAGCAACATTTTATTTATGCTTTCAGTATCTCCCTACTGATTGCCTTTGCCATATTGACTGCCAGCAGCTTTCCTCTAGTTTCAAAAACTCACCATCTGCTGATGATTTTTATTTCCTTCTTCCCCTATGATAAAATTCATTAGTAGTTAATGAGTTCCCAACTGTTAAATAGGACTTTAGCCTTGCCTCAAAGATCTACAAGACAAAGCATACCTAAGATAACATTTCATGTAAAAAAAAAAACAAGCTTATAAGTAATCAATTTTAGTTGTGGGAACCTTGACCAAACAGAGGCTTTTGTTTAAAAGAAAAGAAAAGAAAAGAAAATGAGTAAACCCATAGGAAGAGTAGAGAATGTTTTAAAACATCACCCCTGCCCTGTTTTATTTTGTTTGAGAATTCCAGGGGAAAAGTGTGGTGCTTTTAAAAATGTAAATAAGCACTTTTAAGAATAAAGGCTGTCACCATGCATTGCTAACTGGCAATTTAGACAAAGCCAACAAAGAAACAAGATTATATTAAACAACAGGAAAATTTGCCCAAGTGAGCTGAATGGGCTGCCTCAGAATGCTTGGCTACAAACTAGACACTGGGTGAGGCCACACAGACTTTAAGGGTCATTGATAAGGGGTGCCCCTACTACGGTATATGTCGGCTAAAGTGTGAAGGTAGCACATCCTTATACGTGTCAAGAAAGTGGCCAGAGGAAATCCCAGTATCCTATTTTTGAACAGACACATACTGTATTCCCATCCAGAATCCTGCTGTTCTGACATGAATAAAGACATCTGAATATCTGAAGAAGTTGGTAGAAAATGCGATAAATGTCAGTCGCTGTTCATTTATTAAGTTAGACTGATATAATTAAAACACTATTTTCAAACACAAAACCAAAAAGTTGGCACCAGGCCTTTACATGTGCCAGACACAGTTCTTCTAGGGATTAGAGACATGGCAGTGCATGAGAAACACAACTTCCTATCCTGTAGCACTTGAGGTCCAGACAGGGAGACAGATACTCATCCAGTGTTAAGCATGTGACAACAAGGTAGGTAGAGGGTATAATGGGTCTAACTAGTGAGGAAATATATCCAAGTCTTGGGGTATCTGAGAAAGTTTCCTCGGGAAGTGAGGTTTTAGTTTGGAGCTGAAATAGCAATTGAAGCTAGCCAGTTGTGAATAGAGGCTAAGATTTGGTGAAATGTGGAGTCCAGGGGTAGGATGGAGTGGGGAAAAAATGTTGAGCAAATATGAGAGATGGGAGTGGGTTTCATAATAGGGTAGATTCTGTAAATCCCAGAATATATGAATTGGAATATACCCCTGGGAGCTTGGAGGAGTGAGAAGACCAGTTACTAGAAGATGAAAGATCTAAGACCTAATGTCAACTCGGACACTTACCAAGGGTCAGCCTAGGTATGTCTCTTGGTTTCTCACAACTTCTTTTCTCTCACCTGTAAAATGGTGGATGTGATCAGTGCTTTGCCTAGCTTATGGGATGACTGTGTGTATCATATTAATATATGAAAATTCTTTATAAGCAGTTAATATATATGATGATAGACTTTGTTGATTAGTACTTTCCATGGCAAGAGAAACTATTTGGGAAAAATGGTTTCAAAACATAAATCCATTTTGGAAGATCTAGATCTAAGATTTGTGAACTCAAATGAGCTACCCCTTCACATTAATACTGAAGGGAGCTCAGTCAGGGCAATGCTATAGAATACTGGGAACTGCAGCAAAATGGAAAAGGCATGCCCTGTCTGAAAACCAAGACAATGTATTGTTATATAAAAATACAGCAATGCCGGGTCTTTCAATTTTGACTTCTAAATTTTTAAAGATCTTCTGATTGTAAAGTTGGAAATTCAGATGTTTATGTGAAGCTAGTTGGTAACTAGTTCAAATATTCAACAATGGCCCCCTGTGTGTCAATGTGAAACAACCCTCCCTCCCCCTCCAACACACACACACACACACACACACACACACACACACACACACAAAGAGCTGTGAATTCTGACCTGGGGGCTGTGACATCAGGTTTAAATGAATAATGGAGAGTAAATACATCCCTAATCATCTGAAATTAATGTCAATGTCATATAAGTTAGCCGTATTCTTTGGTGCACAAAGAAAGAATACTACGCTACAATACTGAATGATATAAATGGCAGTCTTTATGTTCCTTGTCGCTAGACTGCTAAGACAACTTGCTTAATCTTTCATCTTTCTTCCCTTCTGTAGAACCCATTGCAGCCTTCAGAGTCATATTTCCTGACTTCTGTATTGAATACGTCACTCTCTTGCTCAAGAGCTTCAGGGAGTTCCATCACATACATCAAACTCAGAATCTACTTTCTCTTGTTTTGTCTTCTTCTTCACTCATCCCAACTGATCCCTTCTTTCTGTTCTACGCTTTATTCTTTGCATCTTACTAAGAGCCAGCTCTGCCTTTTCCCATGTACACTGAGCCTTCTGAAGCCGTTTTATTAACTATCAGCTCTCAGTGTTCTTTAGAACCACAAATATGCAATTGCACAGCTTGTAGTTATTTGTACCGGACTTTCAGAAATTTTCTTAAGCTGAGCAAGAAATGTGGACCTTGTGAATCATTTATTAGTATAGCCCTGTCTTATTAAACTATATTAAATCTCAAGCCCAATGAAAGTAGATGTAAATACCTGATTAGGAAGGCACAGACATATATACTTTAATGATTAGGTTTAGTCCAAATTTCAAAGACTACATTTCCTAAAATGTACTTCTTATTTTATGTTAGCATTTTCATGATAATATTAAAATATTGCCCTAAAAGTATTATTAGCACAATAATCTTCATGTGTAATGGGTGTGATATCATAAACCCCCAGCTTTTATCTGTGGCTTTTGTATTCCCAAAACAAGACTCTGAGTATTGTATGTCGTTTTAGAAACATGAAGAAAAAGTTCTTAGACAAAATTACATTTGTTAAAAGTGGTCACTTATATTTATTTTTATATTTATTTTCACCATAGCTTGGATATCCTAATACATATGGTTTCAGACTTCAGTTTGTTTTATATCCAGGATATGAGGATAGGGAAAATAAGTGCCTTCTTTTCACTTACTGCTATACTGAGTTCTACCCTTTGGAAACATAGCAAATGACCCTTGGACTTACTTGCTAAGATTAGAGAAGGAAATGGTGAAGGAAGTAATATAAGAAGGATTATCTTCCTGGAAACCTTGGTCACCCCTGTTTGAGAGCATCTCATTTTAATCTTCATGTTATGTTCATTTTTATTTCACTTTGCTGTTGATGCCTTATGAAAGATTTTAATTGGAAAATATTAGGTTCTCATGTTCTCTCTGGGATTTATACTTTGAAATGGGTGAAATTTGGTTGTCAGATTGTGCAAATTATTTAGAGGTGTCTAAGGCAAAATCAATGTAATGGTTTTCCTTAAGGTACTCAACAAACAATCAGGAAAATATTAATACTTAACTCCTATTATTATGCTTATAGAATCACAGGTTAGTGTAGAAACAGTTCTGAGTCAAGAATGCCTAGGTAATCAGTGATGAATACAAATCTTCTAAATGAATGACTGCTTGCAAAGAATTCGGGTTTTGTCAAAAGTTGAAAGAAAAATTGACAGCTGCATAGGACTGTGTTTGGATTTCTTCTACTGTAATACAGCAAAGGCTTGGATATGACAACAAAAACTGAAAAGGTTTACAGTGGAAACTGAGAGTAACACTTGTCTTCTGCAGTAATGAACATCTCAAGCTTCTTACTGTGGTTCCTTTCATGAAAACCAAAAGTATATATGGTGACAATGCCATGTGTTACTAACCCTGTCATTCTTTTGACCCATCAGCTAACAAAACATAGTTGCTGTTGCACATTGATAATGGGTGGATACTACACAGGTGGCTCCCATTTTACTAAGATTACTTATTTTTATTCTTCTAGAGATTTCAATATAATACAAAGACAAATTTCAGAATCGGATTTAAGTTTTGATATCACTGCCATGACAGAGTTTTTGAAATGAATTTAAGAATAATTCTACCTATATAGATCTTATTGCCAAAAAAAGTTAAAAGTTTGATTCGTAAATTTTCTGATAGGACAGAAAGAAAATATTGTACGATCTAGGTACCTGAAAAGCAGTTTATTTTCTTATACATCATCAAGAGGATAAATACACAATAAATTTAATACATGAAGGTGTGAACCATTTAAAATATTTATTGACTTCTGTATATATGAAGTCATTTTATTACTAAAAATATTTATTTTAATAAAAGTGGCCATTATAGTTATTGTGGATATATTTAGTGGTAAATTATATTCTCAATATATATAAATTAGATAGGTAGACTGAAAAATATAAACATATATGACTACATAAGATTTTATATTGTAATATAATTGACAGTGATGTATTAGTTATCAAGCAATCTTGTTTACTGTCCAAATTTGTCCCATAAATATAGTTTATAAAATGGCTTAAATATCTACTGTCTTTATAAGCTATTTACCTAATTTGTAAAAGTAATCTTTGTGTTTAAAATGGTAGACATATTGAAATGAAAATAATGGTGAGTTTCTTTTCCTATCTGAATTCCCATCATTAATTTTCAGTGATTAATGTAAAACATGTATGTATCAAAACATTTATTAACTTGATATTTACTGACTACTTTCTATAACCCAGGTGTTCTGCTAGGGTCAGGAGATAAAGAGATGAGTGAGATAAATTCTGTGTCCTAAAGGACTTCATTGTCAAGTCAGGGTGACAGGAAAATGTGTACATTGTCACACAAGGAATTAGAGAAGGTTTAGTTGGTTTCAGTAACTCTGTGGGGTAACTGGGAAAGGTTTTACCTAAAAAGATGAAATTCAAGCTATTTACTAAAAGATGCAGAATGCAGACATGGGGGGAAAGCATTCTAGGCAGAGAAAAAATAACACCTGCAAAGGTACCTCACAATTCTGGTGGGAATTTCAATATGGTGAAGCTTGGAGTGTATGTACATGTGAAGAAAGAGAGGTAATGAATTAGAAAGATGTGATGAAGCCAGATGGCGATGAGCTTTGAATGCAAACGAAAGGAATCTTAATTTTTAATCTCGTAGAAAATAGTCAGCCGATGTATATGATTGCATTTTTGTTTCTTAAACAGGCTTGTGATTTGAAATGCTTAGTTGTTGTAATTATTACTATTATATTTAAGATAGTTAACTCTGCCAACTGTGGAAAAATGCATATACTGGCTAAAAGGATAAACAAGAGGGAAAGATAAGGAAGATTTTATCATTTTCTAGATGCCCAAATAATAAAGAGCTGATTTTAAGCATAATGATGAAATGAAGAAAAAAAGGCTAGATACAATAAACATTTCTGAGGTAGTACTGATAAAAGTTAGTGACCAATTGAATGTGATGGGACAGAGAGAGGGAACCTTTAAGGATGGCACTGAATATTCTGGTGTAGAAGACTATAATGGATAATAATGCCATTACGGTTAATACTGGAAGAGAAAAATTTACTGGGGATGGGGAGGGAAATAAATATTAAATTTGAAATACTTGAAAAGAATCCTAGTATAGATCTCCAGAGATCAGTAATGTGGGTATGGAACTCAAAAGAGCTGTGACTGTTTCATTCTTATTTGTACCTTTTGAGGCAGGTGAGTGTTTGTAGTATTTATGTAACAGGCGAGTACCTTTCCCCCAAACCCCCAGTCTAGGGGAAGGGATGAAAGCATGGAAGAGTACCCACAGCTGGAAACTTAGCAGACTGGCTCACATTTAAAGGATGAGCATCATGGAAGAGTCTATCAAAGGAGGCAGAACGAAGCCAGGGAAGACTTAGGGAAGAATGGATTCTGATCAGAAGGGCATCCTACTGGTGCCGCACTTCACTAAGCCGCCAAGTAGTATGGAGATGAAGCATCAGCCTTTGGTTAGGAATAAGGAAGTTTACGGTCGTCTCAGAAAGATTGCATTAGTGGGAATGTAAGCCATATTATAAGGGGTGGAATAATAAATATGACTTGAGGAAGTTGAGCCAGTAAAGGCAAGCAGCCTACATTTTCTACACATTTGGTGTTGAAGGAAAGGAGGGAGATAGAATGGTAGCTACAAGTACTGGTAGGATCAAAAGAAGACTGTTGAGAAAGTAAGGGGTTTGAGAACATTTGTAGTGAGAGATGTTTGTAATGAAAGAGAAACAGATTACCTAATGGAGCAACTCCTGGTGGAGATGGAAGAGGATACTGTCCACCTGGAAGAGGGACCTTGGAAAGGAAAATGTATACCTCTCTCCTCCCAGAGAGGAGGAAAGAAGCTCAAGACAGTTGTCAAAGGGTAAAATTAAGAGGTTTCTACCTTTTGGCTCTTTTATTCTTTAGGAAGTGAAGCAAGGTAGTCAGCTGACAGTTGACAAGAAGAGTAGGGAAGCTGCCTGGAGGACTAGGACAGAGAGGTGAGTAGGTGTAAGTGACGGGGTTTCTGAAGTCATCCCTTCGTAGTGGCACCAATCTGCCCAGTGCTGTAAGTTTTTTGAGCATCATTGACTAGCTTTGGAGCAGGAATGGAGAAAGAGCTATTCGTTAAATTACCCCAAGTTAGAAATTGATCCAGGGTTATGACAAAAGAACAGTAGGGCAAAATATAGAAGTCTGAAGGTGGTCATGTAGTTATGTAGGGTGGGAGAGACTAAATAGTCAAGATTTGTAACATTGCTTCTATTTTTACCACAATCTTGGAGGTTTAGGCAGAAAGACTTAATTTATTCAACTCAGCTTTAAAAGAAGACAAATATTTAGACAGGAATCAGCTTGTCTTCTTTACTAGATTCATCATTGCGTAAGGTAGCATAAGTGGAGGAAACCTAGACTCATTGGCTTAATTTGCTTGAGCTTTTGTAGTAAAATGAATTCTCAGAAATTTCATCCTTTGAATAGGATTTTAACCAGGAGACCATCATTACTTTGTCTCAACAGGTATCTTTGAAATTCCTTGAATTCTCCCTTGCATTCTAGTTAGTAAGGGATAATAAAGATACACCTTTGAGAAAGGATAATTATAAATTTATTTAGGAAGATTCCACTGTAGGCATACAGCTGATACTAGAGTTCCTCTCTTCTGTTGGCATCTTAAGTCAAACCTTCAATTTACTGTCACAGAAATTTGTTGAAGTCTGCCTTCAAATAGAAAAAGCTCTTTCATTACTACATTCTCTGCGGTGTGACAAAGTGGACTATATACCGAACTTGCTAGTCCGATTCTGCTCTCAACCACTTAAATCCAAATATGTTACTTCATATCTTAGGGCCACAATGTAATCAGCATAAAAAGAACTGCTTTCCTCCAAGGTTCAGGCTGAGAGCCTGAAATTTAGGAGAAATCATCTTATAATAAAATCCTCTTAGATGGACAATTAAGATGGTTTTACCTTCTCTCGCTACCTTTCCCTTCCTCCTCCCCCCCTTACTAAATGAGGTTAGAATATTACAGAAGCAAGTATAAGTTGAATCAAGCATCTCATCCTTATGCATCACTCCAGTCCCCAGCACAAGTGCCCTAGCTTGACGTAGGTGACTCTCCTCTTTGCTCCTAGTGCAACCTGATTCATTCACGTGTTCCTGTAGTCAACAAATATCTATCAAGCGCCTACTGTGTGATAGTCACATTTCTGGGTACCGGTGACATCTGTGAACTTAAATGATTCCCTGTAATGCTATATTTACCCCGCTGTGTTGAAAGTTTACGCTCATGTTTATGTCTTATCCACTAGACTGTACCTACCTGAAGGAAAGGGATTATGCCTTATTTCTTCAAATCCCCATAATCTACTGCAGTGTTTGACACAGAGTGGGTGACCAGAGATTTGCTGAGTAAATTAATTATTGTGAATAGCTCAGTTAACATGAGCACATTTACACTCTGAGACTTATAACGGAGGAGACATATTTACAGAAGACTTGGATTAACTGTCTCTTAAGATCTAGTGATCTGCCATGTGGGAATCAAAGAAATACATTTAATTAACTTGATTTGTTTGGTGACCTCAGAAATAAAGCAACTTTGTAATTTTGGTAAAAGTTACAGTTGAACTATGAGAAACATTTTCTGAGAGTGCCAGCAACAGATGGAGGCATTAAAAAATCCTATTCATGAAAACCAGAGAGGGGCAGGTTAAAGCCGTAGAGAAAATAAAATCTTTGGTTTTCATCATTGCCATCTAATAGGTGATTTCTATGAGTCACTTATTTACTTTGTAATTGAACAAGTCATAAAAATGAATCGAGTATCCACAAATCTGTTGGAAATGAAGATGAAACCATCATGTGCTTTTATTTTCTAAGAAACTGAATTTTCAAGGCTTGGTACATTGTATGGTCATAATGCCGTTATTCAAACAAATGATTGTCCAGTTTGTCTCAGTAGAATCTTAGCCTATTTAAGGGGTATATTTTTCACTAAATTGGCATTGTTTGAATTCATTGGTCAAAACTGCCTTGATCTTTTATTACATAGGGAGTTACTTCCAGAAACCCAGTAAGTGATGGAAATATTTGTCATGCGTGTTTACTCTATGTGACACCCACCAAAATGGTCAAATTTTTTTAAAAAATTCAATTTATCACTAGTCTGTTTTGGCTACTCCCACCACACAAGTAGATGTGGTGAAATTTTTTTTATGCACAATTTTTAAAAGTTAAATTTAACAGTTGATTTGTGATTGTGCAAAAAAATTATTCACATGGAGTCCACGACTGGGATCTTATTTCTCCTCTTGTAAACTTTTTTGTTTCCAACCTCTATCAGCTTCTTCAGTCATAAAGAATGAAAATTCAAAATTTGACATAAATTTCAAATTTGAAGTTTCTTTTATTATTTTGATCTCTAATTGAAACTCTAGAGCAGAGAAGGGAAATTATCTTAAGTAGAATTGTTTTCTACTGAGAACTTATAATAAACTCTTTGGGAAATCATACTTCTCCTCGTTATCAGGAATATACAAATTATTCTAGAGGGTCTCTCTTTAGAAATTCGTTGCCATTTTTCCCTTTCACATTATCTTTCAATTCTCCAAAGAAGGAGAGCATGGAATAGTGAAAAACATATAGGATTTGGTCCTGAGGTACCTGAATTTGAATCCTGACCCCAGAATTTACTTACGGTGTGAACCAGGGCAAATTGCTTCAGTTGTCTCATGTAGGAAACAATGAGTGTCATTTTGAAGAGTAAATGTAATAACTAATTATAGCAGGATTAAAAATGGAATAAAGTAACCTATAGAAAGATGTCCACTTTGTAGTTGAAAACTATGGGGTGTGACAATGACAAAATGGCTTTGAATCCATTGATTCATAGGCTAACCAGAGCCATTGCTTTATTGTCATCTTTTGTTCATGTATATGCATTTGGATATCATTTTAGCTATTGCAAGATGTGATCAAAACCAAGACAATACTCGGCAGATACAAAGCTCTATGTTTAGATTTTTAAAAATCAGTTTCATGAGTACAGAATGGAAGAGACCTGGCTTGTCAACAGTGCAAGTAAGGAAAGATGTAGCAGCTTTAAATGGCTGCTTTGTTCACAACATTCATTTACCAAATATTTATTGAGTGCATACTGTGTGCTCAGTGCTGAGGATGGAGCAGTAAACAAAACAGACAAGATGTCCTGCCTTCATAGAACTTCTCTTCTAATTGATCATGAACTCAACCCAAAACAAATCCAATGAAGCTACTGTGAGAGAGAAGGAAGGAGGGAATTTGCTTTTATACTGCAGTTTCCAACTATAGTAAACAGGGTTCTAATGTATTTTATGCTTATTGAACATACTTGTTTTATACTTTAAATAAACATACTTTATTTTTGATGATACAAATTAAAAGGGATATTGATAAATTGGAGTGACTTGGGAAGACAATGCCATGAATTTTCTGAATTTACCATGTGTATGGTAAATGGTGTGCTAGGAGAAATGGGTGAAGAAACTATATAGGTTATGTCCAGAGACGAAAAGGGCCGGAAGAAGCGACAGCTGATGTTAAGCATGTAAGGGGTGGATTCAAAGGAAAGGCAAAGACTGACTTTACATTTTTCCAAATATAGGACTAGAAACAAAGAGTGGCAGTTCTTTAAAAAGTAGATTTCAGCTCAAGACAGCTAATTTTCTATTTAGAAGAGTTATTCTGTTGACAAGTGGTGGTCAAGGGTCAAGCTTCCTCTTTGCTGAAGGCCAGTCAGCAGAAGTTGGCAGATCAGGGTCAGGGGTCCTCTCTGAGTGGAAGACTGGCAAGATGTGCTTCTAATTCCCCAACTCTGCAACACCGTTTTTGCTCCATAGTTAACCACTGCAGTAATTTAAAAACGCAATAAAAATTGTGAATCACAACATTGTGCACCTGTAACTTACATAATATTGTATATCAACTATATTTCAATTAACAAAACAATTTTTTTTAAACCCCAGAGCCAGTGTATTTCTAATGAGAATATCTCTATAGGTTTCTTGCCTTTAAGGTTTCTTACAGTTTTGCAACTCTGAAAGTATCTCTTTACCTGGTAAATTTTAGAGGAAAAGAGAATGAAGCCTTTCTTATTTATCAGCCATGTTCAAGAAATGTTTTCTTGGTGTATGATTTCACTTTTGTTTTTTAAAGTGGCGACCCCTTGGAGATTTGCCTGTCTAAATCCATTTTCTCGTCGGGATTGGAGATGACAGGTTATTCTTTTACCTAAATATTAATTTCTATGGCATATCTATGTATTTCATTGGCTAATCTTCTGTGAATTCTCCAGATTTCGATTAGCTTGTCCTAAACTCCTGGCAAGCTAAATTTCTCTAACAGTCTTCAATTCACTGCATTAAATGCCTGCTCAGCCTTGGAAGATACATTGATTTTTTTTCTCAGCAAAGTGACAAATACCATTTTCATGACTATAATAGAGATTGATTACATTTTATGGCACACAGAGAGAATGCTGATCTTAGTGAGACAACCTTGGGGCTTACAAAAATGAAAAAATCGTTTGAATTAATAATGAAGTTAATGAATTCATCTGTTGCTGATGAAGTAGAAGTATTTTGAGAAAAAATGAAGAGTTCTGCAGCTGCACAACCACTAAGAAGAATTAAGACCAGTTTCATTACTTTGGAGGTGCTGGTTTTGTGAAACCTTTTAAAAAGTTAATAGTACTTGTTCTTAAATGCAAAGCTATGGCATTAACCCCCAGCACACCTGGGCAGGTTGTTTCTGATATGACTTATGTAGCCTAAATTTAAAATCGAACCAGTTTCCTTTTTATCCTAAGCTTCTTAATGGTTAGGCTTAAACTAGGACAAGTGTTAATTTTTTTATTATTCTGCCTTGCTGTATATAACCTAAAAGGTGTTTAAAAAACAAACAAAGAAAACATGCACACATGTCATAAGCTTAATGCATGTAAAGGGTACAACTATGTTTTTTGAGAGCTAATAGAAATAAAAAACAAAGGTAAGTATTTTAAGGTGTTGAAATAAGCTATGGTGGACCTGGAAAACATTGCTAAAAAAAGATTATAGAATTACTTTCTCTGAAAAAAAACCTTTAAAACAAGGACACCAGCTCATGTCTGTTTAGGAACCATATCCATTTGTTCATCTTTTGTCCTGCTCAGCAAGCATTGTACCAAGCATCCCATCTAGCACATAGGAGGAGCACCACAGTATTTCTTAAATGAATGAACAAGTTTCCCTGATAGCAGAAATAAATAAAAATCATCATAGCAAACAATGTTGGTCGAGCTACCAATATGTGCCATGGAACTATACCTATCTTTTTCTCAATTTTTGCAGTTCTTACATGACTACAGGGTGTTAAGTTCCAGGGCAGCGGTTGGGCCACTAGCATTGATAAAGCTGAAGAATATTTATGCGTATTCTGAAATATATGTTTATATGTTTGTTATAGTTATGAGGAAAAACAACCAAACCTGAGGACTTGGGAAACACCAGAGAAATTATGGTGAATATTTTTGTGGCCCATTCTTTTATTCTATGATTGTACTGCACATAGTAACACTGTTATTTAAAAAATATTTTCTAATTGTTTCATAGCTATATGCTTTGTCTCTTCTGTAACCTTTTTGTTGATAAATAATTTTTGGTGCATCCTAGATGTTCTTTGTATCAAACTGACTGTAACCTTGGATTCAGAAAGTACTAAAAGTCTTAGTCAGTGAAGGGATGAAATCTCCCGTTTTAACATATTTATGCCAAAATGATGCAGAAGCTACTCTAACAATAGTCGACCATATTGCTAGAGGAAACCTTTTGTATGATTTTATTTTATTGAACTTTCCAGTTTTACATTTATAGAAAGGATACTTTTGTTCGAGAACTCAGTGTTTGCTTAAGTATTCTCAGTTTGTAAAACATGACTTTAAAAGTAATTTAAATAAAATAAGAGCTATACGACTTACTAATTGCTGTCAAACTCTATGAAAACTCTGCAGTAAATAGTTTTCTCCTTATTATTTCCTATCTGCATAGGCTTGGTAAAGCTGTTCCTTTCACTATAACAGAACGGCCAGCAAAGGATACGTGTGCACCATTGGTGCTATTAAATATATAAAAATATGATTTACTTTACATCATAACTATTTTATATTTTACTTTTCCCCTCATGTTTCTTTAAATTAGCTAGAATTCAGATTAAAACCAATTGCTGAAAACTTGGAAAATTAAACCTGGGAAATACATAAATCTACGTAACTATATAGAATTTCATGATGAAATTATGTGGGTTTTTTCCCTATAATGTTTGAGAGTTCAAAGATATTTCCTGACTTTTAAAAAGATACATAAATTAGTTAATTTTTAAAAAAATTGCTATGTTGGTGTAGGGAAAAAAACCCTCTTGAACATAGTATGAAGTTAGTGATTTAACTAGCATCTGTTGGATGAAATTATGAGAACAAATTGCTATTACACTTAAATGTAAAATAAATGTTCATATTCAACATTCCCATATAAGTTAGGATATTTTATGGGAGCTAAGCACCTAATAGTATTAAATTGGAAAATGAGTGAAGGTGGTCTTATGAAAGGTATCTAATGAATGATTAAGTAGCGTAATTACATAATTTAGTCTATGAGCGCTAATATTATGGGTATGTATTTATTTCATACTCTTTAAAATTGTAAATATAAAGTTTCCTCCATCAAGTAGAAAGATTGATAGATTAATTAAAATGGAAAGGTTTTTGTAAAGTAGAAGTCAGCATGTACATCTGTAACTTTTCTGGATGATTTTAAAAGCCTGCAGTTCCATTAAATTTTGAGAATTAATTAATCAAAGTGAAAGGAAGCCAGTTTCCCCTCCACACCACCTTCGAAAGTGACAGTATTTTCAGAAGTTATTTAAAATCCTTGACAAGCATTTAATAGATTGTAAATACTGTATTTTTTAGCTACTTCAAAGTTAAATTTTTAAGTTTATTTTTTAAGTTACAAAAGTGTATTTTCTCATTGATAAAAAAATCTAAGTGATACAGACATGTGTAAATTAAAAAGTGAAAACCCTACCCTTCACTTCTTGTTCCATTCTCCAATTCCTCCACAATTGAGCTTTTTCTGCAAGCAAAGAAATGTATGAATACACATTTCTTTTTTCATTAAACATTAAATTATTATATACATATTTTTCTACAATTTATATTTAAAATTATGCATCTTGAATATTATTCTACAATAACATAGATTTTCAGAATTTATAGCTATAACTGCATAGCTTTCTGTAATACTTATGTAACCTGATGTTGTAACTATTCCCTTATTAATGTTCATGTAAATTTTCTCCCCCTTTTTTTCTAAATAGTAATGATTATATGAGTATCTGTGTGTGTGCACGTGCATGTGATTTATCTATCCTCATGCGTGTCTGTAGTTGCTTTTCTAAGCTAGACTACTAGAAGCACTTTTTCTTTTGCTAAAGAGTGTGGGCATTTAAAATTTTGTTAGGTTTTACCTATTGCCCCTTGAAATAGTGTGTCGATTTAAACTCTCAAAATAGATAGTAATAGTCCTCTTTTCTCAATACCTTCATCAACAATGAATATTATTTATTCTCTTAATTTTTAAACTATGATAGTATTTATAGATGGCTTTCTAATTTCTCTAAGGATTAACCAAACTAATATTTACCTGAAGGGTTAGAATTTAGTGAGAGCTTCTGAAAATGGGCACCTAAAACAGAATTATCAGAGGTAGAATAGTGTACTTTAAAAAGTTTTTTTTTTTAAGGGAATAGTAATGTCTTACCAAAATCAGTTGATCTTCAAAGTCAGTCTTTAAAACATATTGGAATATTGATATGTAGGAATTTCTGATAAGATTTTGGATTAAGGCCTTTTGAGAGAAATGAAAATATCGCTGTTTATTTGGAGCAAAGGTGATTATTATCACCACACATCTAGGTTAAAATAAGAAATTCTGTTTTGGACTTCTTGCCCAGACTTTCTTCTTGTCTCCCAATTTTCCCTTCCTTAAGTCCTTCTAATATATCCTTCAATTCACTTCTCCCCAAACACTTTAAATGTTCCCTGTTGCTTCTAAGCAATTAAAAATAATATCGTAACTTGCAAACTTGTTCAAAAATCCAGTTTCTCAGTTCTCATCCCTGAAGATTCTGATTCACAAAGTCTGGAGTGGGTCGGATCATCTGGGTTTTCCATAGGAATGCCAGATGATTCTCCAGACTGTATCTTGAGAAAGACTGGAGGAAACTAGTTTAGTACTAACAGAGACTTCTAATAATCACCTTTTAAACCTTTTCAACCTCACACTTAATGTCTCTCTAGCCAATGTCTCTCTAGCCAATTGAACGACATGCTGTCTCTCAAACTGGATTCTGGGTTCTTCTATCTCTGTGCTTGTATCTCTTTCCCGCTGGAAAACCAATTCTCTCCTCTCCACCTCTATCTTTACCTTACCGCTCATGTCCTAACCTAATCCCACCTCTTGAACGAAGACTTCTATTTTCTCATCCCATAATGGTCCACTTCCGCAGCATTTATCCACATCGTGCATTTGGTGCTATGGTGTAGTATTGTTACTTACGGTTCATGTGTGATTCTCTATCTCTTATCGTGCCTTACACATAACCAATGCTAAAAATGTGTTGCTTGGCTGGTTGAGTGAGTGAGTGATAATGTAATTAGACTAATAGGGAGCAGGTCAGAGAATGTACTTCAACCCCATGAAGCCACTTCTTGACATTTTGCAACTTGTTCTACTCCTCAGAGACTCCCTTGCTCTCATTTCAAATTGGATTGCTTGTTTTGGTGAATAAAACAAAAGCTAATGCTTACCATTTATTTGGCTCTGTTAATTACATATTTAAATCACCCTACATGCAGTGCTTGAGAACATTAATCCATAGCAGAGGCAGAGTTTAAAAATTATATGTGACATCTACTGATGCAACTCCACACAATTTTTATCCCAGCAGGTCTAGGTTGCTAAAGGCCTAGATGTCTTAGCTTTCTTAAAGTAGGTTAGCTTTCTTAAAAGAAAATTAATTTTTGTTCAGAATGGTTTCTTATCAGTAGCTACAACATAAGACTGTGATGAGGTCTTTAGAATAAATATAACATTTGTCACAAGTACAGCACTTGAAGTGCATTTGGTTTCTGTGCTCTATTCTTGCTATTTAGAACCAAATTATACAATTTAGCATAGGTATGAGTATAACCCAGCACTGTGTTCATAAAAAAATGGGATATACTTCATGCTACTAAAAAACGATAATTTCCTGAAAATGGAACTAACATATATTTACCAGTGTTATCTAAAATTGTCTCAAGAAAAACACTATTCATTTGATAAAAACTTAATCGCAAGGTAGGCATCTTCCTAATACTGTTTCATGACATAGGCAAATTGGCACTATTTTTCCTCAGTTTTGAAAAGCAAACACTTGGTAAGTCACCTTGGAAAAATGGAGTTGATTTATTAATTTGTCATTTTCCGGGACTGAAAATATCTTGACAAATAAAAAGACGTCCATCGGACATATATTCCGTTCTCTTCAAACTAGCAATTTAGAGCATAAGTGGAACGTCTTTGGCCAGGCTGGTCTCCTGTAGGTCTGACTGTGGAGGAGCAGGTGTGTGCTTCCAAAGTGTCCTTACAAGTGTCTCAGTGGGGCTTCCCTCCCATGCCTCCGCAGGAGACAGCTCATCTGTTTAATCCTTATGTTTTAGTCAACCTTTCTTATTATGCAGACAGGGCTCTGAGGCTCAGCTGGATTTTGACTCTGAATGAATTGATGGGACTCTTTGATCTTAACTGTGTTTTGCATCTGTTTCATTTTTCATCTTCACGCGTAGTCTTCCAAACTCCGATTCTAACTGGTGCTCTTAAAATAAATGGATAATTATACAAACAAACAAATAAAAATTGCCATTTAAAACTCAGCTAAAAACTCCACTTTTCACGTTGGACATTTTTGTTGTTGTCGTCATAGTAAACTTTCTTGAAAAAAATCCCCAAAGCAATTTAATGCTGTTACTCTGTAAGGGACCACCAGACGTAAGAGTATTTCACTGTGTGTGTATGAGTGTGTATGTGTTTCGTGGGATCAGATTTGCACGGAAAATAAGAACGACTGATCTTTGCAATTTAGTATATTGTATGATAGCGTAATATCTTAATAGACTATATTGAAGTAAGAGGCATACAACTTGCTTAGAAAAATCTATCGTAGAGCTATAAAGATCCTGCTGGGGAATAGTCCTCTTTTTGATGGGACTGAGAAAGACTGAGTTGCAGGGAAAATCAGGTAGAATCAGAACTAATCCACATGGAAAGATCATACTAGGTTAAAGGATGCTAAAATAACATTTCTTTTAAACAAATTTCTAAAATGAAATGCGTGTGTGTGAACTTGTGTGACGTGGGAACGGAGGAATGTTGAAGGGACAGCATGGATTGTTTGCTTCCCCACATTAAAGCAGATAAAGTTAGGATTAACTGAACCAGAAAATAGCAAGTTTTTATCTGAGTAACCTTTGATATTCTAATTTGGTATCTTGAAGACTTGTATTAATTCTTTTTATTTTTAATTCCCCACAAATCCTCATTTGTCTTTAAGTATACCATGATCTTGTGATGATAATGTAATGTCAAAGCTGTCAGAATAATTTCAGCTGAGCAAAAAACTGATGTCTCATAAGAGCCAGAAGCCCTTGAGAGTGTTATGAAAAGGTTTCTCTCCGAAAGGAGGAATATTGTGATATGACCTTCTAGTCTATTAAACATATACTTTATCCCAACATACATACACTAAATATACTAATAACTATTAGTGAATTGGTCAGAATAAACACTTCCGTTAGAAATATTTAAAGTATATAAGGAATTTAATCCCTACTCGTAACCCTATCATATTGCTGTTTTAAAAATATTCAGCTAACTTCCTTCCACTCAGAAGTACCCCTCAAACCCCTACGTGGTATTCAGCACCGACCTGGGGATTCTTTCATCACTATTCTTGTACTTGCCATATGGAATCTGAGAATAACTGTACAGGAAGGAAGTAGGGACGTTTACTCAATCCTTCTTCAAGCACAACTACTCTAAACTACTCACTAAAGCTAGTATTACTCCCCTCTAACCCGTTTGTCTAGCTTACTACCATCTGGGATGTGCTTTCCTTGTATTTATTTACTTATTTACTTACTTACTTCTTTCCTACTTACTTATTTATTACTTAATGCTTCCGTTGGAAAAAGAAGATCTAGCAACCAGCCAAGCAAAGATATGTAGTCTCAATGAACTTCATTTAGGTTCCCTGTTTTTATTTCTTTTAGTTTCTTATCTCACATGCCTGATTGTTCTGTTTCTTCTGTAAAATTGAAACAAAAATGCTTACACTCTTAGTCTAGGTATACAATGCCTGATTGTAATGGTTCTGTGCTGCTTGAACTTCTGAAAGTTATGGCCTTGCCCACATGAAATGGATCGACACAAGCCAAAATCTTATTTTATTTCTATGCTTTTCTGTGATTTACAAGTCCTGAAAAGTTCCAGTTTATGTTAGAATACTGTTCATTTGGTTCACCAATGTAATTCTCAGGTCAATGCAGCTTACTGTATTAGAATTTGAGAGACGCTACATTGCTACCTGCACATTTCCTTACGTTCATCAGTTCATACCCATATAATTATTAACTTGCCATCTTATTGCTTCTTAAGAGTAATTGGGTAATTCATTTGACCTATGTTAATTCTACCTAAATGTGAAAGGTGATTTTCTTACATTATCCTCCAAAGAAGGGAAAAACATTTATAGGTGTATTGGTGGAGATATCGTTTCTAACTATTACCCGCCACTGAAATGCTCTTGTACAAAATACATGGCTCTCTGACCATGTATTTTGGTCTATAACTGTCATTGCATGACCTCAATTCTTGAATATCTGTTGCACCCATAAATTGTCAGAGAACCAGAAGTTACCCAAGGCTGTGTCATTTTCATCTCAGAAGTTTGAACGACTAATTAGTGCGTCATGAAATCAACTTAGTACGTAGATCATAATCAGCATAAAAAGAAAAAAGAGAAAAAAAAGAAATGTTAGAGCGTGTTGTGTATAATGAGACTAAGTATTGTTATCATGAACAAATTGTTTCAAAAATATTTTGAATGTATATGTGGTACTTGCTTGTGCTGTAAATATATTTTTTTTTACCATGGATCTCAGTTGTTTTTTTTTTTTTAAAGCCTGAAAAACCAAACCAAACCAAAAGTGAGCTGGATCTTATAGCTTCTAGTAAGGTTTTGCCTGTATGCTGGGCTTTAGAATTTTACCATATTCGAGTTATACTTTTCACCAGTTAACCTCAAGCAAATCAAATGAATTAGCTCACTGCAATATAAATAATAATGAAAGCTTAGCAAATGTTTCCAGAATTGTTAAGAGCTAGGCTATATCAGCACACTGATGGTATAATATTCTTACCGATCAGACCATTTAGCTTTAAGTAGTTGTTTTAGAAACATGAATATTTAGTTACACAAGAGAAGCACAGAGACCACAGAAAAGGGATTTTGTTAATACCTTATTTTGTCATTGAGCCAGAGTAAATATAAACTATGACTGTATACTTTTGTTATGACAAGGAAGAAAATAACAGTTATCACTCTTTTAAAATATCTCAAGGTTAAAATTTTTGCCTTTTCACTTAAAAAAGTCTTCCTAAATGTGATCCTTTCATTAGGAATGATATAATTTGGGATTTCCCCCTTGCCTTTGTATCCACCAGGAGTTAATGTAGAGAGGAAGCTCTGCTTGTCCTTTCATTGCACACTTGCATTTTATTTCATGACTGAGAAATGTAAGTGCTGCTCTGCGAGGTCAGCATGAGAGAGAGAAGAAAATTATCATTTGGTTGCGCACGTGTGTATATGGTGTAATATTTGTTGTCATGTCATTCTTACCCTCTGTAAAGTCCACAGTGTTGTGTAATTGGTACCCCGCAAGCAGCAGCACCAGAGTCACTTCAGAGCCTGTCAGAAACGTGGGCTGTCGGGCCCCACCCCAGACCTACCGAATCGAAATCCGCATTTTAACAAGATCGCCAAGGGAATTACATGATCATGAAATTTGAGAAGTGCTGGTATATAAGCTAAGTATTACCAATTGCTATATGGACGTGTATCCATTTCGTGGATAACATTTTCTCTGGAAAAGAAAAATTAACAAGTGAGAAGAACCAGCAGTTTTTCATATCTTAGAGCAGCTGTGGACCATCTAACGGTGTTTATTATTAACAATGATGACCATGCTGCTGCTGCTGGTGAGAGCACCTATTATCAAGTGCTCCCACATCTTGGCCATTGTGTCTAGTACATCACGTAACACATTTAAGCAGCTTCTTTCTCCTACCAGTTGGATGCTGTTTTACAGATGAGGCAGTAGAGGCCAAAGGTTGCCTAAGATCACCCTGGTGTGAATCCAGGCCTTCCAATGGCTAACATCTGTGACTGGTAGTCTCACCTTTTAAAAGTAAAAAAGCCTTATTTGTTTCAACTAGGGAGAAAACTTGCCACTTGAAAGATTCCTATGAAGGTATCAATTGACACTTGTTTAGATAATATTTTTAATTAACAGTGAGTTTTCAAATTTGTATATTTGAAAAGACAAGAAAAGCCTTAAGTTTTAAGCCCACATCAAACTTTAGGGTTATCAGTTCACAATCTATTATATACTGGGGGCGTGTAGCTGCTGTGTTGTATCTTGTGCCGCCTTGGCTCTAGACATTCTGCTGGCATCTAGGGAACTTAGCCTTGAGAGCAAACTGCCTATCTGAGGACAAACAATTGTACATTTGTAACATGAATAGAAGACGCCTTACTTGAAACAACTCTAAAATTGTACAGAATGTAGGAATGCAGTTTGTCTTTCATGTGCTGAATTAAATCCTTTATAAGGATGACATCTTTTGAGAAAGGAGATGCTGTAGGAATGTCAACATTTTGGCATTTACTGCGTGAGGAAAATCAACTTACGTAAAAAATGCTATCAATAATAGCTTGAAATATTTTTTCTTTTTCTTTTACTTTGTGTCTATATGAGGTGATGGATGTTCACTAAACTTATTGTGGCAATCATTTCACGATGTACGTAAGCCAAATCGTTTTGCTGTATACCTTAAATTTATACAGTGCTGTATGCAATTATGCACCAATAAAACTGGAAGAAAAAAACAAATTATGTAGAACTGGAAAAAATAGCATTAAGATGAGAGTTGGAAGCAAAACTTGACAAGGTCATGTTATGGTTCAGAAAAACAGTGTGTCCTTCAGATCAACTGGGCAAACATAAGCTGGTGAACCATGTCCAGTAACATGGGGAAATGGAGGGTGTCTGGGCTTTTTTGTAAAGAAGCAAAGATATACTGACTGCACATTCAAGTAGGGATAATGAAAAAAATTTTAAGTGTTAAATTTGTTAATGTTTTTAATATATATATATATGTATATATATATACATAAATTCATACAATAGCAAAGAATATATTGTGAAAAGTAGTTCTTCCTCCACTCCTGCTCTCCAAGCCCCAGTTTCCATACTGAAGCAATCATTGTTAGTAGTTTCTTGTGTATTTTTCAAAGATATTCTCTTTATATACAAGCTTTATGTACAAAATCCTTATTAAACAAAATGATAACATATAGTACACATGGTTCTGCACCACTCTTCTTTCACTTAAAATATATCCTAGAAATAATTCCATGTCAGTACTTTGTTCATTTTAGTGCCATGCAGCATTCTAAGGTATGGCTATAACATAACTTATTTAACCAGTTACCTTTGGTGATTTTCTTTAGATCATTCTCAGTCTTTTGCTATTACAAAGAGTACTGCAACTAGGATTACTGTCCAAGTAATGTCAAGCATATGTAATCTATGTATTCTCAGGTCTTCGTGTACACAGTAATCAATGTATGTACAAGTCTGTATTCTGCTTTTTTCATTCAACATAGTCATAAGAATTTGGTTTTCTCAGTCATCCTCATTATCACATAATGACTGCATACAAGTAATTGCCATAATTTATTTAATAATTTCCCTCTTTGGGAACATTAGTTTGTTTGCATTTTCTCTTATAGATACTACAGTGATGAAAAACTTTGTGTATGTAACATATTTTATTCTCTTGGAATTTTCTGGAGGAAAGTTCCTTTTTTCTCTCAAAGTGTAAAGAGCTTTTTGACTCATTTTGAAATTCTGAGTCAGAATTATTTTCATAGGAGCAGATAGCATTATTGAAATGCTTGTTTTGGAATCTTATGAGAAATGTCGATTTTGAATTATTTTTAGGTATGAACTCTTTTTCAGTATTTTAAAGATATAATTTTGAATGAATATATGCCTAATTAATATATAGCCATCAGCATAAGGCCAAAGGAGTGATTTTTTTTGCATTATTAATTTTTAAAGTTAGCAAATTAGGCCTTGAGGGAGGGTGTATGCAACAAAAGTGTTCATTTTTCATCAACATGTATTTCTTGAGAAACTACTATGTGCCAGACCCCATGATGGTCACTAAGGCTATGACGATGAACGTGATGGGCACAGCTCACTTCCTAGCAGAGCAATTCTAAAAGCCACATCTAAGATTCTTTGTCCTTGATGTTGTGTTACAACACACTCTTGTTCTCCAACATTTCCAGTTTCTTTGTTCTTTTGCTTTTAGGGTATCTGACTCATTTCTTAATATCAGCCCAAGATGTGAAGAGTAAAGAATATCTTACTCTCAGAAAGATATATATATATATACACACACACACACATATATATATGTATGTATATAGTTTAAGAATCCCTGAAGCCATATTTTCCCCTACCTTTCTGATATTGAAGAAACCCTTTGTCGTCTTAGGATGAAAATATCTTTCTCTGTAGTTTGTGGGATCCCTAAATCATCTTATCCTCATTGTATATATTTTAGATTGCATCTAAATACATTTATCTTTTCAGCAATTTAGCCTAAATAAACCACGGGCAGGGACTTCGGACCCTCTGTTACAGGAACATCTTCATGTGAAAATAAAATGTAAATTTAGGCTACATACCATGATTGATTAATACAGTGCATGAGAACTGCAATTTTCACAGGTCAAGATAACCATTTTGCTCCCCTTTAGGGAACCAAATATAAAGAATCCCTATGTAAAATTGCACTTCAAAATTGCATTTTAACTTTTCACCAAAATCTTTCATCCCAGAAATTTTTCATCCCACTAATTTCTTGATGAATATAACTTTATTATTATAGTGTATATTATTCTTTTTTAAACACTGTAGTGCAAACTTTTTACTTCATTGATGCTTAAACATTTCAATGGGAGAAAATAATTCTTTAGTAAATATTACATCAGTTTAAAGGTTACCGAGCAGATCAAGCTCTTCACTGACCAAGTGAATATTTCACTTTCAAAGATATTGTCATATCATTCTTTAGGAACTTTACGTGTGCTACCTAATATGCATTTAAATTTTACTAAATTCTGTATATGTTTGTGTATATCTACACATTTCTCTATGATTTAGTAGACTGACGTTTAGAAGGGAAAATGTGTATTAGGATGTAATGATACCTGTCTCTCAATCTAAGGTTGTATAAGTTATTGTTACCAGAGATACCCAAATTCGTTTCTCATTATTCTGTGTAAATATGATTTGAACTTTCATGTCAGGATATGTTCCAGGAGTTGGGATTTATAGAGTACTCTTGTTGATGAAAAAGGAAAGGGTGGAGACAACTTCTTAATGTCAGAATACCGCTTCCATAAGTTGACTTAAAGCTATTTAGCCATTAAGCTGGCTCCTCCTGGTAACAATCTGCTCATAAGCCATTACCAAGGTAGCACAAAGGTGGAAAAGAAAATACAAAGGCATCTGAAAATGGAACTCTGGTAGATTTTTTAAATTCTCCTCATTCTATTATCCCATATCCTTAATGTTAAGATTGAAGTCCTCCTTATTGCCACTTTGCACATACCCTACTGTTTGAACTAAAAACCCTAGGAACTCCATGTCTGAGGTCTGAGTGTATTCTTGGTCCCAAATCAATCTTGTCACTTCTCGGAAAGCAATGCAAGATAATAAGTAGTATTCACCTGATTGCTTTCCTGCTCCGAGACAGCTGGTGACGCGTGTCTTCCTGATAACCAGGAGTTTCAGATCTAAGGCAGGGATAAAGGGAAGCTGGGAGCTTGCGGAATCTAAATTTGACAGTCGATGGCTGAGGAGAGGGTCAGAAGGGATAGAATCTGTGACACGTATGAGAAAGGAACAAAATTTATCTGCTCTGGTTGCAATGATTAGATGTCTCTTTGTCTGGCTTTCTTACAGTGGTTGACTGATTGTACCTGCCAGCTGGCTAATATCATAATTAACAAAGTTGCTACTACGTCTGCAAAGTTAAATCGAAAAATTTGCCAGTGATATGATGTCATTGTCACAAAGATCACAAGGGACTCGGAGTCGACTTTTGCTCAAGGTGGAACGGCGAAGCTGTGTAGGCAAAATGAGAAATCTCAAACTTGTTCAGCCAAAGGTAGGTTTCTTTCATAATCCAACCTCCTGGGCTTTCTTATTAAGACTTTTGTTTGATGGTTAGTGGGCTTTTTTTTGGTTGTGTGACTAAAATGATTCAGATAAAGATCCACATGCTTCTTGAGCACTTACAGCACATTCTCAGGAAGCTTTGGGTTTTTTCCAAATATAGAAATTCAGAAATATAATGAAATAGCTTTTGATGCTGAGAATGGAATATAAAGCAATGTATTTGCCTGTTGTTGTGTCTAGCTAATCTTTATCAGTTTACAGACTATTTGGTAACAAATATCAATTGAGCATTTATATTGTATAGCACTTGGAATTATTTTGCTCAACAACATAAAAGCCACTACTTTGCTTTATTCTATTGTGTCAACCTAGGTATAGGAGTGAAAAAAAACAAGCGTAGTTATAGGATATGTAGAGGTTCTTTTTCAGTTTCAAGAAATGCTCAAAGTGGGGGGAAAAGGTCTGAGGTCTTGACTTAAGTCAAACACAGTGATTGGGGCTTTTTCTTTATAACACTTAGAAAGACTGGTATCTTTTAAAATCATGTGCTATTCCTCAATGTCTGTCTGGCCATTGACGTTTATACCTGTATTTTCTTTTTACTATGATTTGCTTTGCTTGATTGAATATTCACGCTCTGGGGAGTTTCCCGTATGATAGCCTTCACATATTGCTAATTAATGGATGTGAATTATTGATAAGGAGGGGCATGTGCCTCTGTGCTTCCTCTGAGTACAGAGAGAGAGAAAAGCATCTCAAAAAATATGCAGAAGGCAAAGTTTGGGTTATTTATGCTGTGTCACAGCACAGCTATAATACCAAGGCAATCGATTTGCAATGTAACTGGGGACAAACGTTAAGGTTCTTTTACTTTCCCCCCATGGTCATCCGGGCATTGTATCATGGCAGAAAAGCACAGTAATTTGTTTCTTGTCCATTGCTATTTATCTTTTGTGTTAATAGCAGTTTTGAAACGTCCTGAAATAACATTTTAGAAACAAATTAATGCACAGCACGTATATTTTTTAATAAGCCCGTAAACTTTCTCCTGGTTTTATTCTTAACCACGGGAGACTAGATATTTTGAATATACTCATTTTAAAATTTGACAATCAGATTTCATATTCTCAAATTTAAAAAATGAATCCTTTTATGGGATTATAAATTGTAAAGCCTTTAAGGGTCTGGATAATTTACAAGACTGTTTATTGAAATTTTGGTTAAATTTTGACTTAACATATCTCCAATCTTCACTAAAATTTAATGACGTTGATAAGAAAAACTGAAAGTTGAGGTTTAAATCATTTTTTTATTATATTCTGGACATCATTTTCGGAAGAGACTGTTATTTTCCTGATAAAGGCTCTCTTTCTTTTTTTTTCTTTGACTTTACATCTCTCCCTTCCTAGTATCTGGTACGTAATAGGCACTCGATATATATTTATTGAGTGAATGAATTAATGAATTTGAGTCTTTCTACTGCTATTCAAATATGGTTAACATTTGCTGTCTCCAAATCAATAACTTTTGTATGCAGTAAACATTATAGACAGAAACAAGTAGATGAATGGCACAATCACAGACAACAGGGAGGATTACGTTCCTAAAATAATATAATGTTGTTTTAACCTAAACCTCCATAATATTTTGTGTAATTGAGATTTGCTATTGTAAGAACTCAGCTGGAGGAGCAAAGGTCTATGAGGATTAGAAAGGGCTAGGAAAGTGGTTCACAGCTGATGCACCCGTTCTTTTAAACAGGATTATCTCCTGAGATGTGTAGAAATGAACTTTTGTCAGAGTTTCAAAGGAATTAATATTTTTGGTAAAATGTGCTAATGTAAAGAGTTAGAAGATTACTGATGCATAATGAAGGCAATGCATTCTTTCACATGGAAATAGGGATATAATAAATGTCCTGCAGGTGATTGGGGCTGTAGCAATTTTATTCAAGATTAAAGTTTGATTGACCTTTGTTGGGGTGATTAACCCTTCCGAAATTAAAAGCCAGAGCTGAATTATTCTGACCAATTTAAATGCAAACATTGAGCAGGTCGTGTGTCATTCAAATAATAATAATAATAAACCCTCCTATTTTAATTTTCATTTTTGCACGTCTGAATGAGATGCTGCTTTGGAAGGATTACAGCTCAGGCAAAAGCATGCTGGTGGCAGAGAATACAGAATAACATATAGATAATTGGGAACATGTGGGAAGAGTCCCAGGCATTATGCCCCCCCCATTCAAAACATCAAAACCACCACCCCAACAAAAGGAGGGAGGCTGAAAGCAATCTCCACACACTGAAAATGTGTGCTCTCAGTAGAAAAACAGTCTGGGAATAGCCTGAAAATTCTAGGAATAAATAACAGTGACATCTCTATTCTAACCCAGTGCCAACCACCTAAACTGCATATTAGATCCACATTAAATCCATATGACGTCTTCTGAAAATGGGGGCTTTGGGGTACAGTTGCTTACGAAGCTGTTCATAAAAGTTGACTGTTTCCGATGACAGGAATTTCATTCCCCATGGTCTCTGATAGTCTATGGATAGAGTTGGTATTTTCAAAAACATTTTAAGAGGAGCAAACCCTAGTGATTTACCAAGCTATGCAATGATTTGGTTTTATGTTTCTTTTTTAAATTTTCTTGAAGCCTTGTGAAAAGTTGAGTATTCACGTCGCTTCAAAACACTGTTTCCATTTTTCATACCATATTAAATGTTTTTATTCCTAAGTCAGTGAATATTTTTAGTTTTAGGTCCACCACATGGTGAACGCATCTTCCTTTTATGTGTCTGTGGACTATTAAAATGATAATAAAGGTTCTCTTCCTTCCATATGTAATTTATTTCTCGCTCTTTTCATCAAAGGAGTTACTCTGAATGTGTGAAGGTAGAAAAGTCCAAGGTATTGTAGTGTAAAAATTAAGAAGCCCGAGGTGTTATAGTTTCTTTTAGTACATGCTTTTCATGTACTCTTTTAATGTCCTTTTGAACAATGGGCTTCTACTCCAGGCCTATGAAGAAAGTCAAAGATGAAAAACTTGTGATAGACCGACTGAGATTATTCAGCTGGCAAAGTGACTCCGACATCCTCCAGAGAGCGGGATAATACCTTGCAGCATAGATTAATAACATGTTTAACTAAGATCTGTTTTCTATAAGGATAATTTCCTAATTCTTAATCGCGGGGCCAGTATTCAACCATAAATGGTAAACAAATACTTTCTGTACCTTGCCTGATAAAGTGTAGATTATCACACTTTAGTTTTGGTACATTGAATTGTCAAACTTTTTAAAAAATCCAGCTGTTCCATGATAATATTTTCACTAAAAAAAGTAAACACTACCATTAAATCAAATCCCTAAAATAAACATTACTAATTCTTCAGATATAAGTCAATAATCTTCTCTAATTTGATTATTCTTGTTTTACTCTTACCAGAACTGAATGAAAATAATTTGGGGCATTATAATTTATTGTAAATGCAGCATTTTCTAAGCATAAAATGCTAATGGGCCAAACTACGGATAACATCTCGGTGTTGCCCTTAATACTCAGCAGTCTTTTCCATAAAAGAAAATCATGGCATGAGAAGAGAAAGTCATACTGTCTTAGGGTAGAAAAAATAATTGGTGAAAGGGCAAGGTCAAATAGATTATATTTTGTTAAATCCCAAATCCAATCATTTGTTTTGCTTCAGTGTGTTTAGAAGACATTTTTATTTCTTTGTTGCCTTTGTTTCTGGCAATCTGTTTCCCTCTAATCCATCCAGTCCCAGACCTGACATTTTCACTTTTAGTCATGAAATAACATTCTTTGCCATTAACAGGCCAAAATTAATCCGTCTGATATTTTCATGGGGCACACATTCTAGTTGGAGTCCTTCTGTTCAAAAAAGCATACGGTTTTAAAAGTGACTGGTGGCATTATTTTATACATTGCATATTATTTGCTAGTCAACAATTTAATTCAATTCCACAAAAAGGTAGAGTAGGGCTACCATGAGCAATTTTATTGTTCTGGGCGAAAGAGAGAGAACAAGTGGCAAACTCGAGGATTTTCAGCGTTTTAAAAATCAATAAGAGTGAAAAAATAGTCAGGAATTTTTCAAGATGTTATTCTCTTTAACAGACACTCATTCTAGAATAAAATTAGTGGGTTATGTCAGTCCAATGAGTTAATTTTTGTAATTTGTTTGGCAAAATAATATGCTCTCAAGACAATAAATGCTCTAATGTTGACTTTCTGGCTAATTGTGAAGGTTAGTTCCCTAGCTTTAGTTTTCAAGTGAATTGGAAGGCCCCCTAATAGAGTGCAGTGGCCTCTGGCCTATTGATGCATTCCCTGCTATTTATGTTAAATGATCACACCACCTCTACATAATACCTTGGAAGCTGGAGAACTGCTTAATATGATAACTTTGACTAAAATGCCTTTAGCATTAGTATTTCTGGAGCCATCACTGTCTGACCTTTATTCCATTTCAACATTTATTGAGCACCTCCTATGTTCCAGGTACCCCCTCCAAACAAGGGAGTTGGTTCTATGAGCCACATTTTATGAACCAGAAACTAAGACTCAGGGTGGAGAGTGATTTGCCTGAAGTCACATAGCAAGTCAACGGCACAACCTGGGTCGGAAGCTGGTGCCGTATTTCAAGGTCTTTGAGGCCAGAGCTGCCCTTGCATTGTCCGTAGTGTTCACTTTGCCAAAACTTGGTTATTGTGCACACAGGATATTTACCACTTTCCCCAGATGAAGGAATTTCCTAAATCGCAGGAACTACAATGAAAGAGTTAATTCTCTCCTGATTCATTGCTAAGGAAGTAAGAGAAGAGGTGGTTTAGAACGACACAGATTATTCACTGGCGTGTCCGGGCAATGAATGTCACTTAGTTGTCTCATTTCATGGAGACCAGAAATTGTCCTCCGCAAATACTGATCATTTAGTTCATTGAAAACCAGTCTTCAGGCTCTTTTAAAAATTGTCTTTAAAATGTGTGTGCTTACCTATCTTCCATTTAAAATTCATAAATAATTGTGTCTAACAGAGTCCGAGTCAGAGGAACCTCCATCCCACCTCATCTACTGTCATTGGTTGAATAGTTGGACAACCACTGATAAATGTGCCTCTAGATTTTATAATTCCTGCCCTTGAAACTGGATATGAGCACAGAGTCTGTTAGATTTCTACTCCATAGGGTATTGTCCAATTGTTTATGCCAATTGAGTTTAAAGGAATATATGGAGACTTTTTTAATAAATATTTTAAAAATATGAGTTCTATGGGGTGACTGCAATATGAGAAAAATACATCATGCTACTTGGCAAAAACAATTTTGCTTCTCATTTCCTGATTTATTATGAGAATAAAGGAATTAGCATGGGTTAGACAAAAAGTAAACCTCTGAAAAATTGGCCTAGGAGGTCCCAAAAGTTTGGGATTGACAGATAAATTTTTCCATTGGAGACTTGTTCCACCTTTTGAAAGTTGGTTCTTTTGGTCTACAAATTCTCAGAGCATGGCTCAGAGAACCGTGATGGGTCCAAATTCATCTCTGTATCTACCCATAGGGCCTAGAAAAGTGCCAGATACAGGTAGGTACTGAGGAAATGTTTGTTAAATTGGATTGAAAGTGACTATTACCACTAAATAATGCTAAGCATGCTGAAATCAATACTTCACTTAAAGGCCTGGTGTCTGCACTAAGAAGTAAACTAAGAAATAAAGTTTCAGACTTTCAAACTTCAAAGTCTGAAAAGGGAAGAGAGAAGTTGAGAGAGAGATGTAGAGATAGTTATAGCTATATTCTCATATCTACGTCAGGATGTTTTTTAAAATGGCCCAATTTTCTCCTTTACTTAGCTTTACCTCTAGGCCTATCAACCTATCCCAGCCCTGACTTGTTAGTCACTAGTTAGTCACTTAAAACCTACCGACAGTGAAGCTAGTTTTCCTGAACTGATTAGAGTATTTAATCAAAATGATCAGATTGGATTATGTCTATAGGAAAACAGGGAAAATAATTTACAATATTCATTTTGAAAATGCATGAAAAAGCAACTAAAGGGCATTGTGTAGAACCAGGAAAGTTTAAGAGTATTTGCAGGAAAATAAGAAATTACTATTGTGATTCTAACTGCAAATGAAAGTACTTTGCAGCAGAGAAAATTAAAGTGTGTGATAAGACAATACATACTGAGAGCATCTTCCCTAAGAGTTGCTATGCAGGATGGGAGAGCAAGTTTGACCAACATCTCTTCTAATGAGATAAATATTTGAGCATTCATTAACCATTTGAGTCCTGCGTGATGATGATTAAACCCTTAGGCAGATGTGAATCAACTTTACTATGTGGAAACATTGAGGAAAACATTTATGAAAAATATGACCCAATTTCCGAAAATACAGGCCAATTAAAGTTCGAGATTTAATTTAGGGATTTTTACTCTGTCTGCATGATGTATATATTAATGATGATGTCTCTCCTCTCATTCTTCATCTTCTTAAGCAAAAGGGGATTTTTACTTATTGACATATTACTGAAGAATCTAGTTTTTCTCCAAACTTACACTTTTTTTGCATAAATGTGCCTAATTACCTGAATTCAGTTTTGATTAGCAGTGTTAATTGATGCAGCTGTGGATGGGATCTGTTTACCTAAATTACCATGTGCAAACAGCAATATGTCTGGAAGTGAATATGCTAAACTGAAAATACTAATTAGCTAAGACAGATTGTTATTCAAGTCACATCGTGGAGCTTTCTAATGAAAGCCTGGATGTGTCAGGGCTTTATGATATTCAGACAGAAATGTCTATATTACATATGATTTCTAAATTTAATTCATAAGAACAGATGGGATGTCAGCCAGTGTTCTTCTGCCTTATTCCAGTATTAATGTGAATATTTTACTCAACTGGAGATATATTCATATGGCTTTTTTTGCTAAGAAACTGGTTGTGTGCTTTGACAGTGTGTCAGTTCTGTGCATTCAGAGTCATCTATTTCTTGACCAGTATATTCCTAGATTATATCCACCTACTGTCCCAAAGATGAAGATAAATAAACCACCTTGCACGTTTAATCACATCAACTGGCTAATTTAATGAAATCAAATAGCAGAAAGTTTAGTTAAATAGACAGCATACACTGAGTTGTATTTTATGGGTGTTTTCTTCTTGCATCCCAAATTAATAATAATAATAATAAAAGTTTGATCAAAGGATTCTTAAGAATCAGCAAGCAGTTTGCAGGGCTGAAAGGTGATTTCTCACTGTCTTCAGATTGCCCGGCATCTTTAATCATTTAAAAATGAATAGAAAAGCAGTGCTTATTTTCAGGCGCCCAGTTTTAAAGTATTACAGCTTTTTTTGTCTGAGGTTACCATTACCTTTGTCCTAAAGCATGATCTGCTTTGCTTAAGGATTCTCTCCAAAGAAAGCATTAATCTTTTACTGTCTGCTCAGGCAGGCACTCAGCGCTCATTAATGGCAATGTAACTTAGAGGTACCCAAAGATTATAGTACAAATCCTGCACATCATATAGTGAAGAAATAATGGACCCATATTCTTTTTCCCAAGAGGCAAAATAACTGTGCTTACTGCATAATGTCTCTTCTTCCCAAAGGCTGTGAAAATAAGGCCTCTTGACTCAAACTTAAGAGTTTAAGATCCCTTATTAGATATTTTAAGATGCCATGAGCAAAATGGGGATAATTTTCATGATGCAAATTTGAACATAATTATAGTTTGGCATATTTAATTTAGGTTTAAGTGAGAATTATAATTACCAAAAATTGAATTATTTCAATTATGCTAATTTCTATCCCCAAAGTTTTATGTAATTTGAGTTCTCTAATATAGGTTTAGACCCAGCAAAATTACAATGGAATCTAGTACTAAAAATAAGGAATTTGTGAAAATGACTCTGCTCTAGTTACATTTTAGCTGCAAAAAATGTTAAAGCACTGTTAACTAGCCCAGGAGAACATGCAGTGCTTGAAATACCTTAAATCAAAGTAGAAAGAAGGAACATTACACACTGCTTGGACCATTTGCATTCCATTTTCTGTATCAATACCAATTGTAGTATATTATTGCTATTTGTTGTCTAATCAATAAGGCTAATCCCAGTATTTTTAAAATAAAATTCATGTATGTTACAGTTATGGTTATTTAATAAGTACACTTTGAAAAGTCACCTTCAGAATTGTCTTCCCTTTTATTATCATTTTACCATTAGTCTTTTCAAAGAGGCTTAATATAAAATTCCTTTATTCTCAGAATTTCTTTATTCTTGAAAACTTGGAAGGTTTTCTTTCCCAGTAGGTAATGGTAGTTTGCTGCATTGTTCTGTAGACAGTCCAAGAGATTTACTGTTATAGAACCAAAGTGTGTGTGTGTGTGTGTGTGTGTGTGTGTGTGTACACACACATTCATAAAATCACCTAAGTGAAGAGTTGAATTCGGACACTAGTCAGTCAACCAGTTTGATTGTCGGGTGTGTTTACTTTCTGTGCTGCTGGATTCACCAGAGCAACTGCTGAATTAATGTAAGTCTGCTTTCCAAGCATAGATAAAAGAAGAAAATCCTCTCTATAAAGTTCAGCCATCTATTCTATTCAAAGCAGTGTTTAGGGAACCTTTGCTCACCATTAGATTCCCTAAATATTGTAGTAAAAGTTTCTTTTTGTCTCCACGTGGAGACATGAACTTGTTCTGTGTCAGAATCTTTTCTAGAATCTTTGTTGACGCATGTGTGCATGTCTACGTAATAACCTTAAAATGGGAAAACAGGTCAGTGATGTGAAATGTAAAATGGAGTTAAGGAGTTTTATCAGACATTCCAATGAATTGTCTTTAGGCAAATCACTTAACTTCAGGGTGCAAATTAGTTAATTTTAAGAATAAATATAGTCTTCTTTCTGACTTATTAAGGATTTATCACTTGTGCCCAAGGTTCAATGGATCTGTAAATGAAACGTAGGAATCTTTTCTTTGAACTCTAATTGGCATGTGGGGGAAGCAGGTCAGACTGAGCTAAAGGCTGAGGGACTTAATCCTTTGAAGAAATTTTGATTTAGTTTTATTGCTTCTAAGTATTACTAATATATTCTAAGATTAATTTGACTCTTTCACTGCTTCGTGTGTTCTGGTTTCTTTTCAGAAGGATAGTTTGTAGGCTCCCTGAGGGATGTTTTTTACTTCTTTATTAAATCTCCCCTCTGCCTTCACGCAGCTTTATCACAGGAGGAGGGGTATGCACACAGGTTCTCGTTGAATGAACTGTGGTTACCACTGAGTAAAACTCATGGTCATTAACCCCATTTATAAATCTCAGTAACTTAAGTTACAGGATCCCATGTATTATCTGACCCAGGGGCTGTAAGACATTTAAAACATTTTTAAGCTTCTGGTTATTTTGAAAACAATCGCATATTTTTGATCAGTTTATGTTTTGGTCAAAGGAACCCTAACATTTCACAAAGGATAGAATTCATTTGAACTTGCTCCCTGAAAACTATAACTAACCTATGCTACACTTGAATTCATGCAAATTTCAAATGAATGGGATTTGAATGGGTACACAAAGCTTAGTAGACAGGCAGACCTAAATGCACATTTTGCCTGTCATGTGTCAGCCATGTGATCTTGGGGCATTTTCTCAATTCTTCTGGGCCTTAGTTTACCCACGTAACAGAGAGAGAATGATACCTACTTATAGTGGTGTTATGATGAATAAATTATATAATGTATGTAAACACCTTAACTCGATGCCTGTCATCAAGTTGACAATAAATAATAGATACAATTACTATATAAAATATAGTTGCTCCATATTAAAAACCAACAGACACAATTAGAGAAATACTTTTAATGTGGCATTCATTGACTCTTAAAGTTGTATGCAGTAAATTGATTCAGATTTCCCACCAGTATATATACAAGCCCGTTTATCCCAGGTATATAGGTACACATGGCGTATGTATACACATACACATATCATTTATATAGGAATGAAATTAAACACCCAGCTTCCCAAGGTATGTAGTTCATGAACCTTCTTTCTTATAGCTATCTAACACTTCGTAGCTCAAAAACTATTCTATACACATTATCACATATAATCTTCACAGTAACAGGATAAGGCAAATGGCATTACATTCTTCTTTATAAATGAGATATGCAGAGATGTTAAGTGACTTACCCAATGTCTCTTACTACAGTGAGGGACAGGGCAGGGGGATAGCGGGGAATAAAGGAAGGAAAATACACTCAGAGTCTTTATCTGGGCTGTTTGGAGAAAAGAAGCTAATGATGCTGTTTCTCCATGCAATATTGGCAGAGTAATGTCCTAAGAGAATATTACTAGATTTAAGTATAGGACCCAGGGATGAGTGTATTATGAAATCCAGGACATTATCCAGGTTTTGACAGGTGGAGTGGAATTTGTTTCTCCTCAACAAAACTTTAGTAAGATATTCTGACTCATTGATTGTTCATAATAGTTAGACATTATCATTTCCACAGATACTACCAGGGCTTATGTGGAAATGAGGTGGGCCTTATTTGGAAAAGCTGGGGCCAGGAACTGAGGTCTCCCTCAGGCCTGGAAAAAGACCCAGAGGTCTAAACATGGGTGCAAGTCTAGGGATTTCTTAAGATATTAGCACCTGGAGCCAGATTTCTGAAAAATGTATTCTTCCTTCATGTAAGGAGCTAGGATAAGAGAGGGGAAATGACCCCAAAAATGCCATTTCACCCATTTATAATTTGTTATGTTGGGTTAAAATATTTCACTGATTCAACAAATATCTTACAGGTACCTTGTATTTGTGAGATATTGCAAAAAACACTGTAGGTATATAGAATAGGGATATAGAAACATAAGACGCAGTGCCTTCAAGAATTTTACATAACTATCCTATCCTTGCATACCTATTATTGCAACAGCAATATAGTTTAGGTGGTAAATTCTTCCTCCTTTAATTCTAAAATTATTGATATCAAGTAATGCGTTTGTCCATTCATATGTGCATTCAACGAGCATTTTATTCCTTCCTGCACTGAGTAGTGGAATATGAATGTAGCTTTTGAAATTGGATGGGCTGGGTATACATCATTATTTCTCCTCTAATTAAAGGTGGGGCAAATAATTTAAATCTTCAGCTTGCTTATCTGTATAAAATTGGGTTGATCATAAAAAGATTGATATGGGAATTGACAATATTCATAAGGCACTTCCCGCTGTGCAGGGCACACACAAGTGTTTTATTTCTTGAAAGTGAATGCTCTTCCACTCAAGGGTTGTTAAAATAGTTGGAATGGATATACACATACCTAGAGCAACTAGAGAATTCTAACATGTGAGTAAGTACACTCTAACATGGTCCAGACTCCATAGGTGCTGACGGAATTTAGAAACAGGAAGGGTCTTTTAGAGAAAGAGAAAACAGTAGCAAAAATGCTTTCTGAACAGGGTGGTGTCGAGATTCTAGCCATGCCTTTCCCAGTATATGCAGCCTGATGAGCATCTCCCTGGAGACCATTGTTAATTTAGGAACCTACAACATCTGTGCAGTTTAAATAAGACCAGAGCCCAAATCCAAAACCACATAGAACACGATTTCTTATTCAGTGTGGTTGAATAGGACAACACCCATCCCTGGGCTTTGATTCGTAAACTACATGGACCTAATTGACACTGGTTGTTGCCTTTTCAGATAGCATGCATGGTAGAGTTTTGGTGTATTTGGACTTGTTCAGGCCTCTTATGTCCAGAAGTTCCAAATTACTTTTTTGCCATTAGCTTGTCAAGCTTGTCTTAAGCCCACTTAATGAGGTCTGCCAGTGGAATGCCTTTCATGTTCTGTGGCCTTTATGCTTTAGTCTCAGCTACTCTCAACTGTGGCTAAGTTAATGAAGTTGCCACAGTGCTCGCTTGTCTGCTGCTTTTGAAAACACACCTCGTATGTGTTTGGGTATTTAAATTCTGTTTTCTGGCTTTTAGGGTTTATATCCTCGTAGTGCATTCAAGTGCTATGGAAATAAGACCAGATGGATGTGACAACCAGCCATTCGGGAAATTACATACACATTACATTTTAGAAAACCAGTGTACATATGTCTTTCTGGATGCATTCATATGCTGGATTATTTTTGTTGCATCCAAATGGTTGGGATTTCAATGAACCAGTTACCTAGAATGTCAGCTGGAGAATTCCTTTCGGAGGAAAAGTATAGCCTGCAATGAGCCATTTTGTCAAACCCAGTTGAATATGGAGACAGAGTAAAGGTCACTCTGCATTTCTCTCCCTTCCTTTAGTTTTCTCCTTAGTACTCTTCACTACAGACATTATATTATAAATTTGTCTATCATCCCCCTAGAATGTGAACTCTATAAGGAGAGGAAATTTTTCTGCTTTGTTTAATACTGCAGTGCTTGATACATGGTAAGCATGCTGTATGTAATAGTGAATAAATTGACTATCACTGAGATAATGAAATGGTATTTAATTCCCCCTTGTGCTAAAACCAGCATAACATGGAGATTTTCTTTTGTCTCTTAAATGATGAACATATGATTGTGAATAATGATGATGATGATCATACCTAACACTTATATAATGTTTACTATGTGCCAGGCACTGTTCTAAGCATCACAGGAACCTTTGGTGGGGGGACTGTTATTTTATGGATGGGGGATCTGAAGCACAAATACTATGGTGTGACAGAGCCCAGGTCCAAACTCATCAGCCTGCCCTTCGACAGTTGATGTGCTGTTAAAATGTGGCTTCCAGGGCTTGAAAATAAGTCATCTCAGGAGTTTATCCACCCTTTCGATTAGCAAAAATCATCACATAACCATGATTTATTAGTTCTGTGCTATTCTTAAATATGCTATTCACTTCAACACAGTGGTGCAAGGAGAATTACTCATATTTCGCCCTAAGAAGTGGGAATCTATAGAGGCAATCACTTCTTGTATTTTGTATTACCCTCTTCATTGATTTGCCTGTCTACTTACTCTTCTGTGGAAAGGGGAAGACTAGATGACAAATGCTGTAAATAAATATTTCAAGTTTCTGTGCTCATTAAAATATTATGTTAACAAGCCCAAAGCATAATGTCAAGCTAAGTGAACTCTTGGCATTGGGGATTCTACCTTGGCTTACTCATGGTTACTCAAGTTTTATTCTTGCTAACACAAATGGTGATGGAATAATCAAATTTAGATTTGAAATCAAAACATAGAACTTTCAGCAACAAGTGTGTCAGTCCAACTGGGTTTATTTAGGTTGATTAAAGATTAGTTTCTATAACTCAGCACAGACCTCCCATGGTGGTGTATGCTTTGTCCCAGGTGAGTGCCAGAAAAGAATTGTTAATTCCCTACTAATTGGCAAAAATCACCTCCAGACACATAGGTAATCAGGGAGTGAACAGTATATAGAATGTAACGTATAACAGATCTTCAGAAGAATAGCACAGTTTTGAGGGATGCATTTGTGTACTGAGGGAACAGTGTTCCACAGCCATAGGGACCATATCTTCACTAGAAGTGGGAATTATGTTCATTACCTGTATATTTCCCTGAAACCTTTCCTATTGTCTATCCACCTAGCTGTATTATTTTACCAATTCATTCAAATTAATCTTCCTGCCTTCCTTCTTTTCCTGAATTTATCAGTTCCATGAAATCTCATTCAGAAATGAAATAGCTTTATTTTGGGTTTACATAGTCCTACATATTCCTTTTATATAATATACATTTATATGGTGTGCAATTTTAATATTACCTAATATGGTAGGATATCAATTCCTGCCCCTACTAACTGAATGAGATAATGAATGCAGAATTACTTAGCAATACTGAGCACATGGTAAGAAAGCCCAATAAATGACATCCATTATTAGGCATCAATTCCTTGTAAACATACTCAAATACACTGGAAGAAAACTGAAGAAATCCATTTTGCACAAGAACTTTTGGATGAGCCCATGATTTTTCTCATTCAGGGTCAGATAAACAAAATCATACGTTTATGACTTAAATTACACTCTTGGATTTTATCATCACACTCTCTCTAGTCTGCTTCCTCATACCTTCCCTTTTATATATTATGAAATGAATTGGTCCTCGTCTAACAATCATCATCATCATTATCATCATCATCACCATGATAACTGTATCTCAGAAGAACACTTAACAATATTTACAGAGTACTTTACAGTTTATACGGCACCTCCTGTTAACGTTTTCTTCTTTCCACAACACTCTGTGGTTGACATTGCAAGTACAGAGGAAAGAAATCATGTTGCTAGTGTTGGACACATCTAAGATTCAGAGTCTAACTCTCAGATTGTACATCACAATGATAAATGGGAGATCTGTGCAATTATTAGCACTGTACAGAATTTTTAATAACACCTGCAGGCATGTCCCACCTTTAGAGAACAAATGTTGGAAAAGACTTTTTTGAACTATTCAGTGATTGAGCCTGACCTTAAGGAATGTAGACATTCTCTCCTGTGTCTCTTCCCCTATCACTTCCAGTTAGTGACCTTGGAAAGGGTTCTCAGACCTTGGCTTTCAGCTGCCCCCAAGCTCTTCTAGCAGGCAGAAGGCAAGCAGGTATTCAGGGTATAGGGCTAGATATATTTGCTTTTTCATCAGGATCGTAATGCGGCAAGGCCAGAAATATGACAGGTCTCGGCACTTTTTAAAGACTTAATTTTTTTAGAGCAGTTTTAGATTTACAATAAAATTGAAAAGAAGGTACAGAGATTTCCCATATGAGCTCTCCCCTCACCCATGCATAGCCTCTCGCATTATCAATATCACTCACCAGGACAATACATTTTTTACCAAGGATGAACGAACCTACATTGACACATCGTAATAACCCAAAGTTCATAGTTTACCTTAGAGTTCACTCTTGGTGGTGTACATTCTGTGGGTTTGGACAAATGCATAATGACATGCGTCCATCAGTATAACATCATACAGAGTACTTTTATTGTCCTAAAATCCCCTGCTCTGCCTATTCACCTCTCCCCTCCCCAGCCCTACCCCTGGCAACCACTGATCTTTTGCTGGGTCCATAGTTTTGCCTTTTCCAGAACTTCATATAGTATTGTCTTCTTTCACTTAGTAATGTGCATTTGGGGTTCCTTGATGTCTTTTGATAGCTTGATAGCTTGATAGCTTTTGATAGCTTTTGATAGCTTGATAGCTCATTTGTTTTTAGTGCTGAATACAATTCCATTGTTTGGATGTACCACTGTTTATTTATGCATTTACCTATGTAAGGACATCTTGGTTGCTCAGGTCATGGAACTGATGAGGAAAAAAATCCTAGGGATGAAAAAGTTCTACTCGTTAATGTTGCTAGTATTGCACTGTTACTATGACTCCACACAAGTATGTCCAACAGCTCTAGAGCTGAATGGGACATGGTTTTTACAAACTATATGTGTCATTGGGTGGCATGAGAAATGGGAATGTGCCAGTTCTTATTTAAACAACAGTTCACCAGGTGACAAACATTCAAGATAACAGTAAACGTTCAAAACATTCAAGATAACACTCATCTTTGGGTGCAATGTTGAGAGCTTAGTCATTGCAGGCACAAGAGGAAGTGGGAAATGGAAGAGGATGATTTAAGAGAACTGAAGGAGATATGCCTCAATCATTATTATTATCAAAAACGCTTGTTCTTTTTCTATCATATATCCCAAATTGGATGCCGTCTTCATCCTCGAAGGGCTTATATCTTAGAAGGACATTGCTGTTTTGTTAACTTATTTTCCTAGTCATTGAGAATATTTGAAGGATATATATGTTTGATGGTAAAGGTTTAATCTTTCACATCTATATTTTTAATCAAGGAAATGTTGGTGTCAAAGTAAATTTTTGTGACTTTGACTATTCTGTTGTGGTGGGAGTGAAGAAAAATATTTTGATCGTATAAAGAACAAATGAAGAAAAGTCTACTAACCGAACATTAAAAATAACCAGTGGAGGTTGACTTGAAAGGTTTATATTTATTTGATCAAGCTCTAACTGACTCTAAGTTCTGAAAGCAGAAACTTTGGGAAAGAATGATTTGGGAACATCGACAAAATGGAAAAAAGATATTAGATTTTGCAGAAATACAGGGCTGCTCATTCCCTGCTACTCACCTCGAATGGTTTAAAACTCTGAAAATGATTCTAGAACAAACACATCTGCACATCATTAGCTTTAAAACCAGGCCCTGTAACAAGTCGAAATATCATTGGAACAAATCGGTAGAGCCTCAAATCCTTTTTGGATTTCAGAAGAGAACATGTTTTACCTTACCATGTGACTGGTAGAGTGTTGAGAATACCTTTTGTATACATGTGTTTTTATTTGATTTGTGAAACAGGCCCTTTCCTTTTATAGCCAGAGGAGCCATTCTCGGAAGGCAGGCAGGCAATCAAAGTATTTTCAAATCCCGAAAGCCAAAGAAACGCTAGCTTTTGGTTTATTCACTGGGCTGTGTTTTTCTGAACATTTTCTTTTTTAAACTGGCCCTAAAGGGCAGTAAACTAGACCTCTATTAGGCCTAAGCGAATAGAAAAGATGAGGATTAAATGACATTCAGCAGGAATGTCATGCAGATGATGTCTGTCTCAAGACGAATGGCCCATGAGGTAAGTTTAAACAGGAAAAGGTAAACAGAGGGCCATCACTACGTGTTCACACCAATCAAAACTTACTCACCAACACGTTTACTGCAAACTCAACTAGGTAGCATATTTGTCAAGAAAACATGCATATGAGGGGTTTTCTTTCTTAGTTTCCCCCCATTCCAGTCTCCTTACTGTGTATCAGCAGTGTGCTAGGTCTTGATGAGGCAACGTAAACCTTCAAGAAACTGATGGGTATTTATTACTGAAAATGTAACTGTTGACATAGAAGCAGGTATTAATAACAAAGGGTAAAAGTTCAAGACCTGTGCTCCACAGAAAGAGAATGAGGGGATGTAAGCGAAGTTAGAATTTCAAATCTCTACAGAATTCAGTATTTTGTAATGAATGTTTCCTTTGCCATTTTATATGCCAGGAGACCAAAACACACAATGGTTGTTAAATAATTAGCATCCATTAAAAGTTCAAAGTTGAAAATGAATTGAGAAAATCAAATGGTATTATTGGCAGAGGAACCTTTCTTAGAGCTCTAAATGCTATATTGACAGCCATTAAAAGTAACAAAATATTATAAGAACTGAAATAATGTCGACGGTGTCCAAATATGGAGACATAGCCTGTGTTTTGACAGTCCAACATGGGAATTGTTCAGGGAATTCACCTGTGTCAGATAATTTAAGATGTGGTTGACAAATCCTTACTACCTTTGAATCATATAAAATATTTGTGGACTACTGTCAGTTGCTGCAAAGTTAAATTTAAACCCACACTCTTGGCTTCATGAAATGAAATATTTCTGTAGGATCTTTATTTTCTTGACTTTATTATTTCCGGTGCAATTTATACTGCCACCTACATAACCCCCTGCCACCAGGGATCCAAGACCAAACATATTTTGTGTCATCTCTCCTTAATAAGTGTCTTTTGGCCATACATTCACCCACATACATGCCAAGTGGGGTTGGGAAAGTGTGGTTGGAAAGTAGGCTTACCAAATCTCAGAGACCCCAGATTATGGAGTTTTCACTAAAGCCATCGAGGGAGGTGAGTTGAGCTACCTTTACTGAGCATGTACTATATTCCAGTTTACATATACAGGTTTCCCCCTGCTGTCTGAAAGTAGAGCATTTCTATGAAACCTTTCATAGGCCAAAATGGTGTAAAGCAAAGAAGCAATCATCTTAGGATACATCTTGGTAACTGATGCACAAAATAAATTGAGGTAAAGCACGGATGTTCACAAACACAGTTCAAGGCTATGGCGGCTTGTTGCTGAGATGCTGAGTGTAGTTCCCAGGGAAGGGGCTTGGCGATGCCACTCTTGCTGCTGGGATGCACTGCCTCTAGAATGGCTCATTGCAAAACAAACACTGAATACTCTTTTCACTTTTCTCCTTTTTTCGTAAAAGTGAAAATCCCCTTCGGATTTCTTTCAATTAGTAAAAAAAAAAAAAACAGGTATTAAGTGTAGATCTTTCATAAAAGTGAATTGGCCTAAACTTTCAAAAATCAGAGGATACCTATATAACCTCTGATTGATACACAACAACCCAGAAAAGTAGACAACACTCTCACTATTTTATAGACGAGAAAAGTGAAACCAAGTGTGTTTAATAAACTTTCCAAGGTTACCCAGATCAGATTTTTAAATGAGGGTTGACTCTAAAGACCATACTCTTCCTAGGACAACACACCATGCTCTCTTACTACCTTGAGAGGCTGTACCAATTTAAAGTACAAAAAGAATCAATGGTGTTTATGGTCCACTGTTAACAAACACGAAGCCCTGACCCACTGGCCCCTCAGTCCTCTTGGTAATTGAAATCACCAGGCCTGGTATTTCTTATGCCATCTAGGGGAGGATAGAAAGTCAGCTAAAGGAGGGGAAAAAACACAGAAAAAGAGAATATTAGCTCTATTTGGTGGTGGCTCTTCGAGGAAATAAAAGGACGATACATGTTTTCCTCCTAATTTTTCTGTTTAAAAGAGAACCCGGGGTTGCAGGGGAAATGCCTGGGGTGAAGGGCCAATAGAGGATATTGATGCTGTGATAATGAGCAAAGGGGAGTTGGTTTGGGGCTTATTTCTCCATCACCCTAGTCATTCCATCCTTCACAGAATGAGAGTATTCTGTTCAGCTTCCAGGCTGGGGTTGTCATGTGAGAAGTGTACGTTAATTTCATCTTTTCTCATAACTTTCTTTTGGGGATAAGCATTTTGGTTTTCTGCTGTTTATTATTTCAAAGGCATCTATATGCTAATATGTTTTATGCTAATTATTTTCATGTTTTCCCCTTAGGTTATGCTTCGTATCATCCACCAGGGAGGATCATATCTCTTGAAAACTTTCAAATTTGATTTTGAAAATTATTCAGAAAATTTAAGCCATGCTATCTCTCAGTGTAGGAAAGCATAGGCTCTGGAGATTCCTATAATTCAAAGAAAATGGACTGAGATAACATCTGAGTTCTCATGCTGCCAAAATCCTCTTGAGGAGAACAGCCAGGTACACAAAGCATTTAACATTGTGGCATTGAAATGTGGGAAGAATAATTAAAATAAAAATCTAATAATAGGTTTTCAGAAATCACTAAATTACTGTTTGATCCAGAGAGGAGAAAGGAAAGACTGTTTTCATTCTCCATCGCATCTGAAGTGTGCTAACTGCTTCCATGACTATGAGTACCGTATTTTAATTGTATGTCATCACTCCTTAGTGTCATTTCTAGAAAGTTAATTGTCATGATATTAATGCCTGAAACTGAGTTTGTGCTTACAGGAAGAATCAGGTGAGAGAGGACTTCATACAATAAGCTAGCTTGATGTTTTCTTCCATTTTTTTTTATTACAGAGATTTTTTTTTTTCCGAAATTGCAACTGGGGGAGTAGGTTGCAATTTTTAAAAAAAACATAGGAGTGAGCCAATTAATCTGTCTTAAAAAAACCTTTATGCAGGCATCGTCATCTGAGGATAACCAAGGCATAGAAACTGATTTCTCAACATGAGATATTAAAACCTTGGACAGTATTTTACAGTTTTCCTTTGGTCAGGAAATGGACTTCTTTTGTCCCCAAGCACTTCAGGGGTGCAAAGAAAAGGCCCCCAAATCCCACTCCTCTGCATTGTTCTCTGCCCTGCTCTGTGCTTAAGAAAAGCAAGGATTCAGAAGCACTGGGGGATTCCCACTCCAGACTTCAGTTCATTTTGTGACTCGTCTTTTCTCTCTCCGCCTTTGATAGCTGCACCTCATTTCATTTCTATTTTTTAAATGCTTTCACTTTTAGACCTCAGTCGTGTCTTCATCCTGCAAGAAGTAGAGCCCAGCTGCTGCTATTTCTCCTCTTGCTTCACTTTAATGCCTCTTGAGCTCTAAGGTAGCTTTGTCAGTAGGAGAGTTCCCTTTCGGGGTCTCCTTCTGGAAGGGGGCAGGGCAAGTAAGCTAGGCTCTCCTCCAGACAGAAGGGGCTCAGAGTCAGCCTCCAAAAGGCAGGTGAAGACAGGTACCAGGACGACCTGTTTTGGAACAGCCAACCAGCATTTCAACACGTAACAGTCTTCACCTCTCTCCAAATAGGAAGAATCATTGCTGGGGATACGTTTGGTAAATTGGTTAGAATCAGTGATTGTCCGTTAAAGGTAAAATAACATTTTGTTGAAACCTGGCTGTGTTTGGTACATTCTGTTGAAATAAAAGACCTACAGTAGTTTATGTGCTAAACCTTTGTGACCCATCATTATTTTCTTTTCATTCTACTTATTTGTCGGTGACAATAACAAAACAGCTAACCATTTTCCCTTTAAAAGTTGTGTTTAGAGAAGGATCCCTTGAGCTAACACATTCCATATTTTTTTCTTTTAACATCTTTATTGGAGTATAATTGCTTTACAATGGCGTGTTAGTTTCTGCTTCATAACAAAGTGAATCAGCTATATGTATACATACATCCCCATATCCCCTCCCTCTTGCATCTCCCTCCCACCCTCCCTATCCCACCCCTCTAGGTGGTCACAAAGCACCGAGCTGATCTCCCTGTGCTATGAGGCTGCTTCCCACTAGCTAGCTGTTTTACATTTGGTAGTGTATATATGTCCATGCCACTCTCTCACTTCATCCCAGCTTACCCTTCCCCCTCCCCGTGTCCTCAAGTCCATTCTCTATGTCTGAGTCTTTATTCCTGTCCTGCCCCTAAGTTCTTCAAAACCTTTTTTTTTTTTTTAGATTCCATATATATGTGTTAACATACAGTATTTGTTTTTCTCTTTCTGACTTACTTCACTCTGTATGACAGATTCTAGGTCCATCCACCTCACTACAAATAACTCAATTTTGTTTCTTTTTATGGCTGGGTAATATTCCATTGTATATATGTGCCACATCTTCTTTATCCATTCATCTGTCGATGGACACTTAGGTTGTTTCCATCTCTGGGCTATTGTAAATAGAGCTGCAATGAACATTGTGGTACATGACTCTTTTTGAATTATGGTCTTCTCAGGGTATATGCCCAGTAGTGGGGTCGCTGGGTCGTATGGTAGCTCTATTTGTAGTTTTTTAAGGAACCTCCATACTGTTCTCCATAGTGGCTGTATCAATTTACATTCCCACCAACAGTGCAAGAGGGTCCCCTTTTCCCCACACCCTCTCCAGCATTTATTGTTTGTAGATTTTTTGATGATGGCCGTTCTGACCGCTGTGACGTGATACAGTCATCAAGCCAGTATGGTACTGGCACAAAAACAGAAACACAGCTCAATGGAACAGGAGAGAAAGCCCAGAGATAAACCCACGCACCTATGGTCACCTTACTTTTGATAAAAGAGGCAAGAATATACAATGGAGAAAAGACAGCCTCTTCAATAAGTGGTGCTGGGAAAACTGGACAGCTGCATGTAGAAGAATGAAATTAGAACACTCCCTAACACCATACACAAAAATAAACTCAAAATGGATTAAAGACCTAAATGTAAGGCCAGACACTATAAAACCCTTAGAGGAAAACATAGGCAGAACGGTCTATGACATAAATGACGGCAAGATCCTTTTTGACCCACCTCCTAGAGAAATGGAAATAAAAACAAAAATAAACAAAAGGGACCTAATGACACTTAAAAGCTTTTGCACAGCAAAGGAAAACATAAACAAGACGAAAAGACAACCCTCAGAATGGGAGAAAATATTTGCAAGTACAGCAAAGACGAAAACGAAGCAACTGACAAAGAATTAATCCCCAAAATTTACAAGCAACTCATGCAGCTCAATATCAAAACAACAAGCAACCCAATCCAAAAATGGGCAGAAGACCTAAATAGACATTTCTCCAAAGAAGACATACAGGTTGCCAACAAACACATGAAAGAATGCTCAACATCACTAATCATGAGAGAAATGCAAATCAAAACACATTCCATCTTAATGCAGCCCAGCTAAGAAAAAACTTTCTCTTCTTGCTCTTCTCTGAACATGAGTCAAAGGTAATTCAAATAGAAAAGCAATTCGCGTACAATTAGGCTCCAGAATTTATGAGGTGTAGATGAGCCATGTAATTTGATTAAGGAGGCTGCTATGAGTGTATTATTCCGTTGGAGAACTAAATTCTGTGAGGACAGAAAAGAGATCTATCAGCAACTGTTAGCCTGTAGTAACTCTAGAAGGTGGCTGCAGTTGGTGGACTTGAAGCAGACATTTGGTGGGCTTCACTTGGTCTATCTGAGCAGTGAAATTGGCTCAGCACAGCTCCAGAAATGCTGTATGATCCGAGAAGAGTAGCACAGCTGGGTCCTGAGCATGGTTAAAAGTACACGGCGTTGAAATGATAGAGACTAGAATCAGAGAAACTGGATCTGCATCCCGCATCAATACCTGCTAATTGTCTGACCTGGATGAGTTTCTTGGCCTCCTGAGCCCCATTCTCCCCATGGGTGAAATGGGAGGAAAAATAAAAATCACACTTACTTTTTTAAGTTGCCTGTGAGGATTAAATGTGTGCATGGTGCCCACACCTAGTAAATACTCAGTTAATGGTCATTACTTCTATTATCATCATTATTCTTACTGGTCAATGATACTTGTAGGATTTTTATTATCATTATCACCATTAATGATGTTAATGGCTATGTGACAGGTTCAAAATTTTTCCTTATGGAGAACTTCGGTAGTTGAAATTCAAAGATGCATACACTGGGTACTTTTGCTGCTAGTAATACAGGTCCTGTGAAATGAAGATGTGGACAGGCTCAAGCTTTAAATGATTCACTGGAATCCTCTGGAATTCCAGTGATTCACTGGAAGCCTTTATACCGCCGCAAACTTTCAGTAAACACTTTTTTGGTGGTCAAAGCTAAGATTTTGCACAGGATGGAAAAATTTTTAAGGCCGCCAAATGTTATTGCTTGTATTAACCAATGCCAAATATTCAGTAAGATAGGAAAAAAAGTCACTTAGCATCTCAATATTTTTACCCTCACTGCCAAGATTTCAGATGTCTAGCTAATGAGCTGGCTTTTTCACTTGTCTTTTCCATACCTGAGATTATGAAAATCTTCTAGTCTTGCTGGTATTAGTGGCCTTGTTGATTACAGGGTACAATTTGAAATTCCTGAATCTCATGAGGTGTGGAATTGCTCGGAACGAAGGCCTTCTAGAGGAAAAGCCACCTTGCTGGTTGAAAAGCCCTAGTGAGCTGCCAGGCCATCTTCATGGAGCCAGAGCTTCATATGAAAGCATGCAGTCAGGTCTCAAGACCATTAAAAAGTTCAGCCTCGCTTGCTAAATGGGAGGAGTGTAAATGGTCTGTGCTTGCCTCCAAACACACGGCTGTTCCCAGACAGAAAAGTCAGACATTAATTAAACCATTGCAGGGTTAGAATGGATCATGCCATTCTGTTTTGAAAAGTCAGCTTTGACTTCTACTTGCATGCCAAAAAAAAAAAAAACAACAAAACCCACAAATGCATTTGCTAACGAAGGTTCTTATTGCATGCAAGTCACATTTAAAGTAAAAGAGAAATCTTTTTTCTTCGTATGTAGAATGGCTCTAATCACAACAGAGCCTTCATGAAAACAATATCTTGAGTGTATGCTTATATGTTTTATTTAATTTTCATCCTTTGTATTTAATTTTTAATTTAATTTTCCTCCTGTGGATTTCCCTCTTTCATGAAGCCATCCCCCAAAGTAAATGCTTACAATAAATTAACATCCATACCCCGGTGTATTTTAAGGTGTTTCATTTTAAATGTTCACACTTGGATTAAAGTGTGGTATCATTTACCTTCACAATGCTTAGCATATAGTAAAGGGTAAATAAATAGCAATTACAATAAAATAGCCTTATTAGAACTATAGTGATACTTTCCTAGATTTCATTTCCATTCTGTCATTCTTCAGTGAAGTTGGTGTAATTCCTCCTTGAATGGGCAAGACTTAGGATTGTTCACAGTCACAAGGAAGAGCACAAAATAAGAGAGATTTTCATTTATAAGGTTGCCTTTCTCTTATCTACTAGTCTTGCCTCCCAGACTGTCTGTCTGTCTCTGGAAAGCCAAGTCAATAAAAATGATGAGAGTTGGCATCTCACAAATGGATACCCTTAAACCATGAAGTAGTAATGCTGTGCAGGAAATATTTTTCTGACCTTTTCAAATTGCATCCAACTGTCTCGGGAATTTCTCAGTGACTAGAGGTAATAAGGTTCAATCCGTTTTACTGACTGGCTTCAAATTTAGTTCTGCCGAATCTCTAACTTATCAATTCTTTGCATCTTGGCTCTGGAATCCATTCAGCACAGAAATCCATGCACCTAACCTTCTTTCCCCTCCTCAGGTTTTGCTAAAGGATCACACTGTGGAATCTACAACCATGACAAGTCTCCACTTATTGCCCCTTCAAAAACAAAATATTAGCGTGGGGAAAATTAGTGGGCGCAATGTCTTGTCAGAAGCCCTTGTTTAATTAGCTTGTAGATTTCAACTCCCTCTTACATCTCAGTTTTTACCTATGTGATTTATGCCTCAGTAATCTTCATTATATAAAACTTTTTCCACTTCACTATACCAAGGCACCCTATAGAATATTAAAGAAGCAAAAATATGTGAATTTCTTTTGTGTTAAGTTGATTATGGTTTTTCTTCTGTGAGTCCAAATGCGATGAACACACTCCCTTAGTAAGGATGGGAGTCATCCAAGTGTGACTTGCTAAAAGGCAGCTGCGCGGCCCCATTCTTCACTGTGTTTCCTGAAGGAGAACAGAAAACAGAAGCTGGGGACACATTTCTTGACCTCACCAAAGTGTTGGATGTCAGGAAGCCTTGACGAGGAGTTAAAAAGCTTGTCTTACTTTTCATATTTAGAGCATCTCTGTGCTGAATGTGATGCGGGGGGAGATGTCAGTGTTTTCTCATTTGTAGGAAACACCAAATTCAACACATTTTGTCACTCCCATCCATTGCCTTTGTACTGCCTTCTTCAGTGGTGATTAGAATCCTGGCTGGAAGTTCCTGTGGTCAGTGGAGCTTGGAGCCTTTTTCTGGAGCCTCTCTGTTCATGGGCAAACAGCCACCAGGAAGAGGAAATCTTTTTGAAGTTGTCCTTCTAAGAATCTGTATTTGCTTGTGCAGTAATTGTCAAGTTTGATCATCATAAGATATTTGGCTTTATAAAACTGGACTGAATGTCAATATTATGACATAGCGTGAGTGTGTTTCGTGTTTGGGAATTGCAATCATTGTTGCTTTTTTTGTGGTCATCCATTTACAATGCTTGGTGTCAGTTTACTTATCTCTTGTAAAAATAAAATACAGTGTGTGTGTGTGTGTGTGTGTGTGTGTGTGTGTGTGTGTGTGTGTGTGTGAGAACAAAGAAAAAAAAATGAGATTATTTCAAACATCCCTATTCGGAAAATAGGTTTAGAGGGAAGAGGACAAAAGGCAGACTTTTTTTTCATAGCTATGTATTTTTTTTTTTCTTGAAAGAAACTGAAACTACTTATACCAAAGTTCATCTTCATAATATAGCTTAACTTTTCCATTTTAGAAAACAGAAATAATGATGTTGATGAAAGTTAAAAAGAAGCTTACAAAGTATGTTTAAGGACATGAGTGTTTTTTGTCATTGCTATTTTGTCACTTGAAATTCAGTTCATCTTGACAGAGTCACAGTCCTGATTTTGTCCCCTTACAACCTGGGTATATGGTTAGCTGGCATTTTTTTTGGTAGAGATGAGGCATTTTGGTGGTTTTGCATTATCAGATTACCTAGCATTTGCAATGCAGCACCGTGATTTTTATCACTAGCTGGGGAAGAATGAAGACTTGCAGAGGAGGTAACTAGAGCAGGTCTGTTCCTTGAATGCAGCTGCATACACCCGATAGGTTGTTAATACAGGTGCGTGTCAGGTGTGTGCACATCTGCATGTATGTTGCAGCCATGTGTGAGGAGTGCACGATAACTTGAATTTGGGGTCAGAAGGCAACAACTCCAAAACCAAATGGATTCCAGTTTCTCCCTGGAAATGATATCTCAGTAAATTGGAAACTTGACTATATTGACAAACCCTTTCAAAACAAGAGTAGCTTAGGGACTTCCCTGGCGGTCCAGTGGTTAAGACCCTCTGCACTTCCGATGCAGGGAGCCTGGGTTCGATCCCCGGTCAGGGTGAAAAACAAAACAGAGTAGCTTAGCCAACTAGCCCTGATTATTACACATTTGGTGGCTCCTTTTCCCCATTTCTAAATAAACCATCTTTCCTACCCTTCAGGACCTGGAGTTAAAACAAAATCAGTGTCCAGCCCTTCCACTGAAAGTGTAAAGTGACTTGAGTCTGGTGAAAGAAAGGAGCGAGGGTGTGCCAGGTTTCATTTGGAATGAGTTATTTTGCTTTGCTGAGTGTTCTTAGAGTTTGGGGGAATGGTTTGGGAGCTAATCGGGAACCTCCAGGTAAAGAGGCACAAGGGGAGTGAGTAGTCTAGTGTCTAGTTAGCAGTGCTGTGAATACTAATAGCTGCTCCGTATCGACTGCTACCTACCAGGTGTGTCATTGATAACTGACAGCCTCCCTTAATCTTCCTAGGAGCCCCATAAGACAGGCACAACTATCTTTGATTTACAGGGGCCGAAAGTGAGGCTTAGAATGGTTAAAACTGAGTTTGCTTGTAAGTGGCAGGGGCACTGTATGAAGAGAATTATTTTTATATGGAAAAGAAATAATTCATTTACTGAACTCAGTGAGTTTTTGACATTTTCTCCTCCTCTACCACCTCTTCCTCCTTTCTTCTTCTTTGCTTTTCCTTCTCCTATTCTTTTCTCAAAGAAGGAATGAAATGAGGCCAAAACGGTAAAGCACTGCCCCACTGTGTCTTCAACAAGACAGCCATTCTTCTCTCCATCGTCATAGAGTTGCCTTCAGTAGAACTACATATATAATTATTCTGAAAGTTTAATAAGAGCCAAGCGTTCTGGCTAGTGGCTTAAGTTACCTTATACATAAGGTAGTTTTTATTACCTTAAAATAATAATACAGAGGCAGAAGACGGTGATCATATGCTGTCCTCACAAGCTCACATTCAACCCTGTCTAATCTATCTTTCATCTGTGGTAATGATTTACCAGGATGAAAGGATGGATGCAGAAAGCGGAAGTTCAAAGCTGTTTTTGTGAGTAATCCAGTAAAACCTACTTCTATAAATGTAATCTTTCTAAATCAGGATGTCTAGGAAACTGAATTCCTTCAAATATACATTTGAAGGATCTTTTCTCTTCTTCTATTTTCTTCACGTCTCAATATTACAAAAATAAATATTCTCGATGGCCAAAGCAGGCTTGCTATTGTGGCCTTAGCTCAATGACGACATCGACACATAAGGATTACATTTCATTCTCACAGTGATGCCTGATGTACTTTAATTTGTTTCTCCGTGAAGGGGCTCGGTTATTTATTCTGGGTAAACTGGGCTTGTGTTGCCACAGCTCCACTTGCTCTCTGATGCCAAGGCCAGCAACCTGACGGGGCCTCATTTCTCCCTGGCACGTCAGGCAGAAAATTGATTCAAATCTAAGCCAAGTGGTAGAATCTCAAAAGCTCTGTCACCACTGTTCATGGCAAATATATTTCTTCCCAGAGTGGGTGTTCTGAAATTGTGGTCTGTATCTCACTTGAAATAAATAAGCCCCTTGAAAAAATTTTGAACAGGACTACACAGGAAAGGCAGCATGGCTTTAGATGGAAATATGATTTCAAGGTTTGTCTGTCTGTCTGTCTGTCTCTGTCTCTGTCTCTCTGAGGTCTCTTGAAAATGCATGTGGTCCCAGTACAGAGTTCTTCCATGAAAGCCTTTATGTTTTGCACAAGGCCCCTCCGACTCCCACTATCACCCTTATTGGAAATAAACTCAAAATAATATAAACAAACAGGAATAGATTGTTCTGAAATGATCTGCCAGACACAGTTCATCTTCAACACTTTGCTTTCCATTACTGCTGAAGGAAGGGAAATGACAGCATTGGCTTTAAATCTGTAGACTGAGTAGTGGGCCCCTGCCTGTGCTTCTGTGATATAGTGGCAATCTCCACTTATCGTCGGGGTTCAGCAGTATTTATTATTCCCTAATTGGAACCCCACTGATATGCTGGGGGATTTCCTCTCCATGGCAAGGCAATATATCCATATAGACATAGAGCATAGCCACCGTGGCCTATTGTAATACTGTAGTCAGAAATATCAACATTGGGATCAAAATTAAACCAACACCTAGGCTAATGGAGTTTCTAGACTGCCTTTTGATATTATTAGGAACTCACCATTTTTCTGTGTTTATCTTTGGACTTAAAGTGATGTCAGCAGAAATTCAAATTGAATACACTTTATCACAATGTTTCCTCTTCTGTTTTAATTCCTCACTGCATTGCTTTCAGAAGTGAGGAGAACACTGGCAACATTACCAAAGATTACACATTACAAGGACACAACAAACACCAGAGGTCCAGGCACTCTACATAGAAATGTTACTGTTTTATTCTATCTTTATTCTACTTTCTATCTTTTTAGGTGCATCAGTGTAAGGTCAACTTTAGGAAAAGGCCTGGAAAGCCTTAATTTTACTAAAATTAAGTTAATTAAAATGAAATTAACAAGTAAATCCCTTTTATCTTAATTTTCGGTGCCAAAACAGGTTTCCTTACTTTGGACATCAGAGGGCCCCTTCATTGTGTTTATTTATGGTCACAGCACTTGCATTCGCTTCTCCCTTGTGCTATTTTTATTTTTGTCATTAGAGTCCATGAAGACCTAATCATCAGTCCTCTAATTTTCCAGAAAAACAATGTTGATTTATTGAACTGGCTGCAGAAAAGGAAGAAGAAGAAGATCAATCTGACATTGTAGGTTAATAGTAGGAAACAAAACACATTCATAATTAGAGGAGAAAAGGACTTTTCTTGTTCATTCCAGTTTATAATAAAAAGCCCCTCGCCAAAGTGTCTTAGAAAATAATGCATTCGGACTGAGTCGAATTACCGCCTAGCAGATTCTATTTATCTGTAGCTTAAAAAGCAGCTGCGTTTTTGTAAAAAGCAATGAATGTGGCAGTCCTACTTAAAGGTAGAAGAAAAAGAACACCCCTTGTTTTGTAATAAGGGGATTTTCCATTTAAAAGAGAGAGCGAGCCTGTTGTGTGAAGTACGATTATTACATTCACTGTATTCTATCTCACCCACCAGGAGGCTAATAATGAAGGGGCCAGAGAAGGAGGCCAGTGCTACGAGGGTTATCTCTCAGCCTCAGATGCTGGATAAGTCGAAGAAGGCAGAATCGCTTTTGGATGACATTCAGAAAGGCCGGAGTGATTATTTGGAAGAGAAAAGCCTGCCTATTCTTTTCCAAGGTAAACAGTTCATTTCATCTGTCAACTGCATGTTTTATTATAAAAATATGTTTATATAAAGATATCTATGAAGTTTGCCTTTAAAAAATTATTTTAGGTGCCTGAATATTCCCCCAGCCTGCCTGTCGGTCCACTGATGAATTACTAGCAACCTGCCTTAGACAAAGGATGCACTCGGAGCCCCGCCACACCTTAAGCCACGCTCTGAAGGATCTGCCCAGCTCACTTTTAATCATGAGCAAGGAATTACCCACATGGAGTCAGCAGAAAATGAGAAAGTAAAGCTCGTGATGCGAATAATTCCAGCAAGTGCCAAGGGGCTAGTTGAGGAATGGCTTCACGAGGTGAATATCTTCAGCTTGTACTTAGGGTTTGGGTAGCGTATAATCATTTTCTCTTTTAGGAGCAATGACTGTCGTAAGTGTCCTTCCCAGCTAAGAGCGCTTAGAGCATTTGTCAGGCTGTTGACAGATGTGATACCAGTCTCGTCCTTGTTGTTATTTACTGTGACTAATTTTACATCTGCAAATATGCAGCAACCCACTGGGGCCGGGAGGCTGTCGAGCCCGTGGCTGTGAATAGCTGTGTGTATTTGTGTGAGTGCCTGTCCGGTAATCTCCGTCTCTGTGTGCGTATGTGCCCTTGTTCTCGTCTCCTCTCTGTTGTGCACGTAGGCGGGGAGGATTGGCCAGCCAGCAGGTTCTCAGATGTGATCCGAGGCTTTCCTTTGATATTTGGACCAGGAAAAAAAATGATCGTGTCACATCATGATGAATGGTCAATCTGAATTTTCAATTCATACAGAAGGCGAAGGGGGAGGAGAGTATGAGCTCAGTGATGAGACTAACCTTTTCCCTTTGGGCAGAGCATGATTCAAATTAAACATCGCGTTCAGTATGAAATTTGAAGGCCTTTTTTTTTTTTTTCTTGTGCCTGCCTGGTTTAACTCCTTGATGGGCTGCTCTTTCAGGGAGGATCCCTTCTGTCCACCTCTGTGCCTGAGTCTATTCCCAGCAGCAGCCCGTAGTTCCTCTTCCTTTGTTCTATTTTTCTGAAGGTCAGGTCCAAAAGAAACCAAGAAAAGCATATTTTACTATCTTCAAAACTGTTATTCACAAGATAACATTCTCCCTAAAACATGTTATTTCTTGATATCCCAAACTAATATCTTAAATAAACAAACAAATAAATAATGTTCTAGTTTTAAGGGTAACTTTGCCGGGGAGGAGGGGGAGGGAAAGCGAGGGATCCTTTCGAAAGACCCTTCAAGGGTCCTCTGCTGTAGACCAGTGTCTGCTGGCAGAGGGAGCCTCAGAGGAAGAGCAGCAAACAAAAAGCCCAGATTTGCTCTCACTTCCCTAGTTCCCCACATAACTGAGTCACAGGATCGCCATGCCAACCTGCAGCAACTCTGGCCTCAAGCAAGCATGTGCCGGGACTCTTTGAAACCGCCCTTCAGTACTTACTGGTCCAAGGACTCAGGCCCAAATGTGTAGAAAGAACTGCTGTCCGTGGACACGCGAGGCTGCTTGCCCATCTGGGTACATCCTTGCTGCCTCTGTTAGGCACCAGCAGGACTGAAGATGTGACTGATTCTCTTTCTGGAGTTTGGTGGCTTGTGGGGAAAGGGATAGTATTGAAAAGGCTAAGAGACAAGGTCATTCTTCCAATGCATCTTCAGAAGGAAAATGTTAAGGCTTTTAAATTCCTTTCCTACAGGGAAGAGGGCTGTGGTGGAGGACCTGAGGCAGCTGGGGGTGGAGGTTGAGGTGGGAGGGGGATGGGAGGTGGAAACAGAGGAGTAGCTGTGTTTATTTTAATACATCTCATTTAACCCTCACCTAAAAACAAATTGGAGAGGTTTGGGAGTGCATTAATCTGGACCCAGTTAGCAAGTCTTTCTCCTTCAAAAGTGCAACCTGAGATTAATGAATATAAACTAGAGTTTCAGATGCAGTGCTTAAATCATTTGCATGTTTCATGCATGATAATTGAATTTATGTCTGCACTTCCTTTCACTTACCTATTTCCAGTTCTGTCCCTGTGAGTCACATAAAGCAAGATTTCATTCTCCTAACCTCTGGGTTGGAAGAGCTTGCCTAGACCTTACTCCTAATGAGAAACTCAGGCGCTTGTTTCTTTTATTTGAATTTGAATAATACGATATTTTTCACAAAGCGGAGGCCAGGGCTTAATAGTCTGGGATGCTGTTTTGGGAGTTGGTAAGTAGGCACTCTAAGTTTATTTTTGAGAGGCCAGAAAATCCATGGGAACTGAAGGCACTGAGTTTTCAGTGGTCCCAGAGAATTGGGTTTCAGTGTGGCCACTTTTAAGTGTATTACTAATGCCAAAAGCAAGGTCACTTTAATCAGCGTAAAGAATGTTCTTGGACTCTGCACCGGAGTTACTTAGATCATAGGGATTTAGTGCACAGTATCGTTTCTGGCATAGTTAGATATTTGCTTCCGTAGTTGGGGGAGGGGATGGTGTCAGCCTCCACGAAGGTCTGTAGATGGTAGCACTCGTAGTCCCTTAGCATGCTATGGTTTTCCTTCTTTTTTTTTCTTTCTTTTTTGTTATTTAGGTGTAGAAGGCTTAATGCTGACTTAGTGCAAGTGGGTGCTAAGGCCCTCCTCCCCACCTGCTCCAACATGAAAAGCCTAAAAGCTGGCAGTGGATATGAAAGAATGCTTCCTAGGGAAAAAGTTGAAGCCAGAGGCTTGAAATAATCCCCCTGGGTTCAGTTTGTATCAGTGGTTTGTCTGTCTTCTGTGTTTCCTCATGTGTTTCCAAGTCCAATGTCAAAGTAATGAGCTTTTCTCCAGGAATTGTCCCCAATGTCCTTTGTTTTTGGTGAATTCAGTGGTTGAGTGTTGCTGAGTGTCTTCCGGTCTCGTTTCCTGGTCCTTGTAGCTAAGCATGTCGTTGAAGGGTAAAATCTTGTTAATTTGTGATGTCACAATTTAAGTGTGTTTCCTGTCACTTATGTGTAGTTTAAAATGTTCCTCAAAATAGCATGAAATGATTGGTTAGCTTTGAAATGGTGGTGAAGTCATGTGAAGAAAATAAGTTTTGCATCCGACCAAGATAAATTCACTCTAGTGCTTTATGGCTTTTTATTCCTATGTGATAGTAATAAAGTCTCATGTAGGGATGGAAGCCATGAAATACATTGTGAAAAATCATCAACTAAGAAGGGGCCATCAGTATAGAAAACGTTAGCCTGTGGAGCTGTGAACGTGGAGAAATGACTTAGCGTATAGCTTTGCTATGTGTGTGGTGTTTCTTTGAGTTTCTTTATCCTGAGATTTTGACAGCTAAGGAATTTAGGTTACAAGAGTTGATTCATCTTTGTAATCATGGATTTACATGCACATTCGGGTTTGCACATATTTTTCTCCGTTTTCTATTAACGAATGTGCTCTAGGGGGACTATTTATAACCCGCCAATCTGGGAGGCAGCATTTGGTCCTCCTATGCCTCCTTTCTCCTGATGTGGTCTTTCTTCTGAAACAAAGAAGAAATAGTCAAATCAGATTTGCCCTCTTGGAAATGTGGTCCAGATTGCTCTACTCCCAAGCTCCAAAAAAGGTAGACATTGGGTGGGCTAGATCCACACCTCCTCAGATCCACGGAGCCACTGAGGGTTGTTTCCAGCTTTACAGGTGTAGTATAGTCGAGAAACTCCGGGTGTCAGGGGAAAGGGGGGCTTTGGAGCAGAGTTGGGTTCTAATCTCGCTGCCACTTCAACTTCGGGAACTGGGGCGAGTCATTTAAGCTCTGTGAGCCTCTTTATCTTTAAAATGTGGAGAAGTAATGCACCTCGGGGGGATATTGTAAGGATTAAAGGAGCGTTAGGCATACCAATGCCTAACAAAGCATTGAGCATGTCAAAAAACAGTTCATGAAATATTACGTTTTCCCCAGCCTCTGTCTCTTCCCTCTTCTGTTCCCTTTTCTCCCCCTCTCCCCTCAGATGTCAGTCTAAAACCAGCCCCTTTTAGAGAGAAAAGACTAGAGTGCCTAATAAAATACAAGCAAGCAACTAAAAAAAAAAAAAGAATGCCTAGTTGCCTCCTTTCCATATGTGGCTGAAATCTCTCTGTTGGATCAATAGTTTAATTTTTTTCCTTGAACTGTTTTAACGATGATCGACCTATTTTCACTGCTACTGTTTTCTGTATATTTATTTTTGCTTGATTGTTTTAATATTGACTATTGACCTCTACTCATTTTTACTGGTTTTCTGTATTTTTTTTCAATGAGAATTCCAATAAAACTTATTTTTCTTATCTTTTGCCTCTCCATTTCCTCCACACAATGGGATTTCAGCCTGTGCTCTGAAAATGTCTGGGCTGCTCCAGAAAGATAAATGATGCCTTTTGCTTCGAAACTGCCCACTGGTACTACCAGGAGAACTCTGTCCTCCCTTCATTTGCATATCAGTGCGCTTGGGGAAACTGATCAATTTAGTTGTAACTTTGATGCTAGTATAACTTTTAAACGTACGGAAATTATAACAGACTTTATCACTAAAGTCTATAGAATAATTGTGGATAAGTAAAAGGACTTCACAAGTACACAAATGCTGAAACTTTAACAATTACAGAATAATATAAGTGTATTGCTATAAAAAATAGAGTATAGTGAAAATCTGTGACACCGTATTTTTATCCAGAGTTCTTTTATTATAACTGAATTCGTTCTTTAAACCTCATTCTTACTCCTATATATCCAGATCCTAGTAATATCCCTGATCCTTAGTAATTACTCAAATATTAGTGGATTAATTAATGAGAAAGGAGAGGAAGGAAGAAGATGGGGGTAGGGAAATAAAGAAGTAAAAGGCCATATCACCATAAGATGTAGACTGTATGGTTAGGAACGTAGGGCATACACACTCAGTTAAAGGTCGACTACGAGAGTGTAATTCTGGAGTAGGGCAGATACTACTAGGACATTCAAGATAAAATGTAATGAGTGACATATACAAAATTAAGCATTCAGAGCACAGAAAGTTCCCTAGAATCAGGGAAAGATCTATGTCAGGATTTAGGACATCAGCCAAATTTCCAAAGGCAAGAGTCAAGGACTTAAAAATTAATTTATCAAGGAATTTATGAAAAGCTCAAGTGAGCATTTCTTGGAAATTTTTCCAACGTATGAAGTATTCAACCCTGGAACACATATTTACTTCTAAATATCTTCACAAGTGCCGTTAGAAACAGATAGTAGATTTTAATGGACACACTTCGATTAGTTAATTACTGCTGAATCCCAGTGGGCTGCATTTAACTCTTACCCATGTGAGATAGGACAAGTCTAGACTACCAGCATGCCTCTGATTTCAAGGATGGCCATGTATTTGCCCACTCTTTCCCCTCCTTTATTTTTGTATGGTTGTCTTTAAACTCCAGTCCTTGCTGTAACTATGAGGCAACTTGTGCAGAAGTGGTTGCCTGCAAGAAGGGCTCAGCATCCCCCAAAGCGCCGGATATTGAATGTGTCACAAGCCTTTCAGGGTGATTGTTTGACAGTAAATCTCGCAGTCTATTCCTATGTTAAGTGCAACAGAATGCTGCAATGAAGAGCGATTTCACTCAACAAGTGAATGAGTAAAGCTCTGTCTCACCAGTGGTCATGGCACAAGCAGGAGGCAAGAGCATCAGAAAAGAATGAGAGTGTGAATATGGGGCAGAACAATGCTTCTCGCTTTGTTTCCTTCCCATATCTTTATCAGAAGTTTCACTTCATCAGAGGTTTCACCAACAATATTATCTTAATCCATGGAGGATAATATCTATGGGATCTGGATTTGGGCAGCTTAAGAAAAGCTACACATTGCCCTATACATTCAAATCCCAAAATGGTGCTATGGAATTATAAGGCCTCCTATTTGGTGAAATAAAGAGTTCAGAATTCTTCTCTTGTTCTTTGGATAGCCCCGGGGACTCTGAAGCCATGGTTCAAATAGCAAAGCCCCATCTCTTTAGTCACAATTTGGACCTTGCCAAGTAGGCATGTACTCTGAGTTGTCTTTGCCCGAGTGAGAACGGACTTAGGCTGACCCACACTCTCACCTGCCTACCTTTATGACCAAAGTCACACCTGCATGTCAGGCATGACTGAGTGGGAGGTTCATCACTAGCTCTGGATCAGAGTGGGGTCTTCACAGGAGAACAGAGCCCAGGACCTCAGTGAGCACCAAATAACATGACCCTCTTGGTCATGAGCTTCAGGTCTTCCATCTCTAAACCGTTCTTGGAACTGGATCTCCCAAGCATAGCTACCCCAGACCCTGTATTTATAGATTAAACTGTCCTTGGATTTGAAACACTGGTGGTCAAAGTGTGGAGGGGGATGGGGTTTGAAGAGATCTTTCATGATGCTACTGGATGGCTCTGCCCTTCACAACATTCCATGAAACAGACCCCCTAGACAGGTGACAATCTGCTGCCTGACCTCCTCACCTTTCTTTTCACCTTTAGTCGTCCTCGAGATGAATATAAAATAAACTGGTTGGTTTAAGGTAATAATATTAGCAGCCCTCCTGTTTCATTCTTTCATTCCATTAGCTCTTTTCTCTTTCATATGTTTAATTAGGCATGACGAAGTAAAACTTTCTAGCCAAGAGACATAAAAATATTCTGGGAATATGTTTTAATAGGGAATATATAAGTAACTTATTGGTCATCCAAAATCAGGTTACACAAAGAGGGCTCAATAAATATCGATGACTTAATTGCTCGCTGAATCAAGTTCAAAGTGCTTACTGTAACCCACAGGGCTCCACCAGGTCTGCATTTGTCCTCTCTTTCTGACGTCATCTCCGGTCCCTCATCCACCCAGCCCAGCCTTGTGGATTTTGTTGTATTTCCTGAATATACCAAATGAACTTCTACTGCAGAGCCTTTGAACTTGCCATTCCCTCTACCTAAAACCCTCTTCCTGGAAATCTACAGGTCTCACCCTCTCGTTGCCTCAGGTCTCTGCTCAAAAGTCTCTTTATCAGTGAGACTTCTCAAGTGACTATGCCCTATAAAATAATAAGTCCCATGTATGTATATAAAACATATATATATAACATACACAACTGAGTCACTTTGCTGTATACCTGAAACTAACATAACATTGTAAATTAACTCTACCTCAATAAAAAAAAAAAATAATAAGTCCCCTCCTTCTCCATACTCCCACCACCTTATCCAGATTCATTTTTCTCCATAGATAACACTTTTCATTATCTAATATACTACGTATTTACCTGATTTTTAAAAATGGATTGATTGCTTTTCCTCACTAGAACATAAGCTCCAGGAGGCCAGGGGATGGATCTGTCTCTTTTGTTTACTGCTTCATCACCAGAGTCTAGAATCACGTCTGCACATAGTAGACACTCAAATATTTGTTCAAAGTAATTTTCATCGGGCACTTCCTGGCATCTGTGTCCAGATACTGACAATATATATCCTAACAGCAAAGAATCACTTGTATTTCTCATCATTCGAATTAACCACGCTTTAAGCATTATCTTCTCGTAAGACAAAAATTTTACTTCTCCAGTTTCCCCTCTTATAAGCAATAGTGTGATGTGCATCTTTGTCCGTCAGATTTAATCCAAATTCTTCCCTAGGAAAAGTTCTTAGTTGTGGAATTACTGAGTCAGAAGTTAATGGGCGTCTTTATGGCTCTTTATTTCTATTACCAAATTGCTTTCCAGGCAGGTTGTACCAATCCACACTCCAAGCAGAAGGAAAATGTCAGAAAATTTTTGTTTGACTTTTTTTTGAGCAGCATCACACTGATTTCCACCAAGTTAACCAGATTCCCTTGCTCTCTCAGTTCTTTTGATTGATTCCTCCTGAGAATGTCAAATTGTGCTATTTTTATTTACATTTTGATCTTTGATTCTAGATCTAGAATGAAAGAAATTACTTTAGAAATGGAAGGAAGTCAGAAATTATATTTTCCAATTCCTCTATTATACACAGGAACAGTGAATTTCCAAGGTCATCCTGTTGGTTGCAAGCAAGGCTGGGAGTGAGGGACACAGGGCTGCTGGCTCTCAGGTCAGCACCTAAAAATATGTGAAAACAGTGAGTCAGCTCACAGGAATCAGAGTACACCATGCTACCTCTGAACTATCGGTGTCTACCTGTTCCTCATTAAAATTCATGTCAAAATGTCCACGAGAGTATCTCTTGATGTTGAGAGATTAGTGATATTTATGGTGAGTAGGATATCACTTTTAACTTGAACTACCTGTACTACTGGCTATGTTTAACTTGTTCTGGAATCCTTTGTTTATCTCAGTCTCTCTTGCACAATCTGGCCCCTTCACATTTACCTTCTTTCTGAATTTCATAGTTACAAGACATCCAAGAAACGAGTAGCATTTGCTGCATTTCTTTGAATATAAGTAAAACAATTAGGTAACTGGTCTTTTTAGCCAAAGAAGAATGTTTTGTGCTTCTCTGAGCTAACATGAAATTATCATTTGGGCACTGTGGGAATGACTATTCAAACCAGCTCGTACATTGATAAAAATCTATGCACCTTTGAAGACACCTATCTCATGTATAAACACATATAATCTCCCATTTCTCTCTAGAGAAATGTACACTAATGAAAAACTTAGAATTGTATCTTGCCGTTCCTTTAAAATCCTCAAAACTGGTCCTGTATTTTTTTTCTCACATGTATATGCCCTCGTAAGATCTCTTTTCAGATGAGGTGTTCTTACCTTATTCATGGAGTGAAATGTTCCAAGAGTGCCATAAGTGAAGATCAAACAATGCTTAACATCCGTGGTCAACAAGATTAATAGAGCTCTGTTTATTCCAGAAAGATCTTGAGGGATCAATCAATTGATAGCTTAAATAGGGCACTGTGTCCTGATAAAAAGCACTTGTATGTGAATATATGTCTTAGCTTTGGTGCCTCCTCTAAATGCAGGAATTCTGAAATTCCAAACTATTTATGGAGAATATACTATTATTTACTGATAGGCATTAATATCTCCCAAGAAAATGTAGGAGCCCAGGTAAAATAAACAAATAGCTCAAATTGACAGGAAACTTCCAAAGGGAAACAGAAAGAATGGATTTAATAGTCACTCACCATAGCTGTGTGGGATAGATGTGTACATGTGGGCCTATGAGTTTGTTTCAGGAGCACAAATTTATTTTAAATTCAAGGGCAGAAAGTTGTGAGGCTCCCCTGAAAGAAACCAGACTTGAAACAAGTAACAGTCATGATTTTGAAAATTTTATTTTTACTTTAAATATGTATTTCTTAGTTATGGCCCCTTCTTATTTAGATTATAGGAAATAATTTCAATAAATATTTTCCGCAGTTTTATCAAATCCAAATCTTTAAAGCCAATGAACCCCCAACATCTGTCAGCAGCTATGCCCTCTCAAGTCTAGTTAATAACCTTTTCTTAGATCTTCAGAACTTCATTCCCTCTCCCTCCATTTCTACACTCTCTTTCCCTTCAAGGTGCACAGAAACTCAAAGCAACAATAATCCACCAGCCTGTTTCAGGCCGTGTCGTTTACAGACATCATCTTGATTAATCCTCTCAGCAACCTCACCAGGAAGGTTTTGTCCTCATTTTTTTTTTTTTCTTCAGATTTAGAAACTGAGGGGCTGAGAGATTGTGATTCACCAGCTGCTTTTCACATACTCATTATGTCCCTGGTGTCCATCCTCAACCCCAGGGCATGACTCACACCAGGTGTGCCAGCTATTGAGCTATTGTGTCTCAGCTCCAGACCCCCTTCTATGTCTTGTATATGGTGATACCATAGGGTCCCCTACTCCTTCTCAGAGGACTGGGATTGGAGTGATTGCCCAGCCCACCACACACACACACACACACACACACACACACACACACACACACACACACACACACACACACACACACACACACACACACACACACACACACACACACACACACACACACACACACACACACACACACACATCCCCTTCCTCATTTCCTCTAATGGTTGAGCCTGCCCAGGAAAGAGAGGATTTGTGACCCCGTCCCCCATCACTCCATGCCCCGAGCCACCCCAGCTGCTGTTTTCTGTCTATTGTTGCCAACATTTTCCCATAATTCTTGCTAAAGGTCAGAATGATGCTAGAAAGGGCAGAGCGGGCCTTAACGGGGCTAAATGTCCTCTGAGTACCTGAGCAGTGAGCTTCCTGCCTCACATGAGGGAAGCAGGGTGCCGAGGGTCCCTGGGTGCCTTGGGGAGGCTTTCTAGACCTCCCCCACTTCCTTGTGTAGAGAGTGCAGTTGATGAAGGTCTGTAAGCTAATTCTGCTAGGGCAAGTGACACCAAGAATAAAGGAGAGTGCTAGAGCAGATATTTCAGAGTGACTCAGCACCCTTTTGCAAGCCACACAAGGAGCTTTCTGTATTCACAGAGTACGTTGACCGATGGTGGCTAGCGAACATGACAGTAGAATCGCAATCAGAGGGCCCAGCTCTGCCCCTGGCTAGATGTGTGAGCATGTGAAGGTCATTCGCTCTCTTGACCCAAGTTCCTCATCTGTAATCTGGGATAATTTCCATCTTCACTCCAGGTGGTTTTGAGGCTCAGCTCAAGAGATACATAAACAGAAATGCTTTCGTGAAATACAGCACTTTGGAGGTGTAGCATCTAGAGGGTTATTGGGTTGGAAATTGACACAAAATGGGAAAAATGTAATTTTACTTGAAATGGAACTTGGCAATTTTAAGTTCATTCACTGGTTCATATGCCAAGCCCCGTACCAGGGGATGGCACGTTGCCAAGAGCAAGGCAGGCGCAGTCCTCAGTGGGGACTAAGGGCACTGGGGGAAGACATAGACAGAGCCTGCGGTCAAAGTAGAATGAGGGTTATGAAAAGCGGCTGGGGCTCGGTGGGTATATGGAGGGCTCCATTTGGAGGATCAGAAAAGGCGTCCTAGAGACGCAACATTTAATCCTGGTTTCAGAGGTGGGAGGCCACAACTTCCTGAATACCCTATAACTCTCCCATTCTCTGATACTCTCCTACTCCCTGATTTACACATCTTAAAAAAAATAGTCCAGTCATTCCTTCTACTGTCACACAGATGTAAAAATAAAATTAAAAGGAATTCTTAGTCTAAGGATGATAACTGTTTACACAAAGCATTTTCCAATCTGCTCCTCCTTGGCTAGCTGAGCAGGGCTCAGTATCTACTGAACCGTGTTTGGGACATGCAACGCCATTTCTCCTGGTGGGTATAAAACGGGAGCCATGGGCTTCCCTGGTGGCGCAGTGGTTGAGAGTCCGCCTGCCGATGCAGGGGACGCGGGTTCGTGCCCCGGTCCGGGAAGATCCCACATGCCGCGGAGCGGTTGGGCCCGTGAGCCATGGCCGCTGAGCCTGCGGGTCCGGAGCCTGTGCTCCGCAACGGCAGAGGCCACAACAGTGAGAGGCCCGCGTACCGCAAAAAAATAATAATAATAAAATAAAATTAAAAATAAAACGGGAGCTATATCTCCATTTCTTTGAAGGGATAGAAATACATTTTCCTGTGGCTGCAAAAACAAACCAGGTTTTTAAAGTCAACCCCTCCAACTACTTTCCTAAATAAATCTCACCTCTCCTACATGCACCAAACTTTCTCAGAGAATTGTCATTGTGTGGACAAGTTATGTAACCTCTCTAGGGAGGAACACTAAAACCACAGGGTGCTTCTTATGGGTTCTTGTAAGAGCTAAATGAATTATAACTTAAAATAGTGCCTGGAACATAGTAAATGTTAGACAAGTGTAGCCAATATTATTATGATTATAATCACCATCTCCTTCTTCCTACCTGCTACTTACTCTCAGTTCACTACAGCTTGCTTATAACCCATGACTCATATCTGTATACAGTTATTGTTAAGGTCACCAGTAACCTCCATGTAGCTGAATCTAAGGGGCTATTTCAGTTCTCATTTTACTGACGTCTCCATAGTGATCTAGCCTGTTGATCAGAGCCTTTTAAACATGTATATTCTCTTCTGTTGACATCTATGACACAACAATTTCCTATTTTCCCTTTTATATCTCTGGCTACGGCTCCATTTCTTTTGTTGGCTTTTTAATATTTAATATGAAGTTACTCAAGATTTGGGCCTGGGTCTTTTCCTCTTCTCTCCCTAGGTAAGCCTCTTTACGCCTGTGGCTTCATAACTTCTTGCCTATCTCTTCTCTTAGTGCCAAATCCATATACATAACTACCTTCCACTACATTCACTAGGATGTTTCAAATGTATATCATTTGCAACACGTTCAAAACAAATTAGTTTTCTTCTACCCTAAACCTGGGCCTCCTCCACAGTTTCCAATATCTGTGAATTATATCCATTGCATAAAGTAGAAATCCAGGAATAATCCTTGGTATAGTTCTTACCCCATTTCCTTTTTTTTAATTGAAGTATAATTGATTTACAATGTTATGTTTCTGGTGTACAGCAAAGTGATTCAGATGTATATATATATATACATATGTATGTGTGTGTGTGTGTATATATATATATATATATATATATATATATGTCTGTATATACAGAGTCGTTTTTATATTCTTTTCCACTACAGTTTATTATAAGATATTGATTGTGCTATACAGTAGGACCTTGTTGTTTATGTTTTATATATAATAGTTTGTATCTGCTAATCCCAAACTCCTAATTTATCCCTCCCCCCACCCCATTTCTAATTTCAAGTTATATCTTTTAGGTATCTATTGATTCCATCCACTTTTCTCTGACCCCACTGCCACGACCCAAGGTCAATGCCAGAATGACTGCAGTAGCCTGCAGCTTGGCATTTCTGACCTATTCTGCACCCTCTCTGGGTATCCAGTCTCACAGCACAGCCAGACATAGCTCTTCATATTCAAAACTGACATGTCAACTTCCTCTCCTTAAAACCTTTTTAGTGTTTTCCAATGCTGTTAGAAGAAAGGCCAAAGTCATCACCATGCCTTCCAAAGTACTACAGGATCTGGCCCCTGGCCTCCCTGTCCCCCTTGCTCTGTGCACTCTGTTCTCCTTCATGCCCCTCAGTCCTTTAAACAAGTTTGTACTTTCCCACCTCTTTACACTCATGGCTGCCTCCATCTGGCAGGCTCTCCAGTTCACCGCTCCACCTCCATCTTTCTAGGAAGGGACGTCTACTCAAACTTCAGACTCTCCTCCTCCCATACGCCACCTCCCCAGCTTCCCGTACTAGATCAGGTTCATCTGTTACATATTCCCACAGAAGTGTGTGCCTTTTTTTCAGGAATTTTGACTCAGTTTGTAATTATTCATTGTGTAATTAATTAATGTTCTTATCCCCAAATATAACTTAGGCTCTATGAAAGAAAGGGCTTTTTCTGGTGTTGCTTCTGTTTTCCTCGAGCAACTTACCAGAGGACCTATTATCTAGAAGGTACTCAACTTTGCTGAATAATTGAGTGAGTGATTTCCCCATCCTGGGTTATCAGAGTATTTCATGTTTCTTTTCAAACCCCTCAAATCCCCTCCAAAGCTTGATCTTACCACATTCTAAGAAAGCTTTGAAGATTATAATTAAATTTTTTGGCTAAAACATAGCAAGGGTTTCTTTTAAATAGATGTGGTTTCCCTATAAAAGTGAGATTCATTAAAGCACAAGTTGGGGCTTCCCTGGTGGCGCAGTGGTTGAGAGTCCGCCTGCCGATGCAGGGGACACGGGTTTGTGCCCCGGTCCGGGAAGATCCCACATGCCGCGGAGCAGCTGGGCCCGTGAGCCGTGGCCGCTGAGCCTGCGTGTCCGGAGCCTACGCATCCGGAGCCTGTGCTCCACAACAGGAGAGGCCACGGCGGTGAGAGGCCCGAGTACCGCAAAAAAAAAAAAAAAGAAAAAGCACAAGTAGAAAGAATGTGTGTAAACAGCATCAAATGAAGTACCCAAGATTCAAATAGGAGAGAAGCCACAATTAACTTGAAATCTAAATTGTATTTGTGCATCAACAAAGTTAGAGAAAAACAAGTCATTAAGTAATTGCTATTGTGACATAGATTCATGCTATAGTTGAAGTACTTTGCACAGCTGTAATCTCAAACCACCTTGAGGTTTGCCGCGTTCTTTAATTTTCTGATTGACTAAATGGATTATTTGACATTTTGGCAGATCATTGAAATTACAGAATAACAAAGACTTCTTTCATTCCTCATTATTTGCTCTCTCTGAGCTTAATGCAAATTCTTTACAAAGGTATGATATTTCCTTTTCTATAATTTTATTTCAGTGTTGTAGTTATATTGATAATAGTAGCAGTTTCTACACAAAAATTTCACATTATTAACTTAGCATTCTCTCTAATTAAAATGTAATGCATAATAAGATATGGACTTCATATCATATTCAGACTTTTATCTTCTTGTCATTTGTACAGAGAACTGTGTACTTTTATATTCTTGTCATTAGAACAAAGGATTTAAAAGAAAAACAAACACTCACTGATGATGGAAAATTTCTTCAGTTCTAGCTGCCAGTGCATCCTTTGGGAGATTAGGTATTTCCCGGTGGCCAGTTAAGTGATGGTTTGGACAGTGTTTACATTGATTAGACTGGCCAGAGGAGGGCTTTTAGGTTCCAGGCTCATTTTCTCTAGTCTATTCAGTTAGTACTGATTATATAAATATATAATAGTTGTCACTCGTCCACTGGGACACCCACAGACCTCTATTTACAACCTCCATCCAACTTCTAACTTGGGTAAAGTTCCTTAGGGCAACCTCGCTAATCAGGTTCTCATGCCCACTCAAGGACAGAGCGTATTTGTCACCTGGCTGATTGCCTAGGAAGGCAACCCCAACAAAGGTACACTGAGTTTCTACTAAGTGATAGGAGCTGGTCTAGGCATTAGAAATAGTCACTGAAAAGACACCAAGTTCTCTTTAGCACAAGATACTCAGACTCAAGAGGGGAAAATAATTGTAATGTAGTATAATAACTGCTATCTTGAACAATTTAACCATCCCCTACCCAACTTGGCAAGCAGGGAAGGCTTGTCAAGGAACTAACATCTCAGCTGAGATTTGAAGGCGAAATAGGAGGAAATGCAGGGAAAGGGGGTGGAGGGGGAATACGCAGCATTCAGAATGAAGCAGCAGTGTACGTTAACGTTGGAAACATCATCCGCCGTGACAAGATTCAAGATATGTAATCAATTCCAATTCAGTGCATCCCAAGCACAGGCTATAAGAGGGATAGCTTAAAAAGAGGTGATTCAAGTAGAGAACTGAAGGGTGTGTCAAATAAGGAGCTCAATTTTATCTCTTACGCAGCAGAGAGCCACTTAAGATTCTGAGACAGGGAACACTGGTCAGCTCTGCTTCTCAGGAAGATCTCTCTGATTGCAGGGGTGGGAGGAAAAGATAGGATGGAGAAAAGGAGACCCATTTGGAGGTTAACGCAGTAATCCACTACTGTGCTAATCAACCTACTATAGTAGCAGTGGAGATGGAGACCTCAGGGGACAGATAGGAAAGCTATTTAGGAGGAATATTAGGCAGGAATTTGCAACCACCTAATGCAGACAGGGAAGGAGGAGTGGAGTTGAGGCAATGCTTAGGCTTCCTTGGGCTCCTACGTGGGTGGCATCAGTCCCGGAGATAACACAGGCTTCCTATTGGCAGTGAGAATTAAAAATAGGTAGATACACTCCTGGATCCTGGAAACTTTAAGCAAAAGGGATCCGAAGCATTCATTAGCTGGTCACTTTCCTGTCTGTGCAAGAGGTTTGAGCCTGTGGCCTTTTTCCTCCAAGGGAGTCTTCAATTAGGTGGCCCTTTGTCTTCTTAGGACACCCTCCCTCCTGAATCTCTCTTTTGGTAACACATTTCAGATTGTGCTGTAGTTGTCCCTTAACTGTTTTCCTCAGCAGAACACGTTTCGGGCAGGAACAGTGTCTTATGACTCATTACTCAGACATTTGTAATGTCTGAGTTTACTCATTTACAATTTACTCATTACTCAGACAAGATACTCAACATCCGTCATGTCTCCTAGGTGTCAGGCACTAATCACGCTCAGGACCTTACACAGTGCTTGGCACACAGGGGACCCACAATGAATGTTTGAGGCATTGAATTCAGGCCAGCATTTGACTTGATTGGCTACTAGTCAAAGATCTTCACTCTCATGTGAGGAAATCTCAGAGTGTGAAATTTTGGCAGACGGGTTGTCTAGACTAGCCTTTCTACGCATGTAGGCCAAGGACCAATACTATTGACGTCACCTGGGGGCTTGTTAGAAACACAGAATCTGAGGCCCCACCCTGACCCACTGAATTAGAATCCGTGTCGTAATAAGGGCCCTGGGAGATCAGTGTGCACAGTAAAGTTTGAGAAGCCTGGCTCTGGAGAGTCGGTGTGAATTGCTGTGGCCCGCAGTTGAGTTGTGTACACGTGGTCATTCCCCAGTACTTGTGATTATCCCTCAGCGTGCTCCGGTCCAAGCTAAACTTTCTTGGAGGAGTCTATGTGTAGCAGGTTTCAGACCACAGACATAAGTAATCCAATGAGGGAGAAATTATTTAAGGATGAGATTCCGGAAGAAGGCTTCATGTAGAAAAGGTTATCTTGAGGGATGAATATGATAATTTTTAAACTTAATTAATCATACCTTTGATGATAAAAATTAAAATGGTAAAGACTATTTTAAAAAATATGTAAACCCTTCCCCAAATCCCATCATTCTTTTATTTCTATATTGTTTTCTCCCTTTTTTTGTCTATGGGCATCCATATTTCTCATGCTAAAGCAGAACTATTCAATAGAAATGTAATGTGAGCCACAAATTCAAGCCAGACATAGAATTATAAATTTCTCAAGATCCACATTATAAAAATTAAAAAGATACAGGTGAAAGTAATTTTAATAACATTTTATTTAACATATTATATACAAATATTTTCAATACAAAATTAATGAGATTAATTCATATGTAAATACAGCCTTTTGCATGCTAGTTCTTCAAAATCCAGTGTGTATTTTACACTTAATACAAATCTTAGTTCAGACTGGCCTTATTTCAAGTGCTTTATGGCCACATATGGCTGGTGGCTACCATATTGGCAACATCATTCTAGAAGGTATGATCTACACAGGACATTTAAGGGATTCAGAAATAGTGAATATATATTAACTATTATTATTGTTGTTGTTTTCTTGTCGTTGTTATTAAAATAGAGATCTGGTTAAGACAAATCCCATAGAGTCAGACCACCGTGTGGATTACCCCAAATACTGGGTTAAGGGCTTTGAATTTTATTTAATGGCCATGAGAAAGCGCTGGCAATTTTGAGTAAAAATGCCAACTGGGCTGTGTTAGATGAATTGGAAGAAAGGGCAGTTGGAGGTGAGAAGACCAATTAGAAGTCCAAGAGAGAGGTAATTATGGTGTGGATTCCAGCCAAGGCAGGGGAAATGGGAGGAAAGCAACAAACGGGATAATGTTCACAAAGACATGGTGATTAATTTCATTTGGGATAGGGGTAGAGAAACAATAGAGTCAAAGATGACTCTGTGGCAGATGGGAAGGTCGGGGGAAGAGTTCGTCTAGGGTGTACGGAGTGATTCTGTTCAGATTTATACATGTTGAATTTGAGATCTAAGTAAGATGACGTCCTGATCCAAATATCTAGCAGGTAATGATTGGTATGTGGTCTTGGAGTTTATCTAAAGGAAGGGTTAAACCAAAGAAGAAAGTAGAGAACATAACAGAGAAGATCTGTAGGGGAATATGAAAACTGTCTTTAAATACCTAACGAATTGATATTTGGGAAAATGATCACAGTTTACCAGTGCAGCTCTGAAAAGCAAAAATGGCATTAGTCAGAAAAGTCATAGAGAGGCAGAGTTTAGCTTCATATGTAAATAAATTACCTAACATTTAGATAATGGTCCATTCATAGAATAAGTGGCCTCAAAAGGTAGTAAATTCCTTGGCCCTTTTTAGAGCAAACATTTAGAAATAAAAGCACATGTAGATACAAATCAGATGTCTCTCTTCCTTTCTAACAAGACATTGCATCATTTCTGTAAGAGCTTATCTAAACTCCAGTCTTAAACACATACCCTGAGTAGACTGTTAACCTCTACTAAACTCCTTTATTCATAAGTGGCTGTGCTTATGCCATCCCCATTCATAGTTTAACCACTGGCAGACAGGTTTGATTAGCCTACCTGGAGTCATCCTTCCTCTGCTTCTCTCTGAGCCTTTCTGACAGAGAATTCTCTCATCACACGGCTCTTCTGTTCTCCAGCCAGGGACCTATCTTCTTTTGGCTTTCTTCACTCTATTCTACCACTGATATCTATTAAAAGGGCATGAAAGCTTCGGCTTCTAGGAAGATTTCATTACTTCCTTTACTCCTCCTCCCTCTTGTTAGATTGAATCAGAACCAATAAAAAGAACATTTAGTCAATTATGGGGTTAAGTTGTGGTATGAGTTTGGTATGATGTGAAAGAAGTAAAATGTGAACCTTCATGAGGCTGCATGGTCTCTCTCTCTCCTTCCCCTTTCCCTCCCTCCCTCTCTCTCTCTTTCCTCCCTCTTTCTTCTCGTTTCCTCTTGGATCTGTTTCTTACTTTGGCTTGACATTGGAAATACTGGTGGTTGGTTAGAAATAGGCTTAATATCCCACTACGAATAAGAACTCTTTCTCTTCCATCCTCATCTTTTTACAAAACAAGCAGGACTCTGGGAGGATTTGGGGCATGCCAGATGACACCATTGTGTTTCCTCTTTTAGTTTTAGGCACAAATCCTGAAAGCAAAAGTTTTGTGGATCCACGTGACCCAGGTTATTAACTAAAACCTCCTCCGTTAGAGTACAGTGTAGTCGGTAAGAGCATAGACTCTGGAGTCAGGCAGCCAGGTTCAGTCCTGGCTCTACCGCTCATTAGCCGTGTGTCCTGGGTCAGATTGCTAAACCTCTGTGTTTCTCCCATTCCTAACCTGTAAAACAGGGATGAATTATTTCTGCAGTTGTGTGGCTTGCACTGAGAGTAAAGCAGTATCCAAACAGATGACATTCCTGTTCTGATAGAGTTTGCATTCTAGCAAAGAAGACAAAACACAAACAAATAAATATATGATTTGTTGAGTAGTGTTAAGAGCAAAGAAGAAAAGCAATACAAGGTAAAGTGATAGAGCGTGATGGAAGGGGTACTAGTCTACGGAACAATCAGGTAAAGCCTTTGTAAGGAATCATGTCCCAGCAAAGACCTTACATATAGCTGGGTGATGCATGTCCAAGCTGAGGGAATGGCAGATGTAAGGTTCCAGTGAGGGAAGCTTCTCTGGGCGCTCAAGGAATAGTAAGGACCAGCATAACTGGAGTAAAGTAAGGGAGGAGAAAGTGGCAGAAGATGAAGTGAGGAAATAGAGAACAGATCATTTTGGCCTGTAGGCCATGGATGTTGGATGGTGTTCTAAGTGAAATGGAAAGCCATTAGAGAAGAGTCAGAGGTGACTGCAAAGTATTTTGCCAGTGCAGTTAGAATTCTGCATAAAGTTGTCATTTACTGAGGTGAGGGAAGATAGAGGGAGAAGCAAAATGGGGAGATCAAGTGCTTATAACCAGACACATTAAATTTGAGATGCCTATTAAATTTTTAATTGAAAAAGTCAAGTAGAAAGTTTAATATATACCTTTGGAGTTTAAATGGTATGGTTGCTATGAGTCCATATGAGATGAGAACTAAGAATTGACCACTGAGTTTGATAACAAAGAGGTCATTAGTGACCTAGACAGGAATATTTCAATGTTTTAATATTTCAGTATTTCAATGCGAGGATGAAAACTTGACAGCAGTGAGTTAGAAAGATAATGGGAAGATTCTGCTTCTGGCTATGATGATTGAGCTTATATCAAACCAGTCTCCTGCTGAAATAACTAGAAAAGCTGGATTAAAAAAAAATCTCTTTGAAGATATTTGAGATAATACTAAGACTGACAGTACTGGAGAAGCCAAGAAGAGAAGAGAAAGGAAGTACATGGAGGGAACCTCAATATTTGTTGCTGTCTTTTTTTCCCCATTTAAGGCGTTTGCCTATTCATAAGTGGTACTGAGTAGAGGCTAGGAGACAAGAAGAAAATGATAGCCAAGGAATTAAGAAGCTGACCGGACCTATGGACAGTCTAACGGAGCTGCAGAGAAAAAATTAGAGAGAGAGCTGGTGAATAGCTCAGGATTTCATGTGGAGACCCTGAAGGGCCTCATCCTGAGAGCAAGAACAACCAGAAACAGACCAAACTTCCCAAAGAGTAAGCCCAGCTTCTACTCACCTCAGTCACAGCCTGCAGTAAGAGTCTTCCAAAAGCAATAATAAATCCTCTGGAGCAGAGTGTCCAAGAGAACCTTTCATGAGGAGGTAAATGTTCTCTATCTATGCTTCTAATGAGGTAGCCACCAGCCACATGTGGCTAGTGAGCGCTTGAAATGAGACTAGTATAACCAAAGAAATAATTGTTCATTTTATTAATTTTAATTTAAATTAATTTAAGTTTAGATGGCCACATGTGCTATTGGACAGTGTAGTTCTGGAGGAAAATAATATATTTAGAGCCTCAAATTATCTGTATAATTTTTCACACATCATGTCTACTTTCAACCAAAAATTACCAGGCATGTCAGAATATAAGAACAAATGACCAAAAAACAAGAGAAAGAAATTATTAAGAAGAACCATAGATGATCCAAATGGATTAACTATGATTAATATATTTTAAAAACTTAATGAAGAGATGAGGAATTTCAGCAGAACACTGGTACTAGAAAAAATAGAAATAAATGGAAATTCTAGAATAGAAAATTTTAAAACTCAGTAGATGAGTTTAATCATAGAATAGAAACAACTTATGAGAAGATTAGGAAACTAGAAGACAGATCATTAGAAAGTGGATTGAAGTACAGGGAAAGAAGAATGGAAAATATAGAAAAACATCCATATGTCATATGAAACACAGTGAAAAGGTCTAACATACATGTAATTGAAGTACCAGAAAGAGAGGAGAAAGAATGGGGTATAAACAATCATTCAAGGCATAAAAATTTCCAAAACTGAGGAGAGGCTTCAGACCATATTCAGGAGGGGTGAGCTATGATGGTATAAATTTCAGAGTCATGGGCTCAAACAGTCTATCGGTTCTTAGACTAAATGAATCAAAGCACTGTATCTCTTACCTAACCAGTAGAAGCTGGCATAAATCGATGCACAGTGCTGGATTAGTTATCAGGTTACCCCTATAAATCTAAGTAGTTGATCTTATTAGAATAACCACAGTTAGAAAAACACAACAGAACGATGCCTTGAAGAAAACATAAATGAAAACACTGATTTTGTGTTGAATACCTGACTGCCCTTCTTACCACACTGGAAACTTGCAGCATAAAAAAGATGTGCCAATTCTAAATTCTTATTCACCTCCATTTCGTTTTAAGAAAATAGACTGGACCATATACTTTAATCTGCCTCCTGGTTCTCTTTTCCATATTAATCAGAAGTACCTCACTTACTTTAACTTCTTTTTTAGGGAAAGAATGCAGAGAATGAAAGTACCAACAATGAACCAGATACTTAGAATGGAAAGCTTACATAAAAGTAAAATAATGGAAGGAGAAAGGACCTAAAGGTTATTTAGTTCAGGGAGTTCTGGAGGGCTTGGAAGAAGGATGGGACAAAATAGGGGTGGGAAAAAGGTCTACAGGGGCTCTTCTGATTTCCTTCTTCAGCCAGAGCTGTCCCGAGTGTTCAATTATGGTTTTATTTGAAGAAATGTTTCGACTGATTACATGAAGGTAAAAAAAAAAATACTTTTCAAATTAAATGGCCGCCACTGGTCTAGTCCTACCCACTCAGTGAGGAAACTGCCTCAGAGAAGAGAACAGCAAAGATTTAAATTACAATTGTGTGGAGCTTCAAAGCAACCTTTTTTTTTTTTTTTTTTTTTTTTTGCTGCAAAAAAAACCTCCCAAGCTTTATCCAGCAAGAGTACTCATGTGTGAAATCTTACATTAGTCAAGTTGAGAAAGTTACCTGGATAGCTTTCCTGGCAAATAAATCAGTAATCTGAAATGATTTAGCATGGGACTAATGACACTTTGTATAATTTTAAGTACAGTAAACTTAATTACAGACACCTTAGAGACTTAGAAAAATGGCTACAATAATGGCACGTCATTAATTCTAAGGAAACACAGCTTCCTGGGCAACACCTGCTAGATACATGTAACTTCCAAGTTAATATAGACTTTTAGAAATGAATAGTTTCCTTGCTTTTAAGCCGCAGTGAACTCCCAAAATCTCTACCCAGCTATGCCAGTGTCCACAGTGGTTCATTTCAATATTTCATAACTTTCAGAGACTGGAAAAATTCAGTACAAGTATTGAGTACTGGACACAGAATAAGTAGAGGCTGACTCCTCTCCTCGGAACTGCACAATCTAAACACGAATCTTTTAAGAGAAGTAATATGTGCTTAGTGCAAGTATAGAAGAGAAAATAAAAGATGGCACTCTCCACAAAACTTTTTCATTTCCAACTACAAAAGTTGTGTAAACAGTAACGCACTTATTTTTATCACTTCTTATGTGTCTGATGGGCTAAGAAACATATTTATGCTCATTTTCTTCAGCCTTGATCAAATGGTCCTTCAGCTTCAAACATGAAAGCTTTCAAATCTTCTAGTTCTTAGATTTCAGGCAGAATTTTGCCTTCATGGGCCATAAGTATCACGTAACTGTAAGAAGGTAATTGCAGCCACATGACACATCCATGTTCTTCGTCTATCACAGAGCAGAATTCTTATATTTTAATGAAGTCAGGCTTATCAGTTCTTTCTTTCATGGATCATGTCTTTGATGTTGTATCTAAAAAGACATCACCAAATCCAACGTCATGTAGGTTTTCTTCTATATTATTCTCTAGGAGTTTTATAGGTTCACATTTTATATTTAGGTCTGTGATCTGTTCTGAGTTAATTTTGGTGAAGGATGTAAGGTCTGTATCTAGATTCATTTTTTTGGCATGTCAATATCCAGTTGTTCCAGCACATTTGTTGAAAAAACTATCTTTGCTCCATTGTATTGCCTTTGCTCCTTTGTCAAAGATCAGTTGACTCAATTTATTTCTATTTCTGGTTCTCTATTCTGTTCTGTTGATCTGTTCGTCTATTCTTCCACCAAAACCACACTGTCTTGATTACTGTAGCTTTATAGTAAGTCTTGAAGTCAGGTGCTGTCAGTCCCCCAACTTCGTTCTTCTTCAATATTGTGCTGGCTATTTTAGGTCTTCCTATCAATCTCCTTGCCTCCTCCAATTTTGCTTATCATCTTACTTCTATAAAGTGGTTTCCCTTAGCTCTATGCTCTTGAGCAAAGTAAGTTATCTCACAAATTCTGTTTCCTTCCCCATAATTAAAGTGCTTGCGTTAGAAAAAAAATGCCAAAATTTCTTAAAATTTCAATATTCACTGATCCCCAAATCATTCTTTTTACCAGACCACCTCCCTGCTTAAACTTCCATGGCTCCCCATTTACCTACATTATAAACTCCAATATTTTTTTTTCTATTTTTATTTTTTTTACTTTATTTTATTTTATTTTTTTATTTTTTTACATCTTTATTGGGGTATAATTGCTTTACAATGGTGTGTTAGTTTCTGCTTTATAACAAAGTGAATCAGTCATACATAAACATATGTTCCCATATGTCTTCCCTGTTGCGTCTCCCTCCCTCCCACCCTCCCCATCCCACCCCTCCAGGCTGTCACAAAGCACCGAGCCAATATCCCTGTGCCATGCAGCTGCTTCCCACTAGCTATCTACCTTACTGCGTTTGTTAGTGTGTATATGCCCATGACTCTCTCTCGCCCTGTCACAGCTCACCCTTCCCCCTCCCCATAACCTCAAGTCCGTTCTCTAAGAGGTCTGCGTCTTTATTCCTGCTTTACCCCTAGGTTTTTCATGACATTTTTTTTTCTTAAATTCCATATATATGTGTTAGCATACGGTATTTGTCTCTCTCTTTCTGACTTACTTCACTCTGTATGACAGACTCTAGGTCTATCCACCTCATTACAAATAGCTCAATTTCGTTTCTTTTTATGGCTGAGTAATATTCCATTGTATATATGTGCCACATCTTCTTTATCCATTCATCCGATGACGGGCATTTAGGTTGTTTCCATCTCTGGGCTATTGTAAATAGAGCTGCAATGAACATTTTGGTACATGTCTCTTTTTGAATTATGGTTTTCTCAGGGTATATGCCCAGTAGTGGGATTGCTGGGTCATATGGTAGTTCTATTTGTAGCTTTTTAAGGAACCTCCATACTGTTCTCCACAGTGGCTGTATCAATTTACATTCCCACCAACAGTGTAAGAGGGTTCCCTTTTCTCCACACCCTCTCCAGCATTTATTGTTTCTAGATTTTTTGATGATGGCCATTCTGACTGGTGTGAGATGATATCTCATTGTAGTTTTGATTTGCATTTCTCTAATGATTAGTGATGTTGAGCATTCTTTCATGTGTTTGTTGGCAGTCTGTACTCCAATATTTTTTAACTTAGGAAAATGTTCTTTTTTTGTGTGTGTGTGATATGTGGGCCTCTCACTGTTGTGGCCTCTCCCGTTGCAGAGCACAGGCTCTGGACGCGCAGGCTCAGTGGCCATGGCTCACGGGTCTAGCCGCTCCGCGGCATGTGGGATCTTCCCAGACCAGGGCACGAACCCGTGTCCCCTGCATCGGCAGGCGGACTCTCAACCACTGCACCACCAGGGAAGCCCAGGAAAATGTTCTTTTAAATTGTGTACCAACTTACCTTTCCAGTCTCTTATCCTTTTGTTTTAATCATGATTTACTCCATGAATGTTGGTTGGTGCCAGGCTGCACTCCATGTTCTTCCTACTTCTGTAATTTTCTCTTCAAACCTTATAACTTTCCCTACAGAGAGCCCCAGGAGACTACTGCAAATAAAAGAGTATAATCTGAGACAATAAAATAAAATACTTAACAAATTTTAAGAGATAAAGGAATGAACAGAATCGATAATGAAAAATAGGATCTTATAAAGTATAAAAAGAAGATTTGAATAGGAACCAAATAGAGTTTCCATAATGAAAAACTAAATGGCAGACTGAAGCTTAAATAGAGCTGAAAAGAGAATCAGTGAACAGGAAGACTGATTTGGAGAAATCATTCAGAATGCAAAACAGAGAAATGAATAAGTAGAAAATTTAAAAGAACATTTAAAGATGTGAAAGCAGGAATGAAAAGTTCCAATAATACTTCTCTTAAGAATTATAAGAAGTGAGAGAGGTCAGGAGGTAATTTCAAAGAAATATTGTTTGAAAAATTTTCTTTGAAAAGTAAAGATTAAAGTGATTACAGAAACTGATTAGAAAGCTCTTGCAGGGCTTCCCTGGTGGCGCAGTGGTTGAGGGTCCGCCTGCCGATGCAGGGGACGCGGGTTTGTGCCCCGGTCCGGGAAGATCCCACATGCCACGGATTAGCTGGACCCGTGAGCCATGGCCGCTGAGCCTGCGTGTCCGGAGACTGTGCTCCGCAACAGGAGAGGCCACAACAGTGAGAGGCCCGCGTACAGCAAAAAAAAAAAAAAAAAAAAGAAAGCGCTTGCAGAAAATGAAAATAAATCTACTACTGTATAGATCCTAGTAAAATTCAGAACAGAAGAGACAAATAGAAAATATGATATGGAGCAAGATAAAAATATAGATTGCCTTCATAACATTTTCAAACTGACAATCTAAAATTCTATATTCTGCTAAACTTCCCTACCAAAATAAGAGCGAAATATAAATGTATTCCCTACCTTTAAGGAATTTATACACTGCTAAAAAAGAGATGAAGATTGGCTATCTAATACCATCTAAATGAGAGGTCAAGCAAACTCTTTCCGTAAATATTTTAAATATTCTGTGAATCTTTTAGACTTTCTTGATCACATAGAGTCTCTGTTGCATATTCTGTATTGTTTTACATCCCTTTAAAAATATCAAAACCATTCTTACTTACAAAATCAGGCTCTAAGCAGATTTACCTGAGTCCTATTTGCTGACCCTGATGTAAACTCTCAACTTCTTATTTAATGACCTCTACTTTCTTTGCAAGCTTTTTTCTTCTTTTTCTAAAACGAGTATGTTGAAAAAAATATCACCTCGACATTGGATTTTCTTTGTTCCTTTGGTAGAAATCAGTTGTCCATATATATGTGGGTCCAGACTTTCTTTTAAATATTGTTCCATGGAGACACTCTACTCTGATATATTTAACAGAATAGAATATGTTTACTACAAACAATAGCAGAGGAACATATATTGTGTTTCTGTACTGTCCCAAGTGCTATGGGTGACCCAGGCAGGGCACAGTTTTTGGCCAGCTGTATTCAGAAAAATGTGCCTCTTTAACAAGTTTATGATTTAAAAGTGAAGCAGGGGCTTCCCTGGTGGCGCAGTGGTTGAAAGTCCGCTTGCCGATGCAGGGGACACGGGCTCGTGCCCCGGTCCGGGAGGATCCCACATGCCGCGGAGCGGCTGGGCCCGTGAGCCATGGCCGCTGAGCCTGCACGTCCGGAGCCTGTGCTCTGCAGCGGAGGGGCCACAACAGTGAGAGGCCCGAGTACCGCAAAAAAAAAAAAAAAAATAGTGAAGCAGTCAACTGGAGGCTATATCAATTCATATTTATCCTTGGAATTATGATCAAATATACTAAGATAATAAAAATTAATAGGATTCTGATCCTAAGTGTGAGCAGCTCAGTTGAATATTCACATTTAATGAATACCCTGAGCAGGGCAAACAACGGCCATATTACAGGGGTTGGTTACAAAGATGAATATAACAGTCACCTACTTGGAAGACTTCAGAATCTACAAACAAGAGAATTTGGGTGCATTAGTCAATGAATAATTTTAAATTCATGATTATCAGTTTCAAATGATTGTGTATTAAAAGGACATTGCAGACAAAGTCCAGAGGTTATTTTTGGACACTTACTGTTAGTCATTTAAAGAAAGAAACCAAGATGCTTCTGCCATACAGATAAATGTCTAGTTATTTCATGATTCTGTTTTCTTTGGGCTGTAATTTATTACTTACACAAAATTTTTAAATATATCTATTCCCTCAGGTACTTATTTGTTCAGATATACTTTGTCCTCTTGGTATCAACCACTAAGCTCAGGGAGCATTTAGATTAAAGACTCCTCTAAATCTTTCTTGCTTTCTGTAGAAAGTGTGGCTGTCTGTAGTGTGCGTGTGTGTGTGTGTGTGTGTGTGTGTGTGTGTGTGTGTGTTGGGTGGAGAGTGAGGGGATTATATATTGCTGTTGGTAGAGGGATGGGAAGATCTCCCTTAACAACAACAAAAAAAAACTACTTTCTTTCTTGATCTTTTAAACAACCAAGAAATCCCTGTGACTTCTGCTCCCAACCATCAATTACATCACTCAGTCAAAACCCCAGCACAATCACCTTCCAGCTCCCTACATTGCTAGCTCTATACAACATAACTCCAGCCATCTCAATGCGGAGGCCACAGTATTAACAGAATGTAGCAAGTTGCTTGTGTTGCTTCACTCACAGTAATCAGAAAAAGAAGTCAAGCGGGCACATTTATCATGGTGACCTCAGAGTCTGTAGGTGAGATGCTCCGAAGGGAGAAGATACCTTTGATTAAGTTAAGACAAACTATAATGGATGAGAATTCTGCGCAAGTCCAATAAATCACCAGAGCCTTCCTAGGCTAGCAGGAATAAGAATCACTGGTAAATTAAAACTTGCTGCAATGGCTATGCTGATACCTTTAGTGTGGATTCTGCCTGGACACCTCTGCAGAGGAAAGCTGTAAAGGAAGTCTAAATAGTCTTGAGAGGATCTTTGTGATTGACGACTCTAAAACGTATTACCCAGTGGACTTTTTCAGGGCTATGCTTTAATAAACCTCTGTCTCTTTTAACTGTGGGATGTGGTGAAAGGTCTCTGGGCTCAATTTTAGCAATCAGACCGGCAGGCTGAAATGGCAATGGTATTGGGACCATTGTGTATGTGGAACAGCCTCTCCTCTGAGGGTCTGAGGGTCAGAAGGTGTCATTTGAAATAAGAAAGTGTGAGTCTTTTTGTTTTGGGTTTCTCTATGTCTATACATTTTTAAAAAAATTTTTTCCCTGGGATTCTGAGGCCATGAATAAAATATGAGTGTGTTCTATTTCTTTTTTTCCTTAATGAGAGATTGCCTTGGATGGTAGGCCATTCCCTGCACAAAGAAAGCCACACGGTGGATTTATTAACTCTTAGCAAATGTTTGTTCGATTCTGAGTAATGAGGAGGTTGGCCAGTGCAGCAAGATAAAAGGCTTTCCCACTTTGTGTTTATCCTCTGGGTAATGAAAAAACAAATTGGCGATTTTGTATTTTTCCTGTTGGAAATTCATAAGGTCACTGGGGGGAAACAGAGAAGGTTAACTGGTATGAACATTTGCCTGTAAGCATGGTGTTGGGAAAGAAAGGTCACAAATGGATGAAATACCCCAAACCTTAACTAGTGCCACCGCAAATGTAGAGCCCTAGGAAAAGAAATTACATTCAATGAAAGCAGAGCCTTGGGAATAGCACTGAATGCATGCAAGGAATCCCTCATTTTCAGCACAGACACATTGAAAAAAAGTCTTTTGTAAACCAGTAGGATAATATCTCCCTTTCAAAAGTTTTTCGCTTTTTTGCCACTTTCTATTATCTCCCACTCTGTTGGCATTTTTTTCCTTCCTGCCTTTGTATTCTGTTTCCCCACCCCCTTTGCTTTTACATCTCCCATCACAGAGAAAAGCTACATGCTAAGAGTAGCAGGTAGCTAAGGGTTGAAGGGAGATGGGAGGAGAGGCTGGCGAACCTGAAGCTGGAGACTTCTGGTGACTGATAATCTACAAAGAGTTCAGAGCATTCAGACCAGCCTTAAGCTTCAGCTGATAACTTTTCTTAATATGGAGCAAGATTAGTCCCTTGTTTCCTTTGTTAGACTCATGAGGAGCCAGAGAAATGGGATTGCCTGCAAGTTTGCAGAGAATTTCAGTTGAATATTTTGCTGCAAAGTTACATCAGTCATTCCCTTTGGATGAATAAACCAGTTTGGCTAAGGAATCTGTTAAGTTAGAAGGCAAAGACCATGGTCATTTCCTGCCAGCAATCTTATTTCTCTGCCCTGGGAAAAACTACTTTTTTCCTACCCCTTTAGGAATCCCTATTCTGCTCTACAACAACCTAGATTGGGTTAAAATTGGAAGAAAACTCTTCTGGTTGACTGATTGCTTTCCCAGAATATGAAATAATCCCTGTCCTCGATGGGGAGGTATCACCAGAATAGGAAAACTGAAAGAAGAATTAGAGAAAGAAAGAAGATGGAGGGGGGAAAAGGGAAAGACGAATGGAAAGATGAAAGGGGTAAAAGACCAGTCTTTGAAAAGGAGGAAAATTATAGAAAAGAGGAAGAAACTGGGAGAAACCAAACTGGAAAGAAAAGTTAGTATAAGCTAGGGTAGACGAGGGTCTTGGGAAATAAGTTCATTCAGAAAAGGATAATGTTGGATTTCAATTATCCCCCTAGTTCTGTCCTTCACAAGTGGAAAATTACAGGGTTCTGACTGGAAAAATACCACCTCTTCATTCTGTATAGGAAGGAAAGGAAGACCAGAAGTTGCTCAGAGGAAAAGAGCCCGTGGGTGCATATGTTAACTCTGAACTTTGAAGCTTTGAAGAAAACTATATGGTCATGGAATCTTCAAGTCAGAGAGGACCATTGACATCTATCTAATCTAAATTGCTCATTTTGCAGATGAGAAAATCAAGGTCCAGATTATTGGGAGGGCTTATCCCACACTGAGACCGTCTGTTATAGTGATACAGTTGGGAGTTGAACCCAAATTTCTGCCTCCCTGTCATAGAAATTCTATAGCTGTTGCTAGAGCTGACCATTTATTTCTCATTGTAGATGCCTGGCCCCTGATAGAGCGCTGGACTCCTGCCAGCTGCTCGCCCCTCACAGCTCTGACACTAGAAACCACAGGGGCTACAAAAGCTTTCCAAGCAGGGGAGTGATGTAACAAAACTGGGTTGGCAGAAGATCATTCTAGCAGCTGAGTGTGGTGAGCAGGTGGGGATAAAGAAATCACAACACCGTAAAGCCCTGGTAAAGTACCTGTGTGACCTTGAACAAACCCGTTAATCCCTGAACTCAGTTTTCTCACATATAAAATAACGGCATTGGGTGGTCCCATGCACCTGTAACGTTTCATGATTCTGAACCACCCCTATATGCAGTCGTGGCACTTAACGTTACTTAATTGCAACAGCTGACAGGCTATGACATGCCTGTCATTTATTTCCCTCGATGTTGGCCAAACAGGCCCTGAGGTAAATTGGCCTCTCCACAAATCCCTGAGGAATGGCAACTCTAGCGACTTGCCAGAGGCTGGGCCATGCCATCCAAATGGGGAAAAGACAGGAGCACACAGACATGTGTTTAACCCTACTCCCTTTGATTAATGACTATTATCCAAGGTAATAGTCATAAAGTACAAAGAATTTACACAGCAAGAGACTCTACACCAGTTTCCCCAACCCCAACTAGCTAATAGGAGTAGAATTCCAGGGGTTCTGGCTGAAATAGTTCAGTATCTAACTGAAGGCAAAGAAATAACAGTCAGCTAATTCTGTCACCGGTGACCTCGTCATCATGGAGAAAACCCAACTCCTCAATTGTTTCAAACCAGTTGCTCTCTTATTTTACATTTTAAAAGTTGTCATTTCAAAGGAAAGACAGTCTCTTGTCAGAATTTACCATTTAGAATCAGGTTGATAATAGCCCATTATATGGAGAAGGAGGTCAGTAATGAGAGTTCTAAAAAAATAGTAAGCTCTTGTCATATGAAGATAGAAAAGTCTGCCGAAAGAGAAAAATGTTATGGAGAGAATATTGTTCGAATATTTTCAGAAATGTTGAGTGAGCTGTTCATAAAGCTTTCTCTGAGGTTTGAGAAAAATTAAGTTACAAGTGCTAAATTAACAAACAGCTTTGGGATATTTGATAAACACGGGGAAACGACACTAGAATTTATTATTGGACATTCAAACATTATACCCACAACCAATAAGAGGAGCAAAAGTGATGTCGGGGAAATGGATTTGCCTGGAAGGAAGAACCAGGTAAACATTGAACGTCCACCCATTCAGAAGTGAAATGGTGTGTGAGTCTAACTCATTGATCAGACTGAAGAAAGACCTGTGATTAGGAGGAAGCATCTTGTTCTTTACTAGATTTGTTTTTCCTTAAAAGGAATTCAAAGTGAGATCAAAGAATTGGCCATTGCATAACTAGGGCTTTTATTTTTACGGTAACCATTTATTACAGATTTTCATTTATCTTAATTGAGAAATCTTCCGTTTGATTTCTTGATTAGAGATTTGTCTTGGGTGATATTCAGATGAGTGATATTCAGATGAGTCTAAAAATCCAAATAAATATTAATGGTATGGGTACCAACTCTGTCAAGAAAAGCAGCCTGAGATGGGAAATGAAAGAACAAAGAGAGAGAATTTATTAATTCTCCTAACAAAAACATTGTAGGGCTTCTATATGTCAGACACTGTGCTATGAACATATAGATCTCTGAGTTTTCAGAAGTTTCCTTTGAATATTGTGTTGAATGACCGTTTTCTAACAAATGCTTTCATTCATAACTTATTGGAAGTCATATAATGGATTAATAAAAAGAAAAGTAACACACTGCTTCGCTCAGTTCTACTATGTGAGTCTTTTAACCACAGATAAATCAATGAATTTCTCAGCACAATTTTTTAAAATATCTCATGGCTGTGAAATTTTAAATGAAGGTAATACCAACAGTAGCTTTTTGTCATCTCCCTTTCCTTTCCTCTTCCCTTTCCCAATTTTTTCAGTTGCAGGATAAATAAGTACTTTATATATAAGTATATATAAGTACTTTTACTTTTATATTATCAAGGGTGATAGCATTTACATGTTGTTCTCCAATTACAATGGAATCTTTACTGATTTACCTAAATGTTGAAAGCATTTAAAAGCATTCCCATTATTATGACCATGTACATATGTTTTACTGAAGAGACAATGTGTACTCGTATTCCATCTCTTTCTTTATGTTTCTCTCTGCCACTCAAGAATACAATGTTTTCAGAACCAAGGTCAAAAGATTCTTTATTCCTACACTTTGTTAAATTCTAATTTGTTATTTTTGGGGGACACAGTATTCTTATTTGTTTTCGGAGTTTTTGATCGTCTCTTATCCTGAGAAAAAATGTTATTGATGTAGTTCGACTCTTAATCATTGCAGCTACTCTTTGAGATCCATTCCCTTCTACCTGAAGCCATGCTTGTTGGATGACAATAACCTTTTGTTCTATAATTAGTTTTTCTTTTTTGGCCTGTTGTACAGCTGTCATCCTGGTCGTTCTTATCATTGGACTCTTGGTTTAGTTCCTCCATTTCTTATATCCTATACCTTCATTTTCTTGTTCTTAATCTCTGTTTTGCTGGAGTACATCCTTAAATAAGTACTTGGAAATAAGAAGGTAAACTTGAAGAGTCTTCACATATCTGAAAATGACTTTACTTACATCTGATTACTAGTTTGATTAGTTATAGAATTCTAGAAACAATATAATATTCTATGAATTTTGAAGGCCCTGTTTTGTTGTTTTCTAGCATTTATTACTGATGGTGAGATGCTTGATGATGTTCTGCTTTTTATTCTTTTGTAAATTATCTTTTGTTTCTCTTTGGTAACTTTTGAGATCTCTATCTTCGGTGTTCAGAAATTATACAATGTTTTTTGTTGTGGGTCTTTTTTGGCACTTGAAAAACTCTTTTGAAGGAAAGCTTCATTTTCTTTCAGTGCTGGAAATTTTTCTTCATTTTGTTTTATTAAAATTTTCTTATGTGTAATCTACTTAGAAATGCACAAGTCATAAGAGTACACTTAATTATTGATTACGAGCTGAAAACATTCTTGTAACCAGCACTAAGAATGAGAAATGGAAGGATTCCAGCACCCCAGAAGCCTTCCTCATGCTCTCTTCTAATCATTCTGCCAATGTAACCACTAACCTTATGCCTAACAGGAAGTTGCATTCTTCCTGTTTTTGCCTTTTATATAAATGGACTCAATATATTATTTCTTTCCTAATTTCCTTCTATGCAAAATTTTCATCCTTTCTCTGGAACTCCTAGTAGTCAGGTTTAGACCTTCTGGTTTGATACTTTGTATCTGTTATCTGTTCTCTTGTATTTTCCATCTTTTTTTGCTCTTAGTAGTGGAACATATTCTTATCTTCTAATATTTTACTTTTGGGCCACTTTTTTTTCTCTGTTACTTTTTCATATTATGTAGGCTATTGATGTAAATCTGAGTGGTGTCACAATAGGTCCCCAAATATAGTGACTTAAATAATAAAAAACATTATTTCATTCGCATGTAACTGACATGAAATGGATGGACTGACTGTGCTACATGAAGACTTTCAGAAAGCCAAGTTCCCTCCATCATGTCACTCTGGGTGTATGCCCATGTTAAAACATTAAATTTGTACATATGAATTAAAAAAAAAACTTTCTTTCCTTCAGGATTTTGAAATCCTTTTGTCTTCTCTTTAATCATTCAGTAGATCTTTACAGAACTCTGACTCTTAAGGAAATCTTACTGCTGCCAGAGGTTTGAGGGTATATGTTTTGACTCCTACCTTCTTTTCTTATATATATTTATTATATTTCACAATATTTACCAGATATGTTTTATGATTTTTCCCCTTGGGGTCATGTTAGCTTCTTTTCTGACTTGACTATGACTTTTTCCACTATTTTGTACTGTTCTTGTTTCTTGTTTGATTTTAATGACGTTCAAGAGAGAAAGTATGGTAAGATGATCATAAACCACATGCATCCACCATTTTGAAAATTTTTTTTCTGGAAGAATATTTGTAAGACATACTCATGCCTTGAGAAATGATGTGATTCATACTAGACCCACTGGGTGGGTCTATCACCAAAAATGAACCTAGATCTCTGCAACAGTGTTGCTGGAATACAGCAGAGCAGCAAGGCAAAGCTATATTCTTTTCATATGTAACTGAAAATGAAAGGAAAAAAAAGAAACAATTAACATCCTAATATTTTTGAAATGCAGATCTTTTTTTTCCCTGAAGACAAAAGTTCAAGAGAAATACTTGAACTGCTTGGTTACTCATAAGTTTAGCAAGGATTACAATTGGGCATAAACTTGATATGAATCAGAAACATTGTGCTATTGTGAAAAGCTACCATTATTCTGGGTGATGTTAAGATTCTGGCAGAAGAAACCAGAATCGATACTTCTAGCAATCTTTGTCAGACCTTTACTTTAAAAAAGTATCTAGTTTAGTTCATAAATTTTTATTATGCATCTTCTTTCTTTCCCAGGTTCTGCACTGGGCACTGAGGATGAAATGGGGAAAAGTTTTATCCCCTCACCTGCATGCTTTGAGGTGCCAAGTTCCTCTCTGCTACCTGTACTGTGTGAGTCCCAGTCTCCAGAAACACCTTCCTCAAAGTTTCCCAGGTACCCAATTCTCTGTTTCAGGAGGTGCTGTCCAAACCAGCAGCTGGGGTGCCTCAGGTAGCCCAAGGAATTCTGGGACTCAAACTATGAAGACCTCCTGGGCCTCAGAGCTGGTACCCCATTCCAGGAAGGAGGCCTAGCAAACAAATCTCTTCTACTGACCAGATATTTCTTTCCAGGATCACTTGAGCTTCCAGGATGGTGCTGACTCATATTGTTTATACTGACAGAAATCACTGGGAATTTGCCTGGGACACTGCCTACCTTCAAGGCAAACCTGGGGTAAGAATCACCCTTTCGGTTCGTGGAGCAGAATGTTCAGAGGCCAGGTGCAAGAGAGTGCAACAGGACTAGGGCAAGTAATTTAGATGCTAGAAAATGAGGTGGGACTTCCTGGTGGCTCAGTGGTTAAGAATCTGCCTGCCAGTGCAGGGGACACAGCTTCGAGCCCTGGTCCAGGAAAATACCACATGCCGTGGAGCAATGAAACCTGTGTGCCACAACTACTGAGCCTGCATGCCACAACTACTGAAGCCCGTGCGCCTAGAGCCCAGGCTCTGCAACAAGAGAAGCCACCGCAGGGAGAAGCCCACACACCGCAATGAAGAGTAGCCCCCGCTCGCCACAACTAAAGAAACCCCACGTGCAGCAATGAAGACCCAATGCAGCCAAGAATAAATAAATAAAAAAATTTAAATTGTTTAAAATATAATTTAAAAAAGAAAACGAGGTGCCTTGTATCCCACAGAAAGAAGTTGGACCTATTATTTTTTTTAACGTCTTTATTGGGGTATAATTGCTTTACAATGGTGTGTTAGTTTCTGCTTTATAACAAAGTGAATCAGCTATACGTATACATATATCCCCATGTCCCCTCCCTCTCGCGTCTCCCTCCCACCCTCCCTATCCCACCCCTCTAGGTGGACACAGAGCACCGAGCTGATCTCCCCGTGCTATGCGGCTGCTTCCCCCTAGCTATCTATTTTACATCTGGTAGTGTATATATGTCCATGCCACCCTCTCAGAAGTTGGACTTCATGTTGAGGTCAGTGCAGAGCCAGTGACGGGCTTTAAGTGGCGAAGTTACCTGGTCAGATTATTGTCACCTTACTTCAAAAACTAACAAACAATACCTAAGGCAGTAGAGCAAAGAGAAGCAAAACGGCCAGAGGAAAGAAGTCCATCCTTAAAGTAAAGATTAGAGGGATAACTTAAGTTTTATTGTCCCTATAAATGATTCGGGGGAGGAGGACATGGAATTTCTTTACAGCTTTCTGAGAGGAAATGGACTTAATTTATATCAGGGGAACATTTGTGTGAACATGAAGAAGACATTCTTTCCTCTGAGAAGGAACACAGGAACGGGCCACCCAATGGGTCTCTATCCCTGGAAACTTGAAAGAAAACATATCACCTCCAGTGGCTTCTATCTTCTTCTTGCCACAAGGATGATGACGAAATCGAGAACCTTGGGAATTAGCGAGGGAGCTTTCAGTTTCAAGTGACAGGGATGCATCTCAAGTGAGTTTAAATGAGGGGAAATTTATTGGTTTACGTAATTAAAAAGGCAAGGAACTGATCTAACTTTAAGCATGGCTGGACCCAGAGGCTTAAAATGTGTCATCTGGAACCTATTTTTCTCCATCCCCTCCCTTTGCTTTCCTTTTTGTTGATCATGGGGCCCTAAGCTGCAGTTCCTATTACATCCTAATTCTTTAGCAAACATACTCCTCTCTCAAGAGTACTGGCAAAATTCTAAATTGACTCTGATTGTCTTGGTTTGAGTCAAGAGCTTACCCAGGAACCAATTACTGAGAGTGAGTCGTTTGAATAGTCTAATTGGTCACTCGAGTCATATATTCATCCTTGGAGCTGGGGAAATTGGGCCAGCCTCACCTAAGGGCCTGAGCACGATGACGAGCTGGTGGTGGGTGATTCCCCAAATTATACTGGAGTGTTTTAATAAAGAAGAAGGAAAATGTGCTGGACAGGCAAAACAAGCAAATAACAACAAAACAAAACCACCCTGCGCACACGTACATGTACACACATATATGTCCTCTCTACCTTTTATAGACTCTTTAATGACTATATTTACCAAGCTTCGTATCTTAAGATTATGAATCCAGCCAAAAGTATTCCTGGTTTTACTCAATTTTACTCTGTGATCAGTGACGCTTTTCCCGTCATGCTCCACAAACTTGTTTTGTTTCCATCCTGCACACTTTACAGTGAAAGCCAAGGCATAAGGAAACTAACTCCTTGGCTGTGGGTCACCCAATAAAATGTGTTCCTGTATATTCTCTGGACTGGAAATACCTCTTGGCAAGAAAATAATGGAACTAGCTGCCTTCATCATAAGGGAGAAGAGCCATGTGTAGCTTATGTCTGGAATAAAAAATCCAGTGTACAACTTTCAAGCAACAGATTGTCCCCAGCAGTACTGAGCCATGGGCAATGACAACTGAAGCCTTCTCAGGCTGTCCCCTGTACCTTAGTTGTGTTCTGAACTGAGAGCCCCAGCTGAGAGTGGTAGAGGCACCGTGCCCAGTTAATCCTTAACGCTCATGCCAAGACTGCCGACAAAGGGTCCCATTGTCACAGCACAGTGGGGCTATGGTACCAGAACGCTAGGAACTGGATGGTCACCACCAACTCATTGACTGAATGTTGTCTCCCCCCCCCCCCCCGCCGCCTTCCCAAAATGGAAATCAATGGTTGGCACTTAGCATTCATGAGCAGTCTAACAATACCACTCTTGATGCGCACATGCTCATGAGGAAAAGGAAATGGATAAGCTAAAAGCAGTCTTCACTTCCAAACCTCCGAGGGGTTGCACGCATCACTGACAAAAAAATTGATTTAGCAAAATTATGACTGGTCCTGACTGCCCTTTTAATGGCATGCGAAGTTCGGTGATGATGTGTCCGATTTTCCTCGTGCGTTACAAAAATAAAAGAAGGAATAGAAAGAAAAAATATGGGAATCAAGAGTCCCTGAAATTTCCTTTCAAATTTTCAGTTTCAGCACTTACCGTGCTGGCTCTTTCTCTTTATTGCTTGCTAAAAATGATCTCCCTTTCAATGTTGGAGCTTATTCTCTTGAACCATTTCAGACAGTTTTCTGTTATTACTTTAATTCTCAGTAAGCTGTTGGCAATTGCAATCAAATTGCTTCATGGATCAATTCTTCCCTCATAGCCCATTAAATTTTGCTTTTTCGTCCAGAGTAAGAAGTCACAAACACATTTGGTCACATTTGGTCAGTGGGCCATAAGCCCTTAACTTCTCTTTAGAACTTACTGCGATAGACTCCCATTAGAATTTCTTAATGCCCCATATTTATGGAGCTTTACATATTCAGTACCATATCTTGCTATTATGGAAAGGTCTGTTGGGATTCAATGTTATTGCCTTGGATATGCAGTCAGGAAGGGGTGTAAGTATACCGGATGTAGTTATTGGCTAAATCCCAAGTCTTGTTGGTGATTGCAAAAATGGCCACAAATTAGTCCTTTCCCTTTATCGTGGCCACTTGGCAATGTGACTTTGCAGCTCCTTTTGCCAATAAGTGTGTCTCTTTCCCCACCTGTTAAATGGGAGCTGGTCCTGTGACTTGCTTTGATCAACAGCATGTGGCAGGAGTTGTGATGTGTCTGTCCCAGGCTGGGCTTCAAGAGGCTGTGCAGGCTGGAAGCCTGCTTCCGACAGGTGAGCAAGCCCAGAGGAGCTTGCTGGGAGGTGAGAAGCCACTGGAAGGAGAGCCACAGTGTCCTGGCCTACAATAAACCAGACCCCAGCTGACTCTAGACATGGCTCAAATTACTGACCACAGAGCTAAATTTATGGTTATTGTTTTAAGCCATTGAATTTGTAGTTTATTATGCTATAAAAATTTATTGATAAAATCCTTATCTTATTGGAGCTGGTGGTCCTTGCCATTTTTAGCCTGTAAATACCACCTTCTAGCTTCTATCCTAAACTAAGAAATCCTTGCTGTATGCCTAGTTAGAAAATTAATAACGATAAGGATCTATGACTATAATATTTATGTCTATGATGGTATCAGCCCTCTGTTAAAAGAATATGAACAGAGGGTTATTGCCATTTAAGTAATGGACCATCTTATCAACCCGACATTTAAGACCCTGCACAATTGGGTTTTAGCCTACCCTTTCAGCCGTGTATCTAATTCCATTAAAAACATTTTTCCTGGACTATCTGGATTACTCTATTTTTACCAAATTTCAATGCTTTCCCACCACCTTCCCTTTCCTCGTACTGTTTGCACTACCTGGAATGCCCTTCCCCTTATCTCTGTGCTGTAAAATCCCACATAACCGTCAAGGTCCGTTTCAAACGTTACCTCTTCCGTGATGTTTTCCCAAAACATCCTGATCAGAAGGTATAATTTCTTCTTCCCGTGGAATGCTGAAATGGCTTGGCATCTAGCCTTCAGGAGTCACCAGAGGGCCTTGGGTTCTCGTTGCTTTGACCCCTGTGATGCTCTGGTATAGGACGTCACCTCTACCATTGTCATCATCCAAACTACTGAGCACTCGTCAGAAGCCAGACCCCCACATATTCGCTCATTTAGTCCTCTTCATTACCCTGTCTGGTAAGTGCCATTGCTTTCAGTTTATATGTGATAAAAATGAGGCTCAAAAACCTAAGTAACTGGGACTTCTCTGGCCGTCCAGTGGTTAAGACTCTGCGTTTCCACTGCAGGGGGCACGGGTTTGATCCCTGGTTGGGGAAGGTCCTTCATGCCATGTGGTGAGGCCAAAAAAAAAAAAAACCCTCAGTAATTGGTCTAAGGTACCACAACTCCTGGGTGGCAGGTGTAGTATTAAGCCTGAGCTTTCACTTTGTCCCTTAGGTCTCCCTCACAGCCCCTGTGCAGGGACACACAGCAGTTGCTAAATCAAGGTCTTGGAGAGAGCATTGCCAGAGCTTTGACCGCACGTATCAGCCCAGATGAACATCTGTACTGAGCTCGGGAGTCAAATGAAGGGGAGAAATTGCTGAGAAGAGTCAATGGGGGTAGCCAGTCAGTAATACGGGGCTCTATCAAGACTTGTTTCTTCAACTTCCTTTGGCTAACCTAGAATGTTCTGAAATGTTTTATGAGTGGTAATTGCCAGACAGTGGCTCACCACTAGAGACACTTGGTAAGCTTCCTGCTATTCGCTGCTAATTGGGAACTAATAACTCCCCCACCCCCATACTTTCTGGTCGTAATCAGTTTCTGTTTGTGGAGCCTAGCTTGTCTGTACGTTGCCTATGTGACTGACACCCAAGAGGTTGGCCCTAAAGAATCAGATTTCAATATGGCAGCTGCCTTTTGGCCTAGGTACTGGGAGCACGTCAGCAGCTGAGATGCAAGATAAGAGGCGGAAAGCTTGGCTTTGCTGCTCTGGAGGTACAGGCGAGCCTCTCTTTTATGAGGACTTTTCCCAGGACTTAGTTTGTTTGTTAGTTTGTTTGTTTGGAAAGCCACAGATCATTCTCTCACACGCATCAGGAAAGTGGGACAATTTCCCTATACTTGTGAGTGATTTCTTCTTAACATAGTAAAAACAGAATGGAACTCAAAAGGCATCACGTTTTGGTTATGGAAAGCTGTTCTTGTAGACAGAAGTATCTGGATCCTCGCTTTGAATGGCTGGAAGGATGAGGCTGACTTCACGTCCTGCAACCTGCCTGGCCACAGTCTTGGGCACAAAGACCCGGCTGGGGATCTCTGGTTCGGTCAGGACATGGCGTCTGCTTGGAAGGGGGAGCTCACACTGGGGGTCTCTCATTTGGAGAGGTTTGGCCTTGAACCTGGGTGCTATGGGATGCAGACTTCCTGACTAAACCCCTGCTCCCATCAAGGAGTTTCCTGGGTCTGAGTCTCAAATGGACCTCCCCCCCGCCCCCGCCAGAACCTTGGGTGTGGCTGCCTCAGAACACAGCACACATGCCCTGAGCACCACAGCCAGACTGCATTGCACCCGAAGAGGCAGCTGCCCGCACAGAAGGCTCTGGCTCTATGTAGATTCTGTTTCTGCCCAAGCAGCACCTGATCTGGCAGATGGTGATCTCTGCCAAGTTCCCTCCTTGGCTTCTTAACAGGCTTGACCACAGTGGAGTTGCAGCGGGCTGGTGCCAGACCCGATCCCAGTTCAATTTGATACAGCAAATATCTACAGACACTAGAAAGGCCCGGCAGCGTGCTAGGCCCAGAGGGGAATCGGACTTGGTTTGTATTCTCCAAAATCTCTCTAAGTACATGATATAAATAAATGGCATTGGAGAGAAAAAACAGAGAGAGCTTGTAGTACAAACTGCTTCTCGCTGTGTTTTCCATGCTTTTACTCCATCAGGTTTCATTTGCTTCCTCTTTCATGAAGTCACTTTCTCATGTTCGGTTCTCAGAACAGCAGCAACAACAGCTAAGCCATGTTCCTTTAGCATCTTCTTGACAATTACTGTGCTTCACTCTGAACGAATAACCTACCATTTGTAAGAAGCTGTTCCTGGAGGCTCACGATCAGACTCTTGCAGTGCCTTGCACATATCGGTGTGCCTAAGACGCTTATATACATATAAGCGTCCTTCCTCAATGTATCAAGGAAGGATAGCCAAGTGGTTCAGTGTGTGTTCTTTGATCAGGATGCCTGAGCTGGAAGTGCGGCCCTGCCACTTACTTGCAGTGACACTAGGGGCAAATGTCTTTACCTCTCAGAGTTTCGCAATGTCATTGCCTGTCAAATTAGGATAACAATAGCAATAACAATACCTCAACTTAAGGTTGTTACCAGGTTTAAGCTGTAAGCTCAGCATGTAGGGCATGTTAAGCACTTAATAAATATTATTATTACCGTTATGATTTTTTTCTTTGCCGAGCATTCTACAAAGTGCTTTATCTGCATTTTTTTCACCGAATGTTCATGGTGTACCCTTTGAAACAGGTATTAACATATATATATTTATTTCCCAAAGCAAAATCAAGACTCAGAGAGATAATAAACTTATCCAAGGCCAGAGAAGGGACTGACTCAGAGATCTATTCTCTCAACCCCCAGCAACCACAGAAGTCACCTTCTGTGCTGTGAGAAAAGAAAGGTTCTTTATGAACTTAAAAAAAAATTTTTTTAAAACACTCTGTAAAGTTTGTAGGAGGCTTATTATTCCAGAACAGGCAAAGGTTATTCTACACAACTCCATTGGTCAGTAAGTCTGGCAGTCCTTGAAGTAGGATAATTCAGTTCAGGGCTAAGTTTTCTCTGCAATCTCCTTGCAGAATACTACTGTTATTTCCCATCAAATAGAACACACGGGAACTCATTTCCTTTGTTACTGGAACCTCTCCTTTCTCAGGCCACTCGTTATACTGAGAACGTGTAGCCAGGTTATAACTTAGCATCTCTTCAGCGGTCTCGGGGTCCCATCCCAATTTGGGTCTTCATGAAAGAAAACTAAAATACAAACTGTCTCTGATCAGCTCCCTACCAATCAACGTCCTGGACAGAGCCAAGCGTGCACTCGCTCACGGTGCCTCAGGGAACCAAGAGTGTCTTTGGCAGGGTGGAGGGGGCTCGAGGTCCTAAACGATAATATTTCTACAGCACTTAAAGCTGGAATTTGGTCCCTCCTGGTCTGTATGACCTTGGGTTTTCTGCAATTGCTTCTTATCTTATAAAGCAGATTCCCAAAAGGCCCAGCTCCAGGTGGGTCTCCTAGTGATGACGGCGGCAGCTCCCAGCAGCAAGGTCTTCCAAGAGCTACTCCTTGTTCATGAACCTACTGTGCATGACACCATGCCTGCCCCTGGGGAGCTCTCCTTCAGTGTGGGACTCCTGGCAGCAGCACCTTTCAGTGATGGCAGCTGCCGGTTTCCTGTACTAGAGGCCGTGGACAATCCTCCCTGCACTGACCTCCATACCTCTCAGGTTCTATGGGATCTTAGAGCCCACACTGAGCATCATCTCTGGAGGCAGCTTCCAGCTGGGCCTCTGCAGAGCCCTCCACTGACAGCAGTGAGAAACAAGCTTTTAAAGAACATCACCTCAGCCTTCAGAACTGCTTAAGGAGTAACCATCGCTACTGCTAATGATAATAAATTAATATTAACAACAGCTACCATTTTCACACACTTCCTGCGTGCAGGAACTATATTAATATAGTTTATCTTCATCACAATTTTATGAGGTAAATGCCCCAATACCCATTTAAGACATGAGGAAATTGAGGACCAGAGAAGCTAAAGGACCTTACTCAAGGTTACTGGTTGGTAGGTGGCAGAGCCAGCATTTGAACTCAAATTTGTCTGACTTCAAAGCTCTTGCTTTTATCCTCAAATTTCCATTTGTCAAGTGATAGGTACCATTCTGAGAGCCCTGGACACGTCACCTCACATAAAGAACGTGCAGACAGTGGGCGCTGCACCAGCCATCCATCCATCTGAGATGGCCCAGGGATCCACCTAGCTCAGGCTGAGCCCTCAGGATGCTGGGGAGGCGTCCCTACCACCTGGAAGTGGCTGTCAGGACACTGGCCACAGCTTAAATTCATCACATCTCTATCATCTTTGCCAACACCTCTCCCTCCCACCTCTACAAAGCACATCCCTAAGACATGCAAACCAAATTCCCAATTTTGGCTAACCTACTTTCCCTGAAAACCGGTGGCAATGAATGCGTCTTACATGAAATAAACTGATTTGTGGGTCTCCCAGAAAGCAAGCTGAACTCAAATCTAATAACTGGCATGCAGCTCCAACTTTGATTATCCATGAGTGGAGTACCCACGGCAAATGTTTAATCCCACGTGAAGTAACATATGCCAAAGGGCTTTGAAAAGTATAAAATATTCTGCAGATGTCAAATATGATTATGCTTGTCAATGCCACACTCACCCTCCCAGCAGGTATGTGCTGAGGGAATATATGTGACGTCAGGGCTAGTGGGAGCCAAGTATATTGAGAACATAGAGACTCTGATGGGGAGGCCCAGTGATGTCAGGGTAAGAGCCCTCATATAGCAGTCAGGAAACCTGGATCTGAACCCTGACCCTGCTGTTAACAAGCTGGGGAAACTTTGACAAGTCACTGGCCTTCTCTGATCTTCAATTCAATAATAATTCAATAACAATAGTAATGACATACATAAAACAACAATTGCAACTATTATCAATGGATGTACACTCACTCCAAGCCATGTGCTTGTCTAAGAGCTTTGCATACAATAGATCATTTAATTCTCACAACAGTCCTCTGTACTGTTAACATCCCATTTTACAGATGCATAAATAGAGGCTCAGAGATATGAAATGACTTAAACTGGCTTCCTATCAAGCAAGTAAGGAAGCCTGTATTTGGATCTAAGCCAAATTCTTTTTTGCTATTCATTGCAAAATCAAGTGATTGGTGGGTTATTTGTGCTCTGTCTCCAGTTCACTTGTAGGAAAATTAGCTATGGTTAGGTTTAGAATTTGTTAAAATCCCAGAGGGAACAAATAGACTCCTAATAAGTGAAGCAGACGCATGATTGATTATGACATTTTCCTGATACATGAGCTATGCCTGCTCTCTCTTCGGAAAATGCCTTTCAGACGGAGGGCATTGCTTCCAGAAGAGGCTACCTTGGGAGAAAATGGAATATTATACTTAACTCCTCATGTTTCAACTATCAATTGAGCCTTCTCTCTTGCTGCTTCTAGACTGTAAATTTTTTTATGGAAAGTGCTGGAACTCATCTACATCCCCAGCACCTATCACAGTGCTTGTCACACAGTAGATCAACATTCAATGGCAGATTGAATAGATGTGTTTGCAGGATGAATGAATGTATAAATGAATGAATGTCTGGCTCTTTGCCCTGTGATTCTTTGTCCTTTTCTAGTAGAGCTAATTGACTTCCTGGTAGAGCTAAATGACTAATCTCGTCCTCTGTCCCTTGGAGTCAAAGAAACCTAGTTCAGCAGCTCAGGTATTGAGTCAACCTTGGAGCTCATGTTTCTCTGCTGTTGTAGGTCTCTGTCTGACTTCTTATGAAAAGGTAGTGGACATTTGTTGTTCATGAGTACCCAGAACCCAGTTCACCTTCTTTCAGAAACACCTGCTGCGTCCTTTCATTTCATGTGACTCCTATTGGGAGGACACTCTTCTCTTCCCTCCATTCCTTCCCTAGGACTGAACCCAGGGTCCAGATATGAACAATCAGGGTACCCCATCCTCTGGCCAGAGTAATTGCTTGCTTCATAAAAAAGCACATCACAGGCTTCCCTGGTGGCGCAGTGGTTGAGAGTCCACCTGCCGATTCAGGGGACACAGGTTCGTGCCCCGGTCCGGGAAGATCCCACATGCCGCGGAGCGGCTGGGCCCGTGAGCCATGGCCGCTGAGCCTGCGCGTCCGGAGCCTGTGCTCCGCAACGGGAGAGGCCACAACAGTGAGAGGCCCGCTACCACACACACACACACACACACACACACACACACAAAAAGCACATGACTCACACTGCCCCAGTGAATCATAGGACTTTTGTTGAGCCAATAAGGAAAAAGCAGCCCTTTTCCACTAGGGACACTAGACCAGTTCAATGCAAGCCTATAGCTGCTTGTGGCCACTTTGCTGCTGCAAAAGAATAGCCTGTGTGACAGTGAAGCCACATTAGGAAGAGTTGTGTTAAGAGCTGAAGAGAGATGTATTCTTGACAACACAATGTACATACTATTTACGGATTTATGCATGCTTGGAACCAAGTCTGCTAGTGGACTTTTAATTATGTAATCCAATAAACCCAGCCTCCTCCTGTGTGTGTGGGAGATCTGACCACCAGCCTGAACTGCTATATACTATGGTTGTTGAGTACTATGCTTTAAGGACCTAACCTAACTTGTTCCCACTGCAGGATACAGCCAGCTCTTCTGACCAGTGTCTGCCCCATGCTGGTGGTTGTATGTAGTCTCTAAGTCCCTGTTCTTTAAGTGTGGGACTGTTCCATCACTAACAGAGTCCTCAAGTTGCTGTTGGGACATATGTTAGTGGAGAAAACTGGTGGTTTTCCGTTAAAGATAGAGTAGCATGGCTTAATAGGTAAGAGCCTTCAATCTCAGGTAAACAGGGTCCAAATTCCACTTTGACTCTTCAGAAGCTATATAAGATTAGAAAGTTGCTTTATCTCCATGAAACTAAGCTCTTTTGACTATAAAATGGGGATAAAAATGTCCCCACTGCAAAGAATTAGGTAAGTTATGTAAAGTGCCAAGAGCTTGGCAATACACAGTAAATGCTCCATAAAACGTATCTATTGCATTCACTTTTTTATAAGCCTTAGAGGTAATCTACCAAAAAAATCCTCCTTGGTCCCCCTTAAAGCTGTATACTGACTATTTTATGAAAAACAGATATGCTTGTACTTGGAAATAGAAAACTATCTTAAGGAATGACCACTATAACAGATTGTGTGGTTCTGAAATCTTCAGACACTGGAGGTAGGTGGTTAGGCATATAGAGTTGTGTAATGTGGACTTTGGAAGGAAAACAAAAGACCCTGAGGATTGGCTTTTTTTTTTTTTTTTTAGTTTTAAAAAGTTTCTGAAGATGTTTCCTTACCTCTCTTTTTTTTTTTTTAACATCTTTATAGGAGTATACTTGCTTTACAATGGTGTATTAGTTTCTGCTGTATAACAAAGTGAATCAGCTATACATATACATATATCCCCCTATCCCCTCCCTCTTGCGTCTCCCTCCCATCCTCCCTATCCCACCCCTCTAGGTGGTCACAAAGCACCGAGCTGACCTCCCTGTGCTATGCGGCTGCTTCCCACTAGCTAGCTATTTTACATTGGGTAGTATATATATGTGGGTTGGTTTTTTTTAATTGACAGCTCTTGGGCAGAACAATAAAGATATAATGTATAGGGCACCAAATAACTTACATGAACACAAGAAGTATGGAAAGCCATTTTAGATTTCATTAAAAAGGATTAGAGAAATATGGGTAGGACTTCTTGATACGAAATCAGCTAAATCAAATATCACAAGTAAACAATTATGTGGAGGGCTTTATTGTAATAATTTATTTACATGTATGAGATACTGTACTATGAAATTTTTAGAAGACAGGCATATAATGTAGAAGGAGGCAAAGCTAGTCTGCGCAATTTTTTTGAATGGAAAAAATAAAGATACAACTTGGAGTGAAAAAGCAAAATAATTGTGGTAGAAAAGAAATAGTAAGGAAAACATAATGATATACTGAGAGAGCAGTATTTCTAAAGACACGAAGGTCCTTAGAGAAAGGATAAAGTATGGTTGGCAGCGACAGTAAAATGTATTGTCGGGGAGGGGAAATTTCCGCCTCTACCCTGCTTGAGTTCTTGTGGCTGAACTAATAATAAAATTGACACAAGACAGATTAGCAGGAGAAAAAGAAACAAATTTAATTCCTGTGCACGGAGGTCTCATAGAAGTGGGATCTAAGAAGGGGTGAAAGCAGGCAGCTTTTATACTTTTTAGACAAAGAAACAATGAATTTGAGAGGAATTGGCAGGACAAAGAAACTTCAGCTTGGCTGCTTAATTAGTAAGGAATTTAAGCAAAGTTTGGGCTTGGGTAGTGAAGTAGTAGAGAATAACAAGGTTTCTTTTATACTGTCTCCTCAGCTCTGAATTCCCTGTCTCTGGTGGTAAGGATGTCTTCCTACCTCCGGGTACAGGGAGGCCTCGTTGCACTTGGGAGATTTGCTTCTTGCGTTCAGGGAGACAGAGAGGAGGGTCCGAGCGTCCCTCTTGCACTGGCTGTTTCTTAAGTGACTTTTAATTCAAAATGATCAGTATGCCATTGGGGCATATTTTAGGGTGACCTGCCCTGGGCCCCCATGTTACCGAGCAAAGGACTCGCTGCCCAACAAGAATAGAAGCCAATACTATGGCACCGACCATTGAGAAAAGGAAGAGCCTTATCGTGAGGTCTCAGAAATCCCGGTAAGGAGACAGGAGGCGCAGCTCCAGTCTGTCTCCCTGATCGGGGCTTCAGTTTTATGAATTAGGGGAGGAGGGCTGGAAGTGCTGGCAGGGCAGGTTTTGATTAAATGAACTTATTTACAAAACAGAAATAGACCCGCAGACATAGACAACAAACTTACGGTTACCCTAGGGGAAGGGGGGGAGGGGTAAATTACAGTTTGGGATTAACAAATGCACACTGCTATATGTACGGAAGATAAACAACAGGACTTACTGTACAGGCCAGGGAACTCTACTCAATATTCTGTAATAGCATATAAGGGTAAAGAATCTTAAAAAGGAACACATATATGTGTGTATATATATAACTGAATCACTTTGCTGTACGCCTGTAACTAACACAACATTGTAAATCAACTATACTTAAATTAAAAAAAGAACAAAGAACTTGGCTGTTTATGCTAAGTGTGGGAAAGGGGCTTCACCAGGTCTTCCTGGACAATGGATCCTTTACTTCTGAAAGGGTCCTGGCCTTTAGATTCTTGTCCTGTCCCTGTCCCTTGGTTTCATGGGGGGAGAAATTTTGGTTCCAGGTGTTATTTGAGATCAAAATTTTCTTCTCTGCGTGTACTTCGGCTGCATGACTTGCGGTTTTATTCTGTTGTCTCTGAAAACCAGCTCAGTATTTGTTAGGAACAGGATAGTGCCCACTTGGGGTTGGTTCTGCGGCTACGTTTCTGTATACCATCCACAGAGTTCTTTCCCTGTCGATACATTGCGATTTTTGTTCACACCCCTTCTACAGCCCGGCATTTACTTACCCTAGGAAGCAATTCAATGTATTAATAAATTTTAACTAATGGGTCTAAATTCAGGCCTCATGCTCTAACTCCATCACTGACAAAAGTCTTCTTTCTAGTTTCTCAGAGTTGGCTCTTCCCCCCAAATTGATTGCCTTAGGAGGAAGAAGAATGAGAGGTGGGCACCCTCCTAAGAGCTCCCCTGATTAAGAGATGAGGGCTCTGCAATTGAAACCAATTTCCTTTTTGAAATGAGGCTGAATCCCACCTCTGTTGCCTTTGACCCTCTCCGTTGTCCCTTTAAATGTCACATCTGCCTGCATCACTCAATATGTTTTGCATAAGTCAGGGATGCTTTCCCACCTGAGCTGAGGAGGGATGACATCTTGGACACTGAGAATTCATCATCTTTATAGATGCTGAATGTGCTCAGTGTTAGAAAGAAAAACCACAAAGCAAGGCCTTTAGAGGAGGGTCTGTGAAATCCCCTAATCCCAGGAATTTAGTCCTAAGAATTATTTCGAATGCCATCGCAGGGCTCCTTTAGTGACACCGGAGAAGAGTGACTACTAACAGCTTGGTAAAAACCACTTGCTAATGGTTGAGCGGCTGCTGTGTGGTTATTATTTTCTTTTCACTCCTGGGTGTAAATGTCCATTGGGCATGCACATCCAATGCTGTCGATCCTGGTTGGAGATCAATCTAGATTATTGGATGGGAGGTCGAGCAGCAGTTCTGCCTCTTAGCCACCAGATGAGTATTGCAGAATCCAGGGAATGCTCCGTGTCTAGTGTGTGTTGTTTCCATAGGAAAGTTACCCTTGAATCTTTTTCTACTCCCCCCTGAAACTTGTAATTGGTGTGTTGTGTTTAAATCATAGTCTGAGTTTTGTTTGCTGTTAACTCTCCCAGGATATCTACCTTGAACAGAAATAGCAAGAATAGGAGGCGAGTGTTTTGCCTAGAGAATTAATCTAAGAACTCAAACAGCATCCTTTCCAGAGGCAAGAAAATTGATAGAAAATGGTGGGTGGGACACAGCTTGCTGTCAGAGTAATCATCTTTAGTTGTAGGAAGGTGGGGGGCAGGTGAGAGTGATCACCATCAAGTGAAACGCGTATCACAGAGAATGCATTTCTGGGAGCACATTTTGACGGCAATGCCTCATCAGCGGCCAAATCTCTCGGCGGCTCGGCGAGCATCATTCTGCAAATGGCCGTTGCGGCCTGGATTTCATCACTTCACATTTGCACCTTTCAGCTTTTAAGGGCCATTAGCACCTAAACACTGCCCCATCAAAACTCGATCTGAAAAGAGTTGTTGCTGGCAGCCAGATAGCCCATGGAATCTCAGCCTTCGACAGTTCTTAACAGGTAAATACCTTTGCTTATGAGAGAGAATGATGATCTGGAAAGGCTGGTGCTTGAAAACTCTGACGGTGTCCACGAGCAATTGGAAATTTGACACTGTTGCTCATCACGCTCTTATGCTCGTGCCCCTGCCCCACAGGGTGGGCTGGAGTATCAGAGACCTCGCCTTTTGAAAATTTTGCCTAATGTGAGACATTAAAATTAAAGGTGGTGTTTACTGTTCAGTTATTACACAGATATTCCCAGATTTACAGTGAGATATTATTTCTCTTGAAATGCTTCCTGTCCTTGCCAGTTACTGAATGCAATCAGATAGCTTTGCATGGGCTGGCATACCAATTAGAGGCCTTGTCTGGGTTACGTGTGATGTCTTCCCTCCTAAACTCGACAGCACGTCTGCACGTAAACAGATACAGAGAGCAGAAAGCTCAATTCCCAGAGAAACCTAGAAACTCTTTCTGTTCTTAAAATTACACGTGTACGTAGACTCAAGGTGGAAGGCAAAATAGCCATAAAGCTTGGCGAATAAAGGAAGGTTAATGAGGGAAAGAATCTGACAAAAATATTTAATTAGAATGCAATGGCCTGGCCCTATTATCTTGTATTATTATACATCTTGTCATTAACCAAATCTGTAGCTAAACTGTGGGCATTTGTCTTCATTATGTAGTAAAACAATATAATGAGCAAGTTCCAAACAATGAATAACTGCTCTAAAATCCTCCCAAACCTGCAGAATGGTAAATGTTTCTATTTCGATTCCATGGGCTCAGCGAGCTAGAGCTCAGCCCTGCTTTGAGAGAGGAAGGAATTCTTTTGTGTTTAAAGTTGTGGGTAGATGCATCAAACCAAGGTGTCTTACAGTGTGCCGTCCAATGAACTTGGCATCCCGAGGCCCAGGGGTCTGTCTCTGCTGTAAACTCACCAGGAGAGACCCTTTTCGGATTGTAGTTTCCTTATCTGTCAGACATGATGGATCTGTACCATCTCGAAGGTCCCTTCTGGTGCTAATATTCTGTGTTCAAGAAAATGATATGAATTGTTAATTCTCGTTTGGGGTCTAGTTTAACTGATATGCAGGAAGCCATTCTTCATTCATTCATTTGTTCATTCACTAAACATTTATTGAATGTTAATAGAATGCCAGCTGCTACTTCAAGTATGAATGGTCCAGAGATGAAATTTCTGCCCCTAAGCTAGTGCTGTTGTTTCCAGTCCTAACTGCACATTAGATCAACTGGGGAAATATTTTAAAACCCTGATGCCTGTGCCCTAGCCCCAGAGATTCTAATTAAATTGGTTTTCAATAGGGCTCCATTCTAAAGTATGGTTTGGCTTGAGAAACTCCTGATCTAGAGGAAGATGCAGAAATTACAATACATTATACTGTAGTGTTAAGTATGGTGTTTCTGAAAGACACGCCTTCCACTCACGAGAGAACTAACAGGGTACAGGGGAAGTTCTCCTGTAGGAAGTAACATCTGAGGTCAATTTTAGAAGATGAACAAGAGTAAAGCTGGCTGAGAGGTGCTGGGATTCAGGGTGGGCTGCCCCCAAATATGCCACAATGGCAAATTGATGATTTTGAATTGAAGTTAAAGATACAGCCAATGCAAGAGGGTCACTCTGACCCTCCTCTCTGGCTCTCTGAAATCGGGAAATAAATCTTCCATGTGAAAGGTGCACTCCCAGCATCTGGAGGTAGAAGGACACCCTTATTGGCAGAGATAGGAAATTCAGAGTCAAGAAGCCTGTGTAAACAAGCCTGTTACTTCTTTAATTTACTATCCTAAGCCCAGACTCAACAAATTCTTCCTAACTGAGCACCTGAAACCTAAGTTTCTTTGTCCTGTCAATTCCTCACAAAAGTATTCTTTCTTTGTTTAAAAATATAAAAGCTGCTTTGGCTACTTCTTAGGTCTCATTTCTATGAGACCCCCATGTGTAAGAACTAAAATTTGTTTCTTTTTCTCCTACCAATCTGTCTTGTGTATCAGTCCAGCTGCAAGAACTCAAGTGGGGTAGAGGGGGGTATTTCCCCTCCCCGACACAAGGAAAGCAAATGTACTCCCAGAAGAGAGAGCTGAAGAGACATCAGACAACCTGGAGGTGCTCAGAATCCCTAGAAGTTCAGTATGGCCAAAGCCCAGGGGAAAAGGCTCCCCAGATAAGGTTTAGCAATAAAACACTTTGGTACACACTGCTAATTACTCCTCAATAACCCTTCATTTTAAGCAGGGGAGGGGGAGGAGGGAGGGGGGGCCTATAGCTACCCAATTAGTAACCACATTCGCCAGGTCCTTGGCAACTAAGTATGGCCACAGAACTAAGTTCTGGCCAATAGGAATGTGAAAAGAAATGATGTGAATAACCTCTAGGTCTCACCCTCAGAAAAGCCATCTGCTTGCATCCACATCCTCTTTCTCCCTGCCCATGAGCTGAAACACAAAAATAGTGCTTCAACGGTTGGTCAACAGCATTCGAGGGAAAGAGAGAGAACAGATCAGAAGAAATCCCTTCTCTAAATGATACCCCGAACATCCACTAGCTTGGACTTGTACCCCAAGGGAGAAATAAAGTTTTTATTCTGCTTGAGCAACTGGTTGATATTCTTTGTTACAGCAGTATAGACTCTGAATTAATATACCACTAGAAGGTTATTCTGGTGAAGAGAAAAATCACTACTTTTGGAGGGGTAGCTTTTATAAACATCTGCTTTTGTGAAGTTCTGTTGTGGAAAGTATAACACAGGATCTTTTCAAAATCCTAGTAAAGGAAGAAATTCTCTGAATGATCATTTTTCACAAAGTACCCCTTGCTCTCAATGCAGTTTTAGTACCTCTAACATAGGCTGGTGTTTGTACATATCACAAGATTGTAGATAAGTGTTCTTCATTCAACAACCAAGTCTGTTCTTTGGTTAATGAAGGCCCAGTTGTAATTCCAAAGATTTGTATTGTTAGAATGGGCCTGGAATTTGTCTTTTGTTTAATATTCTGGAATGATTTTGGTGGACGATTCCCAGACTTCAGGATAGTACAAGCTCTCAGACATTTTATGGGATTTTGATTGAGAATGTTTGCAGGAGCAATTTCCAGGGGAACACTTAGGTGATACGCCTCAGGAGGCTGCAATCTCAGGTCCCAAGGGAACAGAAATCACCAGTGGAAACATGACTATTACTGGGGAAATCGATCTTCTTGGCAGGACGTAAATCCCATCCCCCGCCCCTTGGTCGTCCTACGAGAGCAGAGGTGTTAACATCATCAGGACGGGAGAGCAAAGAAAACTGGTTTGAATGCCAGAGACTTCCCTCCTGCTTCACTCTATGCTCTTCACAGACCTGCTTGCAAACACTGGGCAACTGGGGGAAGTTGGTCCTGTGTGCCGTGGTGCCTGCCTTCCCAACGGATGGTGGTTTCCACCTTTGTTCTCCAGGGCTGAGTGTCCTCGTTCAGTCTTGCCCCTAAGACTATATCTGGGCTGAGGACCCTCTCCCCACCATCTCTAAGGCTCCTATTCTTTCAGTCTCTCTTGCTGCTGCCTTGGTTCACATTCCCATGATCTTTTGTTTTTTATTAATTTTTATTGGAGTATAGTTGCTTTACAATGTTGTGCTAGTTCCTGCTGTACAGCAAAGTGAATAAGCTATACGTATACATATATCCCCTCTTTTTTGGATTTCCTTCCCATTTAGGTCACCACAGAGCACTGAGTAGAGTTCCCTGTGCTAGACAGTAGGTTCTCATTAGTTATCTGTTTTATACATAGTAGTGTATATATGTCAATCCCAATCTCCCAGTTCATCCCAGCCCCCTTCCACCTTGATATCCACACGTTTGTTCTCTACATCTGTGTCTCTATTTCTGCTTTGCCAATAAGATCATCTACACCATTTTTCTAGATTCCACATATATGCGTCAGTATATGTTGTTTGCTTTTCTCTTTCTGACTTACTGCACTCTGTATCCCATGATCTTTTATCTGAGCTACTGCAGCAATTGGCTCCTAACTTGTCTTCCACCCTCCCTCCATCGTCTCCACTCTAACTTCACACTGTAGCCACAGACCCTCCGAGAGCACAAATCCAACCATGCTACTCCCCTGCTCCAGCCCTCCCATGTCTTCCCTTTGCCCACTGGATTCTTATCAGACCAGGTCAGCCAAATTCCTATAGCTCCCTTGGTCTTATTCCTCATCCTTCTTCCCTAGATTGGCAGATGCCTTGCTTCCCTTGCCTTCGGGAGTAGGTGACATCATTTTCATTGCAGGGGGTGAGGGAGACACTCCCCTGAGATACACTCAGGGTATCTCTGAGCCAGAGTTCCCACTCTGCTTCCATTTGGCTCAGCTCTTGCGGAGCAGCATTTCTGCATGGTGAATGCAGCCAAAGAGTCCAACTGCTGTTAGCATACCTGTAACTGGCTTCTCACTATTTATGCTGCTTCTGCTCTCAGGATAAGAGATCAGATTGGCTGTGGGTGGTTCTTACAATATAACTAGCAAGTGATGGTAGATGCTACTTTCTTTTTTTTTATTGAAGTATAGATTTTTTTTGGCAGCAAAAATTTTGAGATTTAATGTTTTTTGTTTTGTTTGTTTGTTTTGTGGTACGCGGGCCCCTCACTGTTGCGGCCTCTCCCGTTGCAGAGCACAGGCTCCGGACGCGCAGGGCCAGCGGCCATGGCTCACGGGCCCAGCCGCTCCACGGCATGTGGGATTTTCCCGGACTGGGGCACAAACCCGTGTCCCCTGCATCGGCAGATGGACTCTCAACCACTGCGCCACCAGGGAAGCCTGAGATTTAATGTTTTAAATAGATCTTGTACTTTCCAGTTCACTGTGGTGCCCACCACTTTTTAAAAAAATTTTATTTTATATTGGAGTATAGTTGATTTATAACGTTGTATTAGTTTCAGGTGTACAGCAAAGTAATTCAGATATATATATACATATGTTCTTTTTCAGACTGTTTTCCCTTATAGGTTACTACAAAATATTGAGTAAGTAGATGCTTTCACTTTCACATGTGGTATGATTCTACAAAGCATGAATGTCTCCTCCCAACACACACACACACACACACACACACACACACACCTGATTCCTAAGAATCAAAACATTATTTTAAAAACCTAGGGCAGCAATAGAGAACAAGAGAATAGTAAATAGGGTGACAAAGTATCAAAAAAAGAAGATGAGAGAGAATGGTTTTGAAAGGGAATTAAAGAGACCAACTCTGAAACTTTGAATACTTCTCAGCTTTGTCAACAGCTGCCCCTAGGCCCAGGCATCTGTGGTTCACAGCCAGAGTTGATTGGCTTTAGGTGGCCTGTGGATCAATGACTGTAAAGACGCCTAACATTTGTAATAACCTATATGAAAACCTTCTGAGGAGTTGGGATTCTTGGTCACTAGTCCTCTTTCTCTGAATCTCTCAAGAAATAAGGAAGCAAGATATTTAAATGCAAAGAGCACAAGCACCGAGGATAAGACAAAATGGCTTTCGGTCCCAGTTATCCCATTTACTAGCTGGGTGCCCTCAGATAAGAAGCTTAACCTGCCCGAGCCTCAGTTTACTTAATGGCAAACATAGGAACATAAACACCAACTCACCAGGCTACTGTGAGTCTCAATGAGATAAGCATGTTCAGTTGGCAGTATTGAAGCAGCACATAGAGGTGATCAACAGTTTATCTCATCTCTTCTGAGCATGAATCCCATCCATGTTAAAGGATGGAAAGACTATTTGCCCTGTCTCTCACAGGGCTGTTAGGATCTTTCATTACATAATGTTCATTGAAAGACCCCTGTACATTCTATAGTACTGTACGTATAATTGAAGTTATTGTTGTTGCTCTGTTAATTATTTTTATGATTCCTCTAGTGATTATTTATAGGGACCTGGAGGTTAATGATTCTTGGTCTAAGGAATAAAGATACCTGGTGCATGGGTGATACACGTCATTCCTGGCAGCTGCCCACTCATATTGGAGAGAAGGAAGAAAACCAATGTCAGAGAAAGGCTTGGCAATGCCCTGGAAGGCAGAATGAATAGACACCTAGGTTGGGACCTGGTTTTTGCTCTCAGATGATACGAGAAAGCTCAGAGCTGCTTTGCTGAAGCAGGGTGATTGTAAAGTCACAATAGGGCGTTAATCTTATATGATTGTTGTCACTGTCTGGTGAACCTCTACCTTACCTCAAAACTCAGCTCAAGCATCACCTATTTTATGTGGGTTTAGTTCCTTCTTCTCTATGCTCTCACAGCACCCCATACTTACCTCTTTTCATGCAGCTATCATACTACATTATACTCTATCCATCCATCCATCCATCCATCCATTCATCCATCCATCCATCCATCCATCCTTCAGTAAATAGCTAGTGCATGTCTCTCCTGGGCTGGACACTGTGCTAAGTACTCAAGTTACACAGGTGGTTCATTCACCTATTCCTTCCACTAGACTGAGAGTTCTGTGACCCTTTTTCATTCATGCCTGTATCCTAGAGGCTTAGCCAAGGGCCTGGTACCTAATAGACACTCAGGAGTTGGTTCAGTGTGGTGATTAAGAGCACACCAAGTCTTGTGTAAGTTGCTGAAGCCTTAACCCTCATTTTCCTCATCTGTTATAATAATACCTACCTCTACATTTACTCTAAGGATGAAAATAAAACACTCCCATAAAACACTTGGAAAGGTACCTAGGATCTAGTAAGTGCTGTATAAATGAGAGCCTCAGTCATGATAAATCACTCTGGCTTACACTCTCAGGCATAGGAGGCCGGTCTGTCACAATGGATGGGGCAACTCATGCTTCTTTGTCCTCCTTTCTCTCATCCCTCCCCCCCACCCCTCATCACCAATGCCCCCCGTAACCACATACATATTCAGAAGTATCTTCTGGGTCCCTCTTGCCCAGAAACTCACCTGGGGTAAGGAATCTGCTAAGGTCTCTGACAGGCCTTCCCAGTACCAGGTGTCATCTGTCTAGTTTTTAGCAACTTTGTCCCTTTCTGTTCTCATATCCAGAAGCATCCCAAGGGGCAAAACTCATATCCCAGCACAAAACACTTCACTTTAGAAGCAATACCGAAACTGTCTGGCCACGAACAATGTCCTTTTCCCCAGGATTAATGTTTCCTTTTCATAACTGCTGATCAAATTAAGACTACAATGTGAGCAAAAGCAGAGAGTGGCAGAAAGGAAAGTACAGAGTACAGAGGATTCTTCCCACCCTCCTCCACTGCCAACCGTACAAGTTTCAAAGCTAAAATAAAATTAAAGGGAAAGAGAAAGAAAGGGACCAAACTGATTAGGTGCTGGTATGCAGTTTAGAAAATCAGTTTAACTGAAGTTAAAAAAAAAAAAAGTGCTGTGGTTGTTCCTGTGATTGGATTTAAAAATTCATCTCCTCAGATAAAATCCACTTTGTCACTCTGCTGCCCTCTGTCCTGCCTCCAAGTCATCCTGATGTTGGGTCAATAGTCTCTGAATCGTGTTTCCTAGCTCCATGGCCAGTCACTGTGATGCTCACTTAATGACAGTCACCAGGAAGAATCTTAATCAAAATGTGGGTTTGGGGTCAGTTAAACCTGGGCTCATTTCCAGATCCATGCCCTTTGAGTTATGTGGCTTTGAGCAAGTTTCTGAACTTCTCTGAGCATGTTTCCCCATCTGTAAAATGGGTATAATAACACCTACCTCCCAAGGTAGCTATGAGGATTGCGTAGGATATATACAATGCTCAGCATACAGTAGGTGCTCCACAGTTGAGAGTTCCTTTCTCTTTGACACCTGAAGATGTTACTCTTGTTTTTGTTTTGGTCTCCTTTAACATGTAAATCCCCATTAATGGTGTAACTCTTTAAATTGTTATCAATTTGTTATTTGCTCCCAAATGGGTTTCAGATTTTTTTTTTCTGAATACAGGCTTTTATAGAGGAAAAAGAGGACAGAGAGAATGTGATGGATACAGAGTAACCATGGGATCCCAGGGGGAAGACAGCTGTGGAGAGTGGAAGGATTACAGAATCAGGAGACCAGGAGCCCAAATCTACTTTATATATAGTAGTAAGTATATTTCAATCCCAACTAACACAACATTGTAAATCAACTATACTCCAATAAAAAATTTTTAAAAACGTATCCATTTCCTCCCTTCCTTCCTTCCTTCTCTTTCTTTTTAAATATTGACGCTGCAAATCACAACAGTCACATTGTATAAAGAAGTGAGTGAGAAGTCCAAAAAAGTGATCTATTCCCTAAGCACAGGATTAAAAGTGTCCTGCTGGCATTACTGGATTTTGTAGCTGTGGGCAGAGTCATGACTTGAAGCCTAGGCTATTTTTCTGCTTCTTGTCTCTTTGGGCAACTTTCACATGCTAAAGGGACACACACACACCCACACACACACACCGTGCATGCAACACAATGTATGGCTTTATTTACTGAACTCCTGCCATATAACAGGTATTAAGTGTCTTATGGAAATTATAATTTAATTTTCAAAACTCATGTATAAATTTTTTATATCAATTAAGATTTTTAGAAATCCAATTCAAACAAACCAAAACAAAAGGAGAATTTATTGACTTATAGAACAAACAAGTCTAGAGCTACAGCAGGATCTAAGGACTTAACTCTGTCTTTCTCCATCTCCCACCTCTGACTGTCTCTGTCAGGTTTGTGTTTAAACAGGCTTCTCCAAGGCTTCCAGTAGCTTCTGGTCTAATTTCTATCGGCTCAGTTACTCCAGCACCCAGAGATCATTTCCCCAATCATTCCCTAATATATCTTCAGTGGGAGTCTCAATGTCCTAGCCTGTGTCACATGCATGAACTTGAAACAGCCCCCATGGCCAGTGGTCACAGTGCTCAGAAAGTCCAGAGGAAGATCCTGTGTCCTCTCCCAAGAGTCTGAGGTCATCCTCTCACACCACATGCCTTGAGAGTGGAAGCCATGCTCTTCTAGAGATAACTAGACTTATGTTCCTGAAAGTATGGAAATGGTGAGAACAAGAGGTGTGCACTGTAGTACTCCAGGAGGTGAGTAGTATTGTAGGTTAAAAGAGATTGTAGGTTAAAAAGACTGAAGGACCTGCTCAAGGTCACAGAGCTGGCAAAACGAACCCAGGACTTGAGTTGACATTGGCCACTTTCAGGGTTTTCACCCTTATCCAGGTCTATGCTGCATAAACTAGAGGTTGACACTGAGTGAAGCAGTTAAGTCTTAGTGTCCCTAGATTCAGAAAACTCATTTTTGTCTGTTTTAATATCAATATAGCATGAGCATTCCTTCCCCCTTCACTATGTTCAATCCCTCTTTCTCTCACTTTTCCTCCTGGACAGATAATGGCTCTTTCTATCTACACTTCTTCACAGGCAGAGCCTCTATGTAAGTAAGTTCTTATTAGTAAATTTGGGGGGGGGGGCATATCTAATCTGCTTCCAGCTTTTTAAATAAAGGAAGTAAGAAGTTCTCAGCAATGTCAGCCTTGTCAAACTGAAATGTGTGGAAATCTAAGTGTGGCCGCCAGGGGGTCCATGGCGGGGATAGATTTTTTTTTTAATTTATTTCTACATTTGTGTTAAGGTCAGTGTATTCATTTCACAGTAGGGAAGGATGAATTTTGACATTTTTATAAGGGTGATTGATTGGTTTGTGTCCATTTGTGAGACTCAACATGGCAAGAGGCCATGGCTAATGGAAGAGGAGGGGGAAAAAAACTCAAAAATAACTACTTTTGTCAGAAGTCTGCCTATCACCGTTTTGAAAGCTGTCCAGAATTGTGGACACAGATCTGAGCAGAAGATAGAAAAGTGTTCAACACACATTCATTAAAGTACAAAGGGAAGGTTATTGACAAGGATTTCATTTGAAATATGCATCCCAGCCGCCCCAGCTTTTTGCTGACAAACCTTCTGTGTCCCTCTCACGGAGGTATTACGGAGGAATGACATCTTCACAAAAGGGACCTTCTGCCTGGAACCCTCTTGCCCACACTTCACGGTCTCCACTGACGGTTCGGCTTATGTGGACCTTCCTTGGGGTGTTGGAGGCCTCCTGAGCCCTCGACTAGCTCTATATATCCTGACCTTTGACCTCCACACGATTCTAATCAGAGCACCTGTAACTCCTCCCTCAATCGTTGTCCTCCTGGCTAGACTCTGAATTTGATGAGCTAATGAGGCTAGGGGACATGTGTGTCTGCTCCTTGTCGTATCTTACTTGACAAGCAGAGGACATAAACTTTGTGGCAGGAGTTCCCAAATACCTATTAAATGAACAGCTTTTAAACCATTTCCATCTCTGCCTTTTGAGCTGTAGTACAGAGTCATGCTCTCCTTTGAGGGAGATATGCCCTGGCTGATTTTCTAGCCACATTCTGGCACCGTGGATAAAGAAGTGGACCCTTCTAAGTAGACATAAGTCTTGGAGAGCCCGTAGTACCATGAGTAAACTGTAACTTGAGTGCTTCTCATGTGGTTAGGTCATTGCTAAAGAATAAGTGGAAGTAATGAGGTTAGCCACGTATGTTGTTATATTACTGCTCTGAACACTGATTCCTTTCCTTCTCTCCAAGGATGAGAGCAAGCTTCATCTAAATTATTATGCTTGTAGGTGATTGATAGGGAGCTGTGAACATTTAACTGGAAAGCATTTCTCTATAAAAACAGAATACTGTTCCTTGGTGATTTGTCACATTTTTCTGTTATGACCTCATCTAATGTTTAACCACACTGAAGCTTCCATGTTGGCCCAGGACTGCTTATTCCTGTGACCTCATGTGTATTAGGCTTTGTTTTAGAGCATCAGAAGTCAGAGACCTCTGTGTGAAGGTCAACTCCGGTCACCCCAAAGTCCTAAAGCTGATCCTTCTAAAGGCAATGACCCCACGTTTGAGCATTCCATGATGTCAGTGATATTTCCACAGGGCCTGGAGGTGGAAGTCACATGGTTCCGTTGACTCCACAGACAGTTCCTGGAATAGTTAATAAGTTACATTGTTCAGAGATTCCCTGGGGTCAATAATAGCTAGAAAGGTAACCTCAAATATTGTATTTTCTGTTGGGATTTCGCTTGCATGCTATTATAAAGGGATGAAATTATTCACTCATGGATATTCCTAGCCTCTTCCCTCTCCACTCTCTCCCCTAAAAGAATTTTGGTTTTATGGTGAATTATTTCTCCTCCTCTGTTCTAAAAATTCCCAGGGTGGTTCTTTGGGTTTCCACGTTGCAGAATCTGAAGGGTAGGGAGAGTAGAAAATACCTAATCCAGGAGGGAGTTTATGGCAGCAAAATGGGCCTGATCAAAGTGCACTCCTCAGAGGCCGTGTGACAAGTTGAAGGGGAAAGAGTATGATGGGTAGGGAGCATATCTATGCGTTCACACCAGCCTTACAGCATGGGATGGAAGTACAAGGAGAGATGAAAAGGTATGATTAGGAAAAGAGCTAGAAACTCCCAGATATTGCAAGATATTAGAAAAAATTGGTGATGCCTAAGGTCACTAATAACAGTTTCATGACCTATGTACCACAATATGTTATATGACTTTCAAGAGACTTTAGGATGATTGGAAATTCTATTTTGACCACCTTTCTCTGCTTAAAGCTCTACAAGTAGGTCAGGACCCAAACAAATAGACTAGGCCCAAAGCATTATCTGTGACTTTCCATGTGTGTCACCAAAATAAATGGGCTTCTTCCACAACTAGTTTCAGGTCCTGTCTTAAGGACCTTTCCCTTTGTTTTAATACCCTCTGATCCAAGTCTCTTCTTCCAACTCTTCACATCTGAACCAACCTTGGGATTCACTTCCAGACTAAGTGACTATGGAATCTATATTGGGGGTAAGTATCCACCTGTGAACGTTCTGTTACTCCTCCTTAGTATAGAATTAATAACATGCAGACCAAGCCTTGTCACACAGGGTCAGGCTGCTGCTAACTGGCCAAGGGATCTGTATCTGATGTGACCCTCAGAGTTGAGTTGAAGTACATGGATCGCATTTCTGATGGTTGCTTCAAATGAACCCCATGGGTTCGCCTCAATAACCCTTTCCTGTGCCATCTCCTTAACACAATCTAAACTTCTGAGGCTGTGTTTTATTACTGCATCCTAAATCATCACTTGGAATGAAGTGTGTTCCCAATGCACAACACACCGTGTGCATTTTTCTAAATTTGCCCTTTTCAAAAGTCAAAGGAGAGTTAGTCACACATAGATTTTTCAAAAGTTCAGCCAACCCCACTCCTGTCTCTTTCAATAGCACAGCTCTTCCTCCTTCCTCAAACCCTGTTTATTCCTTCATTTTTCACCCATAAACTTGGAATCTACCATTCCATCTTCTTCCCAGAAGCACTGCCCCAGGCACGGGGGGATAATAACCCAACTGAGAAGCTTCTTTTTCCAAGATTGAGCAACTAGCATAGTATTTGACACATAGTAGATACCCAATAAATATTTTCTGAATGAATGGCTCTCCTTCAGAGATACCCGGGAGTGTGTTCTCATGATGTCAGGAAGAGTGGAGAGTCAAGTTATCTAAATAATCCACTTGTAAATCGCTCAGCAGCATTGTATAAGTTTTTATTCATTCAAACAACTCATCTGCCTGGGCTTCAGGGCAACATCCGGGGCCACGGCCTGGTCTTTATACCTCTTTCAGATGGATGAAGAACTTGAGTTTGGTTAAGTCAAAGGCTTTGGTTCAAATCTGGTTCTATCCCATTCTACCTGTGTGAATTTAGAGAAGTGATTCAACCTCACTGGCTCTTATCTTACCCGACTGAAAAGTGGGGATGATAATGCCTTCCTCACAGAGTTATAATGAGAATGAAATGAGATAAGAAAGCCTGGCATATGGTGAATGTTCAATAAATGGTCCCTGCTGGAATTGATTGATTCACTGAAGAGTCTTCTCTGGAAAATTAGAAGTTTTGAGTAGGTAAGTTAGCATGGATTCACTTTAAGGAGAAACAAAAATCTATTTTTATTTTTATCACAGAATGTTGCTCTACCCTCCCTCTGCAACTCATCTATTCTGTATCAAAATAATCTTGCTATTAGAAAATTCAGGGTCACCTTACCTAGGCAGGGGCTAATTTCCCCTCTAGAACATAATTTCTCATAATCCTGGACATAATAACTCCTCATATGCTTGAAAGCCATTAGTCAACATAAGCTCCACAAAGTAATATTTTCATTTAATTTAACATGTTTGTTGTTTTCCCAGGCATAATGGAAATAGGTCTATGGTCACAAGCCTTGCATCCTGGGCCATTGCCCATAGAGGAAAACTATCACTAATTAGCACCTTTGTGCGGGCCTGTGGAAGGGCTGCTTTTCTTTTTTTTTTCCTCCTGCTTTCATCCCTTTGGCAAACATCCCTCGAAGGCTAGTTGTAAATGCTAATGAAATCGCAGTTTCTGTTGGAAGATGAAATCCCAGAATATTTGAAAGCTCAAAAACTCACTTAACACTGTGCTGCATTGTCAGGTATATTAATATTCTTTTGAGACTTGTTTGTTTATGTAATTTAATATCTATTTAAAGAGCATTTGTCCCAAAGTGAGGCAATATCTATTATGCCTCTCACTTCTACACCATCAGCAGGGAGAGCTCATCCTAGTCACCTGGTGTGGGTAAAATACATCATCTTTATCTTTCGAGTTTCAAGGTAATTTGGTGATAAGAACTACATAAATATATAGGTGGATAGATGCAAACTGTCAGTCTCTCAAGAGGGATATTAATATCCCTAAATATCCCTAAAAGAATATGATATGACTATTTCAAGTGACGCACTTTCTTAGAGCTCTGGCCTTGCTAAGATGCCTAACCCATTAAACGCAGAAAACTGAACAGCAGGAACACATTTTGCATTTCATTTAATCCTCTTGATAAGCAAGTCAACCTACTTTCTGATCCTAGCAAAAATGTCTGGGTATCAGGCCTAAAGCCTATGCACCCATCCTAAGACTCCACATGAGGCCACGCGGAGGAGAAGAAAAATATACACTTTAGTTAAACGACTTGAACATGGACGGAGCGCGCTCTGGAGAGTGAGGCAGTCTCGGTTACTTCGCCATCATTTTAAATTCCAGCTTCCCAGTCTATTTTAATTGCGTCGTTGCTGTTTCTCCCACACAGCCCTCTTCCCTCTCTTTATCTGCGATTATACGCTCGTGTCTGATGCTTCACTATAGAGTGTTGGGTCTTGACAGTATTTCCCATCACGGTGGGAGAATTTTCTATTTTCCCAGGCCCTAGAGATCAGCTTTGTCTTTTGTGAGAAGGAGACTTTCAAAAGACAGCTGAAGTGGATAAGAGCGGCCCTGGGCTCGCCAAGGAGGCGGCTGCACGTGAGCTGCCAGGCGCGGCATTAGCCCTGCTCCAGCTCGGCTCCGGAATAGCTGGTTTTGAGGGGCTTAAGCCTATGGAAATAAAAAGACTTTTCCATTTTACCTGTTCCCTGGGATGGCCCAGAGTTACCATTCAGAGAGCACAGGAGGCCCCAGCCAAGAGGAAAACCAACAAAACTTATTGTAACTTAGCAGCAGAATCCCACAGCACAATGGCTCTCACGAGGGCAGACAAATACAGCCTTTGCTTTCCCGACCTCTGCTACTTCCTTGGTTTATTTATACATTCAATAACACCATCAACGGGAACGGGAACCCTCCTCTCCTTGAGTCTGCGCTGCCAGGAGTAGACGTATGAGCAAGAGCTTTGACATATCAGTCAACAAGATCGTTGTCCAGGTTAAGTAAAGAGAATGTTGTCATGTGTGTAATACAAGACAAAACCATTATGCAAAATCAATATCTCCTTAAACACAAATTACTCTAATTAGGTTGGGACAATGGAGGGACTGATCTGTGAGAAGTGAACAGCTTATTGCGATAATTATTTATTCTTTCAAAATAATTTTTCATCAGGTGAGTCAAGACATTTTGGAAGCTCTCTCTTACACCCCAGAGCTGACTTCCCCTTACTCCTCTGCTTTCTGAGCTGCAGCAGAAAGACTAATGTATCATATGAAGATTATTAGAGGTGGCCTAGGAATTGGAAGCTGGCATTAAGTGAGCTCAGACTGGCCTGTAACATAGGCTCTGAGATGCATTTATTGCATGGTTCTGTGGGAAGCAATGCATGGAAGGAACATTCGTGTTATTTTTGGCTTAGTTTTCAGTAAAATTAATCTTCATTTCGTTGTACTGAAAACAGCAAGCAAAAACAAATACCTCTATCAGAAGCATTACTTTCTACACAATAACGTTTTGGAATAAAATCTTGGTTTTGGTGAAGACATATTTCCACATACAGAGACTTTTTGCTGTGAGTAAGAAACAATCCAGTATATGTAATTTAAAATGCAAAAAGATACATGTAATAGAAGACAGTTACTACCTACTCTTGATCACAAAGAAAAACCTAATGAGATTGATATTAATGTTGAAGCCTGTATTTTAGCAGTGTTTGTAACTTTTTTCTCCAATGGGAACAATAAATGTGCTTTTATCAGGAGCCATAATATAGCCAAACATTTAAAGTTCTCCAAAATCTAAAGGGAAATAATACACAATAGCTCCTTGGCATGATGGTTTGGCTGATGGAATGAAATGTTAGCCTCACTGTAGTTGGTGGAAGCAGAAGTGGCTCTAGCATGGACGTTAAGAGTGCCAGGTATTTGATCTTGGTCCTGAACAGCATAAGAAGAGCAAGAAAGGGCTGGGAGACTGGAAGAAGGCTAAATGCTACAGGCACCTATTTATACTTGAATATGGACATGGTAGGCAGCTTCTGAAATGGCCCCCAATTGTCTCCATCTCCTGGTTTTCATGGCCTTGTGTAATCTCCTCCCCTTGGGTACAGTGACTTAATCATAATGAATAGAATATGGCAGACAGGATGGGATGTTACTTCCAAGATTACTTTACGAAGAGATGGGGACTTCTGTCCTACTCGAATTCTCTCTCTGGTACTGCCTGCTTGTTTGCTCTGATGAAGCCAGCTGCCATGGTGGGAGATGCTCTTTGGAGAGGCTCAAGTGGCAAGGTGACCTCTAGCCAATGGTGGGGGAGGAACTGAGGCCCTGAGTCCAACAACCAGCGAGGAACTGAATCCTGCCAACAACCAAGGCTGCTTGGAAGCAGCTCCTTCCCCAGCAGCACCTTGAGATGACTACAACTCAGGCTGCCACTTGGATAACCGCCTGTGAGAGGTCCTGAGCCAGAGGACCCAGCTAAGCTGCACCTGGATTCCTGACTCACAGACTTCGTGAAATAATGTGTTGTTTTAAGCGACTAAGTTTGGGAGTAATTATTTATGCAGCAATCGCTAATGAATGTAGTGGAAGACTGAAAGTTTTATCAAGTTTATCAAATTAGGCATCACTTCTGGAATGGCTCAAGCCTCACTATTCCTCTTTTCAAACGATTAAAAACACCAACCTTGTCTATGGCTAGGCACCCGTTTTCCTCTTTTCCTAGCTACTATCAAGCCTTCCACTTGGTCAGGGTCTGGTTCTGATGACTGCGGTGCTAGAGTTGATCCCTCAAATCCTCCAGAGCTTTCTGATGGCTGCTAGGGCCAGAGATCATATGGGTTACAGTGATGCAGAAGAGTTACCGTAGATGGGAAAACACCTCACTCCCAAAGTTCTTCAGAAGCTGATCACAGTTCCATAGTGGTAAGAGCGCTAGGCCTGATCCATGGAGCTCAACTCAACAATGGACACCTCCTACATTATCTCCTTGACAGCTGTGTATCTTGTGCAGGGAAAGCACCATGCCAGGTCTCTGAGGAATGCCAAAACCAATAAAACAGTTCCTGCCCTTTAAGAAAGCCCAGTATAATGAGGGAGACAGGCACATAAATAAATAACTCTAATATGAAGGTGGAGTAAACATCTGAGTGAAGTACTCTCCGGCTGCTTTGAAGTGAATGATTAAGAGAAAGGAAAGTTTGGGGAAGTTACTTTCTTTAGGACTCTGTTAACCTGGGACAACAGAGAGAGGTGCTTTTCAGTGACGAGACTCCAAATTTTCTGAGGGAAGATGGAATGGAGGGAGTTTGAACTTGAGATATTATCTTATCGCTAACATGGTATGGTTTGGACTATGTTGTCATGCTGATCATTGTGTAACCTCCAGAAAACCTGGTCAAACAGCCAAGCTGGTGGGTAGTGAGTATAGCTTGAGATGGGAAATAAAATAGGAGTTAAATATTGCCCTGGATAGAGTGTGATCTTGGAGCTGACTTAATTGATGTCCTCTTTCTTCTACTTTCGGCAACTTGTGAGAGCAATACCCACCTTCCCTGGTATTACATTGTTTTTCTTCTCCAAGGAGGCAGTCAGGACTCTCATGGGCAGAGGCTTTGGCTATAAATTCCCACAGGTTAACAGGATAAAAATATGGAGAATAGAGAGGCAAGGTTTATATTTCTGCCCTTTTCCAAGGCTGTGTGCCCACTCCTTCTTTAATCCTCCCTAAGAAGAAAAAATACTGATCTTATTGGTAGGATCACAGGATGTTGATTAGATCCCATTTACTAGAATGTAGGTTTGCCTTGTGTCAAACTGTCATGCATTTACCTCAGACCCTTTTCTTCTTTCTCCTTTCTTTCTCCTTTCTAGCTTAAGTGGCGGAGGGTTAGGTGGGGAAAGATTTGGAGGCAAGACCTGCCACAAGGAATCTCCACTGTCTTACTTCTACTCTTTCATCTCATGAACTGCTTGGGGGTTCTACTGAGACCTAATGGAGAAACGCCCTTCTAAGGCTCAGGGACTAAGCCACAAGCTCCAACCTAGTATTACTGTAGCTCTGAACTGGGGGCATAAGGCTTTGGCCAATTAGTGACTGATTGGACTATTCTTTCCCATTGGACTATTGGTCCCTGTGTATGAATGCACGTGCGTTCCTTCAGAATTTCAAATCTGCTATACTAAAGATGTACAGTGCCATGGTGCTTCAGGGAATAAAGAATTTAATTTTGATGAGAAAATCTAGGAAGACTTCATGGAGATATGAATTGATTCTTGAAGAATGGGTAAGAATTTGGTTAAGTGGGTATGAAAGGTCAGGGCATTCCAGCATGTTCCAAGTTTAGGAAGCTAACTCTGGTGGCCCTGTGGGAGGTGCATTAATGCTAGAGGCAACGAGAGGTATTAGCAGACAGTTGTCATAGTTCTGAGATGAACCTGACAAGATACTACAAAGAATAATGCTATACAGTCAGTGTGGTGTCATCAGAAGTGGCATGGAATGAGTTATTTTTTGATAGGAGACATCTTAGTAAAATCTCAGTCAAACTTGTGGTTTTAAGATAGCTCTTAGGGCTTCCCTGGTGGCGCAGTGGTTGAGAGTCCGCCTGCCGATGCAGGGGACACGGGTTCGTGCCCCGGTCCGGGAAGATCCCACATGCCGCGGAGCGGCTGGGCCCGTGAGCCATGGCCGCTGAGCCTGCGCGTCCAGAGCCTGTGCTGCGCAACGGGAGAGGCCACAGCAGTGAGAGGCCCGCGTGCCACAAAAAAAAAAAAAAAAAGATAGCTCTTAGGTTAGAACATGAACTGTGCTTAAAATATTGTATCTGGCAAAGAAGTGTTATAAAAGGAAACAAAATGCTTGGGATCCTTCTTTGAGGAGACTTATGTATAACCTAGTTTTACAGAAAATACCAAGATATTCAAAATGTTTGAAAAACACTTCTGAAAAATTTGCCTTAGAAGTGCAAATAGATGTGATTCTTCCATCGCCAATTTTGAATTGTGAAGAATAACACTGAATAGAGATGGTGAGGCAAGGGAACCTGAGCATGAATGGGCTGAAATGCCCAAACATGTTCAAGGACGTAGAAGAGTACATTGAATTGGTGAGCATTATTTATTTTCATTCCTGGACATTGCACTTGCCTATGAATATTCAGCGCTAAATAATAAATGGTTCTGACCATAGGAATCTTACATCTAGTGTATGTCATCTGGAAGAAATAAGTTCTGAACAACTTAAGGAGATGAGATGCATCTGTCGGTGTAAAGAAATGGGCTGCTCATTCCTGCTAAGAGGAGAGAATTGTTAAGTGGTAAGTATGTAGAAGTGACTTAGTACATTCCTTTGGTAGAAGAGGAAATTTTGAAAAAATTAAAGGCCAGATGTGAGCAGCTTTGATGGCCAGACTGAGGATGTTGGTAGAAGTCTTGGTGATGGGTAGTTATCACACACAGAATAGCAAGTGGTTGCTTTCTAATGAAATCTGAAGGATGCTAAGAAGACTCGCACTTGAACTAAAAACATCCTCTTTGAAATGGACATTACTTTGCAAAGGTCATAAACTCTCTTAAAGCACAACTGCCTTAGAAAAGCTAACATATTAAGCTGGCCTTCAATCATTCACACTTTTATTGATATTTTAGATAATATAATGCTTTCCTCCTAAGATCAGTTTCTCCAAGGTTAAAAAGTTTTCAGAGACCAAGAGAGGACTGAGAAGAAATTTAGAAGACCAGGGTATTTTCCGAGAAGGACATCCTGAGTTGGGTTTCTCAGGAGGACATAGTCCATAAAGAGGGAACAGACTGATGAGACTGGGCCGAGGTGGATTAGAAAGTTAAAGAAAATTGGATGTGGTATTTAGACCAAAGTTTGCAGAAAGTTCTCTATTGGAGGAACACAGAAGAACCAATAGCCAAGATGCCTCTCCTCTTACGATCATAGTACTGAAAGAAAAGTCAACATAGGCCAATTAGCAAAATGTTGCTAATTGGCCTTTGCCACTTGGTCCTCCATGGTAAGTTGTTATCTCAGGATAGGGCAGGCCAAGAGAGTTGTATATGGTATTGGGCCTGGCTGGAAGGTCAGGATAAAGAGAGTAGCAATATAACAAAATAACACATCTGGGGCTTCTGTTCGTATAGTACAGTGGTCAGCCACGTTTTTCTTTAAAAGTCCACTTATTAAATATTTTAAGTTTTGTGGGCCATATGGTCTCTATTGCAAATAATAAATTTTGTTATTATAGTGTGAAAACAGCTACAGACAACAAAAAAAATGAATGAGCATGGTTGTATTCCAATAAAATTTAATTTACAAACATAGGCTATAGGCCAGATTTGGCCTATAGGCCATATTTTGCCCATCTTGGCATTGAACAAATATGCTGGTACACTAAATTTTTAAACATTGGAACCAAGACTAGGTTCAGCATATCCTAGCCAATAAGTAGTTACAGTTAAGGTAAAGAGTCCAGAATTGGGATCTAGGTATCAGAATTGGGCAGCATGGCCCAGACTGCTACTGTGTCTGTCCTTTGGTAGAACTCCTTGTTCAGAGTCCGGACAGGCCAAGAGAAGATGGGTCAGGATGGAGACCAGAGGAAATCTCAAGATGAACGCATAGTAGCTTGCAAGGAGGAGAAAGGGACTAATTTGATTCAAAGGGAAAACAACATATAACCAAGTGAACTATATGGATCTAATGTTAAGTCCCTTCTCTATGGACAGGTAGGGGTTGGCATTTATGATATTGACTGGACGCTGCTTCACAGGCAGAGTGGCACATGGTCCTGTCCATTCTAACAAGCAGCAATTTCTCATATGTTTACATCTCCCGCAGCCCTGGAGTTCGGCCCCCTCACCAGAAATGTGTTTATTAATATTCCACACAGTTAATTATGTTTCTAAATTTCTTCATAGAATTCAAAAATGTGATTTGATTTGGGACATTCCATTTACACTCAGAGAATGAAACTATAATTCATCTTTTATGCCTTTCTGCCTTGCATGCCAAATAATACTCAAATTGTCATTCTCTCTACAGAACCAAATACCATCTTGAAATTGTTTATTCTTATTGTTTAAAACAATTTTGATTCTAGATTCTTTTATCTCAAGTTCTTTTATCTCAAGTAAGCAATACACATTTAAGAAATTAAAAGTCATATTATTTTTTCTCACTGGAATAATTTTCTTTTAGGCAGAATATTGTTTTGTCAAAAACTGGGATGTCTCAATGCTTTCTATAATTTTTTTTCAGATAATGCTAGACAGTGTGTTAGATAATTGTCCAGAATCGGAATCCTAGTTCTAACTCTGCCACCTATTAACCTGTGTAACCTTGGGGAAATTGTCTATATTCATTTTGTTTTATTCCATTTTGTTGCTTCTCTTTTTCATCCCTGGGGAAAAAAAGAGATGTTAATTCTTACTCTGGTTCTCTAAGTAAGAATCTGATGTGTCAACATATTCAAAAGTATATTGTAAAACTCTGTAAGAACAGTAGGTATTACTATTCATCAAGCATTTATTTTGTTCTTAGTTTGTACCAGGAGCTGTACAATAGATGAGGGTATAAAAATGAATAAGACTAGTCTCTTCTTTCCAAAAACTAAATACATCAAATAGTTAATTACAAGAGATAACACTTTTATAGTATTCACTATGTTCTAAGCACTCTGTATATGTTTCATTTAATCTTTGCAGTATAAGTACAGGTATTGTTCCCACGTTAAGATGAGAATATTAACCCAAAGAGAGGTTAAGTAATTTGCCCAAGGTCACACAGCTAGTAAGTGGTTGAGTCAGAATTACAACTTAGGATGTTTGATTCCACCGTGCTTCTGCTTCTACATCATGCTGTATTGAATATTAAGACTATACATACTTAACTGAAGGTGATTAGAAAGTCATTAGTGATTTTAGAAAGCAAATAATTAGGAAGAAATAAAAGTAGAAATGGCCAGAAGAAAGAAATATTTGCCTAAATGTTTTCCATGAAACACAAGTCCCATAGATGCTCTGTGGGAAAAAAAAAAGGATTGTGTGGTCAGATGTTTGGGAAATATCTTGACCTTCCTCAGAAGCTTAATGTATGGTAACCTGGTAAAGTCCTGCTTAAAAGTGCAGCAGAAAGGATAACTAGCTCCTTTTGGTGGGTCTAATGGTTCCCAAAAGGATTTGTCCTCAGGATCCTTTTTCACCAACACAGTTATATGATTTCTGCTGAACATTTTGTCTCCCTGAAACACTGGTGTAGAACTTATCTTTGAAGAAACTTGGCGTGGAGTAGGGTATTGATTTGAAACAGCAAAATGAGAATGAGAAAGGGCTCTGACCAGGGGCAAAATAAGGAACTGCTGAAGAGCTTGTGAACACAGCTGGTGTTGAAAAACAACCATTGGTGATCATGCCAACTGGCATGGTTATGGGGTTATCTGTAGCTGTGCTCAGCAGTTGTGGAGTAGGGGCAGAGAAAGTGGAAGTTTGGGTTGATCTAGGATTAAAGACTGACAAGCAGATGAAGTAGAATATAAGAAGGGAGGAAATGAATTTACTATTAATATTTTAAAAGGACAAGGCAAAAATGATGTTGTTTCTTGTAAATTGTACAATCTTTAATAAACCTAGAGTCTTCAGAAATGTCACTGTATAAGCAACTTGACAAAGAAAACAGAGTAATGTGCTCATCAATTTTTTTAAAAGAATATTTATTTGGTTGCACTGAGTCTTAGTTGCAGCTTGCCAGCTCCTTAGTTGCAGCACATCGTCTCCTTAGTTGTGGCATGCGAACTCTTAGTTGCAGCATGCATGTGGGAATCTAGTTCCTTGACCAGGGATTGAACCCGGGCCCCCTGAATTGGGAGTGCAGAGTCTTACCCACTGCGCCACCAGGGAAGTCCTGTACTCATCAATTTTGAGGGAAAGATAACTCTCTCCCTAAGGTAATCTAGCGTCCCTTACACATTCCTGTTGGGGGTCTGACTAGGACTTTCAAAGCACTGATGCTCAGACACCTCTGACATTATTCCCATTACGTAGTAAATATAGGGGTCTCTGAGACATCTTGACCAGAGAGGGCGCAGCCTAGATTGTTATCTCAGGTGCTGGTGGCTGAGTAAATGGCCTTGCTCAGTCGTGCCTAATGCACAGAATCCGGCTAAGGAAAGCAGTTCACATGGCAACTGAGGAGAGTTGGAGGGTGGGTCTCTTGAAAGAGAGAGAGGGGGCAGGGCTCTCCTAGAAGGCAACGGGAGGGGCTAGGTTCTCTCAGTGGTTCTCCCAGAAGAAATAGTGCCCTCTTGCAGCAAATGTCGGTTGAGTTAGTAAGCACACCCATCACTTCCTAGGGCAGGGGTGCTTAAGCTTTTAAGTCTTCAGGACTCCTTTACATCCTTAAAATTTATTAAGGTCCCCAAAGAGCTTTGGTTTCTGTGGGTGATATCGATCGGTGTGCTTTATATTTGAACTGAAAACTGAGAAACATTTAAATATTTATTAATTTATTTCAAAATAGAAATAATAAACCCACTACATGTTAACCTAAGTAAAATAAAATTTCATGAGAAATAAAATTTCATGTCATGGACTTGCATTTTTGCAGATCTTTTTTTTTTTTTTTTTTGCAGTACGCGGGCCCCTGGCTGTTGTGGCCTCTCCCGTTGCGGAGCGGAGGCTCCGGACGTGCAGGCTCAGCGACCATGGCTCACGGGCCCAGCCGCTCCGCGGCATGTGGGATCCCCCCAGACCGGGGCACGAACCCGTGTCCCCTGCATCGGCAGGCGGACTCTTCAACCACTGCGCCACCAGGGAAACCCCCTGCAGATCTCTTTAATGATTGGCTTAATAGGAGATAGAATGTCCTACCTGTTTCTTCAATCAGTCTGTCATAATCTGTTGCACACGTACATATAATTAGAAAAGGGACAGGCATTCGATCGCTTTTCCATATCCATTGGGAACATTCTCCTTTGAGACCAAACCAAAACTCAAAAAGCAAAAGTGGTAGTTTCTTAATGGTTAGTTGCAAAGAAGAACCTGAAACCATACTGATGAACTCTTGGTACTCTGTTATATTAAAATTCATCGCTCCATCTCAGACTTTAAGTGGATGTTGTATCCATGCAGGGCTTTGTAACATCATGCACTGACCATTTGGAACACATTGGCTCACTGAGATATGCAGATCTTCCAAATGTTGATATATGTCATTAAACGATATAAAATACCACATTTATTAATATCACCTTCATCTTGGCAGAAGAGTCTTTAAGTTTTGAAAAGCTGTCGAGCTCACAGCAGCCGATACAAGTTTTCCAAAATTCTAATTTTTGCTCGAAAGCTCAAATTTTATCATTGGCAACAAAAATTGCCAGTGTTTTCTTTGAAATGACAGGTTCACTTAGGGTGACCGACCATCCCTCTTTGCCCAAGATTGAGGGCTTCCTGGGTGAGTGCTAGGGTTTCAGCACTAAAATCTGGAAAGTCCCGGGTGAACCTGGATGAGGCAACCTAGGTTCATTCACTTTTGAGAAAATATTCATCAAAAACTCAAGTCAGAGTAACTTCAGTCATTCTTTCCAGCAAAATATGGTGTTCCAAACCAAACACAACTAGTTCAGTTTGTAAATCAAATAACCACACAAGTGCTTTTCCTTCAGACAATCATCATTCTTTGGTATGCAGCAGACATGCTTTGATTTTCCTATTTTGTCACTCAGAATACTAAAAAGACATGTACTCAAGGGTCAATGTTTAATAAAGATATTAATTTCTACTGCTTCATTACAGGCATTCTTAAATACAACTGGCATTTTTTTAAACATAAGCATGTGACTGTGAAGTATATCTTAACTACAGTGGTTTGGTGCCACTGCCTTAACTCATGCTTAGGTTATCAGCAGTTCGTCCCACCATGGCTTCTGCACCATGTGGATACAAGGTCAACAGAGAAAATAAAAAGGTAAATAGTGTCTTACTGTATCATGAAAATAGCTTTCATCTCATGAACTGCCTATCCTCAAGAGTCTAGAAACCATACTTTGAGAAGCCCTGTCCTGGGGCGTAAGCCTTGCCAGGGGCTCTGTGTAAGAACTGGTTCAAGCATCTGCCCCTTTGTGAACCCAGAATTACAATCCTCTTTTCCTCCCTCCAAGGATCTTTCCAGGGTTCGGGAAGGTTTTCCTTTTAAATTCTCAAAGCACATGAGCTTCGAATATACCTTCCTTTTGATAATAGAATTCTGCCCTATGTCCATGCTTCTGAATAAACTTACTTTCAGTGATTCAAAAGCTCTCTATCTTCATCCTTGTAAGAGAATCCACCTTCTATGATCCCAACATGGTTTTCTGGCCCTATCCATCTAAAAAAGAGTGAACACAAAACAAATTTAATCTCCATCGGGTCACAGTCCTGCTATATATTTTAATACACTTTAATACCCCAGTGGTCTAATCAAGGTAGAAAACTAGCATTGAAAAGAGAAGAATGGGACCATTTTCAAATTCGTTAACGTACTAATTTTTATTATTTTACTACAGGTATTAATAGATTTTATTTTGTAACATATACTAAAATTTAGTATAGGGCTGTAACATATACTAACATTTTTTTTTTTTTCGGTATGCGGGCCTCTCACTGTTGTGGCCTCTCCCGTTGCGGAGCACAGGCTCCGGATGCGCAAGCTCAGCGGCCATGGCTCATGGGCCCAGCTGCTCCACGGCATGTGGGATCTTCCCGGACCAGGGCACGAACCCGTGTCCCCTGCATCAGCAGGCGAACTCTCAACCACTGCGCCACCAGGGAAGCCCTATACTAAAATTTGAGGTTGCTATTGCCAGTAAGAAACCTCAGTTGGAATTATAAAAATAAAAATCACATCTTGTAACCCTGAGGCCTCTGCATAAAAACAAGGCTTTGTAATAGAAAGTAGACTCTGAGGCACTTTTCCTCAAGTCTTAGAGCTGTCCAGGGTTCTCGTTATCTGTCACAACATCTGCCATAGGTTGATGAAGAATGAAATAAATGTAGCACGGTGGTGACATTTTGCTACATTTAGGGTTTGAAATAGCTTTTTTTATTAAAAAAAAAAAAAGGACAGATGAAAAGAAGCTCAAGACAAGATTGACAGGTAGACATATTCCCTGGAGACATACACTGCTATTCTTTGGAGTCAGAAACATAAGCTAGAATTAATTTAACTACATGGTTCTACTTTCATTTTATATGGCATTTTACAGTTTATTAAACATTTAACATGCCCTAACTTATTTCTCTTCACAGCATTCATAAAGTAGGTATATACTTTCTCTCTCCATTCGACCAGACGAAGCCAAAGCTGAATGATTTGCCCAGGACACATCAAAATAACCCTGTCTGCCGACCCAAAGTGCAATGTTCATCCAGGGGACAGCGGTGGCTTTATGAAAACCTTGGTGGTGGAGAGGAAGAAGTGGGGCCTGAGAAGTGAAAGGTGGCAGACTGAAGTCACTTGTTGACCTCTGCTAGCTTCTTGTGCTAGGCTGTTGGGAACACAGCATCATTCTCCTTCTACCTCTCCCCAGGGAACACATTTCCTGAATCCCTTGCCAGAGTGTTTCCAGATTAGGTGGAAGGTAGAGGAGAGACAGGTGTGATTTTATGGGTGCTTTAGCAAGAGTGTGTGAAGATACAGCCTCCGTGGGTCTGAGGTTTACAGCTGCCTTCCTGTGGTTTGCTGTGCTGAACCAAAGTCAGGGTTATAAACATTAGCAATCACTGCAGGTGGTTTCTCATGGTTCCTGCAAACTTCCTGACTCTCTGAAAGCTAATGGAGACCTGAGAACAGGCAAAGCCTTTACTTGCTTGATCTTTGAAACTCCAGCCCTTACCACCATGTTCTAAACATCTATAGTCCCTAAATTAAATTCCTGCCAGCTTGAAATACCTGAGAGGCTTATTATTTTCTGAAAAAATACCAACTGGTAACTCCTCAACCCCACAAAAATGACAGTAAGATTTTTAGAAAAGAAGCATAAACCTTTAAGGACAACGAGAATGTGAGTTAAAACAACACAGAGATGCCAACAATTTTTTTGGATGATAGAATTGAGTTGAGTAGTGGTAAATGACATATCAGAGAAGAGAAAACTGAAACTCAGCTCCATGTAGTGGTGAAATGCTGATTAGAAGTAAGCATATTTATGCTGTACTATTGATTCCTGGAAAGTTTCAGGTAATTTTGAAGTTTATAACACAGAATGAGATAGAAATAAGTGGATTGATTGAAAGTCTGTATAAGTATAGTTCAGGAGCTGGAAAACTTTCTGTAAAGGGCCAAATAGTAAATATCTTAGCCTTATACTTCATATGGTCTCTGTCACAATTATTTAACTCTGCAGGTGTATTGCAGAAGCAACCATAAACAATACTTAAACAATGGACGTGACAGTGTTCCACTTTATTTACAAAAACAAGTGGCAGGTCAAATTTGGTACATGGGCCATTGTTTGCTGACCTCTGTTTGGATCATTAGAACCTTTCATCAGCTTTCATAGTTCTCCCCATCCAGGACAAGACAAGAAATTTACTCTCTGGAAAGACTGAAATAAAGTGATTCTATAGTTGGGGACACTAGACACAGCTGGGGTGTGGATATGGAGTAAAGAATCACATAGAAAATAGAACTACATGCAAGCCTGCTAACTGAGCCACGGGACCCAGAGAGACCTTACCTAGCCTGATTCCTAAGAAGCATTTTTTTTTTGAAAAGTGGAGGTAAATAACAAAGGAAAATTGAAAGTGGTTGCCTAAGGGGAATGAGAATCAGGTATGAGGTGTTCTTTCACTTTATAGGTATCATAGTAATTATTTGACCTTTAAAAACATTGCATGTATTATTTAGATAAAATTAAAATTAAATTAAGAAAAAAAATAAAGTAGAGAAAGTCAAGGTACTGCATGTATGTTTCATGACCCCATGGAGTAGGCAGCGCAGGTATTACTATCCTGATTTTCCAAGTGAAGAGGCTGAAGGGTTAAATTCGGAAGCTGAATAACATAGAGGGAAAGTTATTGCACTGGAGAAAGGAAATACATTGGGTTTATGGAGATTCTCTTGGTTAATCCTGACCTGTTTCCTCTCTTTCTGATATTTAAGTAAGTGTATGTTGGTAAGTTTTCAATCCCTTACCTTTTGCAGTGGGCGCCATCACTTCAGGGGAGGAAACTACAGGGCAAGTAGATGACAGAGCTCGTAATCCACACGCTATGGCTGCGGAAATTTACTTGGAATCATCACAACTGCCTTCCCCAGTTAGTTTCCCCAATGATAGTGGCAATTCTTGCCACTATCAAGACGCAAAAAAACCTACTTAAACAGATATGGCTAGGAGGAAGGAGTCCACAAGAGAAAAGGTTTTAGCAACCAATGCTTGGATATCACATCTGCCTCTCATAACCTGGATGACGTCAGGCAACTGACGCAGAGCCTCAGCTTCCTCTTCTGTTAACAAATATTTGGGGGATTGTGATGGTTAATTTTACATGTCAACTTGACTGGGTTGTGAAGTGCCCAGACATTTGGTTAAACATTACTCCGATGGTGTTTCTGCGTGAGAGTAACATTTGAATTGGTAGATTGAATAAAACAGATTGCCCTCCCTAATGTGGATGGTCCCCACCCCGTCCGTTAAAAGCCTGAATAGAACAAAAAAGCTGAATAAAGGAGAATTTGCTCCCTCTCTGCCTGGTTGTCTTCAAACTGGGACATTATTCTTCTCCTGCCTTCAGACTTGGACTGGAACTTATACCATTGGTTCGGCTGTGTCTCCCGTGACTGAACATCTCAGGACTTCTCAGCCTCTACAATCATGTGAGCTAATTATATATATATAATTATTATATATTAATATGATATATATTATATTCTATATATTATGCATTACATATAATATATATTAACATTATATATACTATAATAATATAATTTTATATATATATATATATATATATATATATATATATATCCTATTGGTTCTGATTCTCTGGAGAACCCTGACCAACACAAAGGTACTAATACCTTACCTTTCGCCTTTGGATTTTGGAGAAAAAGTTTTATTTTGTATCCTACTTGATCAATTGTAAGTATATGCACACGTACAAAAAGATAGGTCTTATTATTATAACCATCTTCTTGGAAAAAAAAATAAAGAAAAATCCAGAGGTGTGAATATTTGTTGATTTTTCTTTGAGAACAAGCAGTAGAAGGTAGTAGATTAGAGTGTGAGCTTTGGGGTTAGATAGAAACCCTGCTGCCACATGTTAGCTATAGGATTTTGGACGAAGTACCTAACTTTACATCATCTCAGTATCCTCTGCTATAGAATGGAGTCAATAACACCTTTTCATAAGCCTGTTTTGAGGATGAAATGTGATAACATAGATAACATCTCTCACTCAGTAAATGGTGGCTAATATTGTTAAAGGTCAAACAATGACCAAGACCACTTGATTAATGAAGATGGGACTCCAACTCAAGCCCTCCACCCCTGACTGTTCAGCCCCATGACCTCTCACTTTATCAGCACTCTTGTGGTTGGAGAGCCATCCCCCTGATTTTGCTGGGTGAGAAAGAATTTCTCTGGTGCTGCTTGAAAGGGAATGGACAATTTTCTACATGACCTTCCTTAACTATACACATTTAATGAGAGAAGGGAAGCTTCATTTGGCATGAACAGTTCCTTTCTTTCCTCTGCTACCCGCTGAAATCGGGCTGTCCCCTAAAGGGAGCCTGTGATCTTAAGTCTTGGACTCCTTTTAATTAAAGCTGTGAATGGCTAATGACCAGCCTGCCAGGGGTGAGAGTTGGGTGAGGGACCAGATAGAAGCAAGTCCATAAGGAGTAAGACGTCAGTGGTTGTACAGACTATTGAATACCAGGCATCCAAGATCATGATGCATAATTGCTCAAAATGATTTCTCAGACTTGGCACGAATGTATTAGACACACACCCGCCAAAAGCCTTCATCCTTCTGAGACAGTAATGGGGCACTTCCTTTTCAAATGGGAAGTGCCTTTCAGGGCTGCATAACCCAAGAAACTTGAAATTCTGCAGGTCAGCAACAAATAATGATCATTTGTTTCTGGATAAAATCCTGGACCTGTCATCTTTTTCAGAGTGTTGCACATTTCCTGGAATGTAGGACACAGCTTACAGTTCTGAGCAGTTTTCGAGAGTGTGAATTAGATATCCTGATACAATGAAGGGTTGCTCAGGTTGCTATTCCACTTCTGATTACAAGAGTCCCCTTGAGGCTTTGCCTATGGGTAGATGAGTACTTTGAAAACTGTAGAAGCACTTTAAATGATTTTTATTTTTTCTCATGTCTCTGTATTTATTTTATAAAAATAAATTCTTCTTGTATATTATAATACAGTAAACTCTCTGGATCTGTGGTTCTTAATTTCTTTAGGGGTTTGAAGGAGGCGGAGCTCACAGACTCCTTGGAACTTCTCTCCACACAGATACCTACACACACACAGACACAAAGACACACACACACAATTTCATATTGGATTTTTAAGGAATCCTTGTTCTAAGAGCCATTGATTGGGATAAGGGATGGAATTAGACTGAGGAATAATATGTTCAGGGCCACAGAAGGAGGATTCTGGGGAAGATGGCTGGATGTTTGTATGCACTTTCATGAGTCAGCTTCTTGAAGAGCCCATTCAAAGGGTTTAGGTCCGAAAAGGAGAAAAGAAGGAAGGCAATTGGATAGAAAGAAGAGAGGAGGGAGGGAGAGGAAGAGACATGGAGGGTGAAGAAGGCAGAGAGGCAGAGACAATCAGAGAAGCTCAACCAATACTACTGACTGATTATCTCCTCTACACCAGGCACAGTCCCAGGAACAGGGCAGGCAGATATACATGAATGTTGTTTTGTCTGGAAAAGGTTCACAGAACAGAAGGGAGCACACGTGCATTCATTTAGCCCTGTAGAGGGGTGCACACGATGCCCAGAGAGGACAGTGGGGGACACTCAGGAAAGGTTTCAAAGCAGAGGAGAGATCTGAGTTGGGCCTGAAATCTAACAAGGATTTCAGCAGGCCAGGTGGGTTTAAATATTTTTAGCCCTCTTGAATACCTGGGGCTTTGTACTGGCGGCATGACTAATGTCATTGTTTGGACCTCCTATTTCAACTGGAATCATTCAACAAGTACATATGAGGCATCTGCTCTGCGGCAAGGACTGGGGGAGAAAAAGAAGCAGCATAGCCTGCAATCTGCAGGAACTCAGGCTCTAGGCAGGTTGAGGATGCTGGCGAACACAGACCAGAGAGAGGCCAGGGAAGGCAGGAAGCAGGGGGCCAGGGCGAGGCAGTGGGGACAGCCCAGAGCAAGAGGCCTCTTCTGGATTCAAAGCATCTAGGGCAGGAACTGGCAGCTGAACCCAGAGAACTGGGTACGCCTGACTCAGCGTCCCAGCACCTGGGCTTTTCCCAGTAGGGAGCACATCCATTCATTAGGTGCTGAGGAGCTCCTCCTCTGTCTCTTCCATTTTCTCAGCGATGTCATTTTGTGAATAAAAAAAGATTATTCTTGTTTGTTTGTCTTCATTTTTGTATAATTCCTCGAAATGCTCATCTGGAATAAGAAGATCCTTAGACCCAGCAAGCTTCTGGTTATGTTAGCAGAGGAAATAAATATTTTACAAATGCAATTGTGGTGGTATTCCATTTTTAAAAATCTATTTCAGCTGTGTAAGGAAGGTAACACATCTTTTCCTTCTACCCTTCTAAGTTCTCAGCTGGGGCTCTGTAACAAAAGACAGATTAACAAGGCATATTCAGTAGCAAACTAATTGAATACATTTTATGTGACATGAGCCTTCATAAGGAAATGAAGACCCCAAGAAGTGGCTGAACCTGAGTGTCTTACATTAGGTGTGATGAAGAGGGGACAGTCGGGGAAAGATGTGATAGGACAAGGGGGATGAGCTGAGGGTACAAACCTGGGGAAACTTAGTAAGACCTGTTCATTCCACTTGGCGTCCCTGTGTCTTCTGAGATAAGGACACTCCTTTCTTGGGTTGGGGCGGGGGTGTGATCCCTCACCTGAGGGCTTAGGACCTGCTTCAGGGGAAGCTCAGAGAGTCTTTCCAGCACCTGCTATTTCTCAAATTCTTTCAGCTTAAAATATTCCATCTTCCAAAGCACCCTGTTTGGGGTGCTGTGTCCTGAATCCCATCACATGCTCTCCCCAGCTTCTAATAGATTTTATTATACCTCACATGGTTCCCTGTTCTTAATTCTCGGCTTAACTTCCTTAAAAGAGAAGGAAATGAATCCTCTGTCATTAGAGAGGCAGCTAAGGAAAATGGAATAAGAAATACTTGTCCCACTCAGAGACTATTTGAGGTTCTTCTAGGAATGTAGTCACTGATTTGTCATTTCAAACATGTTTATCCAGAGCCTACCCTATACTAGCCACAGTCCCAGGACCTGAGGATAAAGTAGAGCAGGAAAAATCAGTAAAAATCCCTGCCCTCCTAGACCTTACATTCTAGCTAGGGAGATGCACTAAAAACAGATCATTCATTAAAATATGTAATATCTCAACTTGATAAAGACGAATAAATGAAGAAAAATAAAGCAAGGAGGAGGCATGGGAATGCTAAGGTAGGGGAAGGCGGCAATTTAAAATGAATTGGTCAGGAAAGGCCCTACAGAGAGTGGCATCTGAGCAAGTGGCAAAAATCCTACAAACAGACTTCCATGGGTCCACAAAGCCCTGTTTTACCTCGAGAGGAGTATTATAATTCTTTGGAAAGTCCTCTTTTTAGTGGTAAAATAAATAAAATATAAAATTTACCATTTTAAACTATTTTAAATCTACAATTCAGGGGCATTAATTACATTCACCATGTTGTACAACCATCACTATTTCCAAAATTTTATTGTTTCAAGCATAAACTCTGTAAACCATTAAGCAATAACTCCCCATTCCCCTTTCCTGCTGAGCCCCTGGTAACTTTTTAAAAAAATTTTTTTACTTAATATCTGTTTTATTTATTAATTTTTAAATTTAACATATTTATTGGAGTATAATTGCTTTACAATGTTGTATTAGTTTCTGCTGTATAACAAAGTGAATCAGCTATACATATATATATATATATCCCCATATCCCCTCCCCCTTGCGTCTCCCTCCCATCCTCCCTATCCCACCCCTCTAGGTGGTCACAAAGCACTGAGCTGATCTCCCTGTGCTATGCAGCTGCTTCCCACTAGCTACTTTACATTTGGTAGTGTATATATGTCCATGCCACTATATCCAAAAATACAAGGGAAGAAATTGGTTCATGCTTAGGCAGGAGTTGATCAAGGTTCCAAAGCTTCCCCCTGCCCACCCACTGTCTCCACCAGTGAAGGGTCTTCCTAGTGTGTGGAAACTTTTCCTCTTTCACAGCTCCCTCCCAGAGGTGCAGGTCCCATCCCTATTCTTTTGTCTCTGTTTTTTCTTTTGGTCTACCCAGGTACATGGGGATTTTCTTGCCTTTTGGGAAGTCTGAGGTCTCCTGCCAGCATTCAATAGGTGTTCTGTAGGAGCTGTTCCACGTGTAGACGTATTTTTGATGTATTTGTGGGGAGGAAGGTGATCTCCACATCTTTCTCCTCTGCCATCTTGTAGGTCCCCTTCCCCTGGTAACTTTTAATCTACTTTCTGTCACTATGGATTTGCCTAGTCTAGATATTTCATATAAGTGGAATAGTACAATATTTGTCTTTCTATATCTGGCTTATTTCATCTAGCATAATGTTTTCAAGATTCATACATGCTGTAGCATGTGTCAGAATTTTTTCTTTTTATGGATGAATAATATTCCGTTGTATATATATACCACGTTTTGTTATCCATTAATCTTTTGACAGACACTTGAGTTGTTTCCACATTTTGTCTACTGTGAATAAAGTTGCAGTGAACATCAGCATACAACTATCTGTTCAAGTCACTGTTTTCAATTCTTCTGGGCTTATATCTAAGAGTGGAATTGCTGGATCATATGATACCTCTATGTTTAGTTTTTTAAGGAAGACACTAAACTATTTTCCATAGTGGCTGCACCTTGTATATTCCCACCAGCAATGTACAAGTATTTTGATTTTTCCACATCATTGCCAATATTCATTTTGGTTTGTGTGTGTGTTTTTTTAAAATTACACCTGTCCTGGTAAGTATGAAGTGGTATATCTCATTGTGGTATCTATTTGCATTTCCCTAATGACTAATTATGTTGTGCATCTTTTCATGTGCTTATTAGCCAATTTTATGTTTTCTTTAGAAAATATCTATTTAAGTCCTTTGCCCATTTTAAAATTGTATTGCTTGTCTTCTTGTTGTTGAGTGTTAGGAGTTATTTATATGTTTTGGATATTAAATCTGTATTAGATATATGATTGGCAAACATTTTCTGTTTGGAGAGATCTTTTAAATAAAAATTTTATTACAAATGATTAAGGAATGGGGCAAAATAAAGAAGTGAAGGAAGCAGAGAATAGACTATTCTTTGGGAAATTAGGTGTTAAAGAGAATGAGGTAACTAGGGAAGATTTGTGATAAAGCTGAGGGATAGTTAAATGTAACAGAAGGTGGAAGAGAAGGAAGGAGACAGTGAAAAGTGATGGATTCAAAGAGAGGATAGTTGATGGAGAAGGTGGTGAAGATTCCAGAGAGAGGAGTGGGTACAAGGCTATAGAAAGATAGAAGGATATAGCCAGAAATATAAGTCTGGCAAAAGGATGACAGTAAAGAGTGACCTCTTTTTCCTGATTTAAGAAGGAAAGTGATAAATCAGGGTTCCATGTCCTCCTTGCCATCTTCATGGATGTGAGAAGCCAAATTAAAATAAATCAGGTCAGTGTCATCTAGAATTTATAATTTCTCCCTCATAACTTCAATATGCTTCATGAATAGTTATTTATCATCAAAAGAGCCTCAAAGTTGGGCATAACACCTATGTCTGTACATTACAAACTAGAAATCAATTGTCTTTCAAAAGCCCCTAGATTTCCTGGGCCGTCCAATTTCCAGGCCAAAATGTTTTGCAAAGACCTGCCCCCCACTGATCATTGTTAACGGCAGTGATGATGGAACTCTTTGTTTTGATATACCTGTTCTTGTAATTAAAGACCCTGACCAGTTGTTCCTGCAAAACCAGCCTTGTATCACCTCTGCTCTTGACGTGTTCCTCACCATATTAAAAGACCTAAGAAGAAACCAATTTAACTTGGTTAACCCAGGTTTTAAGAAACTCATTCGAACACAAAACACTTTGTTTTATATTAGCAACTATTAACCTCCCAAGGACCAGAATTCCAGAAAATACACTTTGGGAAATGCTGACATGGATGAATAATTCCTTTTCTGGAGTGTTCTGCGTCTCCTTAGTTTTATCTCACAAATGTCAGAAGAAAACCTGCTTCATCTCTGCCAGTGTTTTTCTTGCCTCCTCTGTAGCTCCTTTGCACTTTGCTTTTCTCTAGGAAGCATTAAGAGTGGCATTCCCATGAATGGCATTCTCCAGAATCTAGTCTCATACTGAAAGCTGAAATATAATGAAATCTATGTACATATATATATATGTATATGCATACAAGCACACACACGTCTATATTATCATTGTTATTATTATTATTGACTCAAATTCTTTCTACTGTTCTAATCTTTGACACCTCTATAGCAGTTTTATGGGCAACAGTCCATCGCATGGAATTTTTGAGCAGAGATAACTCAGTAGGGGTGTGTAAATGTGCCCCAGGGATGTGGAGAAGGCTGAAAATTGAACCCTGTCCGACACACAGCCTAACAGCAAGGTGGTGTGGCAGCACACGCCCGTCCTGCCCATTTGTACTTAGAAAGGGGCAGTTGGTTCATAATGAGCTGGTTCAACAAGCCTATAGCTTCTTTCCTGCTGCTGTGAACATGAGCCCCTACTGTAATTGTAACAAAGTGATTCCATAAACAGTATGACCATGTATTAAACATATGTGATAGCATCAGATAGACACCATAATAACTACAGAATGTTAACAAGCACAAATGTGTTTGTGTTTGACAAAGCATAACACAAAACTTCTTTAAGCAGTGCCTTTCCTTTTAAAGGGCACCAGCAAGTCTGGAACATAAGATTCACATCAGATAAACAACCAAACAAGCAACAATACATCAGGAAAAAGAAAACCTACAAAATATGGATTCCAATTCCAATTTTCAGAGAACATACTGAGTTCCTTATCCTCAGCCTAGAATCAGAATTAAAAGGTTATTTAGGTGTAAAAAACTGAAATTTAGTGTAAGAAAGAAGTACACTTGTTGGGAAAATAAGTGCTAGTTGAGATATTTAGAGAACCAGACTCAGGTCAATATGAAATGGCAGGCATCTACCAGAGGACATGGGTCCCACTGCTGCCGCAATGGTGACCTCCCTAAGGGTCAAGATAAAGGAAAATGGATGAAGAATGTAATCTCATTATGGCAGCAACATCTAAGAAGCAGACATGTACATCTGTGAAAAATACAAAATTGATGGGAAATCAAATGATCAGTACTTGAGGAGCCTGTTTTGGAGAATACATTTCACTCATTGTGCTGGGAAGTGGGAAAAACGCAGACTGGACATTAGGAGACCTGAGTTGTGAACTTCCCTGGGTAGGCTAACTCCTATAACAAACATTTCCCAAATATGAGTTGATTTGCATAATAAAAGTTTATTTCTCACACATATCACAGGCCTATGTGGTCCAGCGGTGGGTTCTGCATCACCAAGGCATTCAGGGAGCTGAGGTACTTCCCTCTATCGGCTCCATGATTCCTAGGGCTTCATAGTCTTCCGGATCACATCAGATCAGGAGAGGAAGAGAGAAAGAGCGAATAAGAGGGACTGTGTGAGAAGCTTTATATGCTCGGAACCTGTAGGTATCGCTTCTACCCACATTCTGCTGGCCAGAACTCAATCATATGGTCCATCTATTTGCAAGGGAGGCTGGGAAATGTAGTCTTCCTATGAGTCAAAGAGGAAAATGAAAGGGGTTTATCTCTGCCACATAAACCTACAAGTGAAACTTTTTTGTCACACTTTTCTGTTCAGTGGTCAGTTCTCAAATCAGACAGAACTGGATTCAGAGCCACATTTCCCCACTTATCAGCTATATATATGGCCTTGGACTAGCTACACAAATTTTTGGAGTGTCATTCTTCCTTGCTTTTAAATTGGATAATGGTAGTATATTCATCATAGAGTGCCTATGAGGATTAAGCAATATGAATTATATCAAGAATTTAGCATAGTTTCTGGCATAGAATAAGCACTCATTAAAGGTTAATTATACTGCAAGATTCATTTCAGGTCTAAAGTTTGAGATTTTATTTTTCTTATATTTGTTATTGGCTAGTCAGCCTATAGCCATTGTCATCAGAGAAGGAAAATGTTTCAGAGTTGGCAAACATTTGACATCTGTGTCACCACTCTCCTCTCCCATTAACATTTTATCCATTGCTAATTGACAGCCACATTTTCCCCCTTTAAGTTTAACAAGTCCGCAGAGTCCTTATAAACTCGGCATTAGAGTCGGCATGCATGATGCAACATATCTGCCACTGTGAATTTAAATTTTATCCTAATAAGAAGTGAGATCAAAAGCTCTGGGACTGGGCTTCCCTGGTGGTGCAGTGGTTGAGAATCCGCCTGCTGATACAGGGGACACGGGTTCGTGCCCCGGTCCGGGAAGATCCCACATGCCGCGGAACGGCTGGGCCCGTGAGCCATGGCCGCTGGGCCTGCGCATCCGGAGCCTGTGCTCCACAACGGGAGAGGCCACAACAGTGAGAGGTCCGCGTACCACCAAAAAAAAAAAAAAAAAAAAAAAAAGGTCTAGGACTAGTTGCACCATACAGGTAACAGGTTTGGATACAAGAAAGATCTTGATTTCAAAATTGAATTTAGCATTACTCAGAGAGGAGAAGAATGTAAAGTAATATCCAGTTGTATGAAGTCTAGCTGGGGAGCACGTGAGCCATAATAAAGAAAAGAGAATAAGGATAACTGAAGCTGATAAAGAATTTTAATGGCCATGTATCCCCAAATCAGAAGCTAAATTCAATAAAATCAGAGCTGATGAAAACCTATTTGATTTGAGTGGTAAGACATTTTCAGGCAGATCTCTGGATGCTATTTGTGTGCTGTGATGAGTTCAGGAATCCAGGTGGGAGAGGTGCTGCAATTGTCTGCATCTGCAGAAAAGGCAGGTTGAGTTCCATTCTCAAGGAACATATCCAAAAATACAAGGGAAGAAATTGGTTCATGCTTAGGCAGGAGTTGATCAAGGAAAGATTTTTTTTAATAATATGGAAAGAACCCCAGAGACCAAAGTCTCTTTCATAATAGCAGCAGAAAAAGATGGAAAAATCCCAAAGAGAAAACCTGCAGGGGCATAGCCGAGTGACAAGAAGTCAGAGGAAATTAATAAGAGGCCAGACGCAGCCCTCACAAACCAAAGATTCCAAGTGGCAGGAGGAAAAATGGCAAACTTTCTGCAAGTTCAGAATGGTGCAGAGAACCTGTGAAAATTAGGGCAAATGGATCTAAAATGAAAGTTTCAAAGTGAGGAAAATAAATTCCATTTTAGATTAGGACAGGGCTGCAACTGAGGAGTCTGTGAGTCATGGGGAGAGGCTGCCCACATATAGTGGTTTTGCCAGGCCATGCTTCTATCTCTAGTTCCTCTTTTAACCCTCAAATCTTCTTTCCTCTCTGACAATCCCTCATGGATGTCCACCCTGTCCTTCCACGCAACTCACACGGGGGAAAGAAACACAGTAGAACAAAACAGTGGAGCAATAAAACAGCCCACAGTTTGAATCCTAACTCTAGTACTTAATGCTTACACCCACTATTTCCTCGTATGTTTCTCAATAATGACTATCATTATTGAAAAGCAAAATAATTCCAATTTATGGTTCTCATTAGTGAAAAGCAAAGGAATTCCACTCTACAGTTCTTCTATAGATTGGTGCCCTAAATATTTTATTTGATTGCTTTGTACAGCATTGAAAAAATAAATTGGACAACTTCTATTCCTGGTCATGAGAGACTAACAGGATCCAGACTCATCTTCCACCATAAGTAACTAGAAAACTGGACAAAATATGTAAACAGCTGCTTTTGGACATTGGACCATAGGCAACAGAGGACTGTGGTCCTTGATAAATAAAGGAAAAAAACCCAGAGGTTAGCCCTAGCTTTTTTCCCAGAGGCAATTTCTGGATCAATATGCAGAAAGGAAGAACCCAAATAAAGCCCTGCACTCTCTCAGAGTTGAGGAAATGGAGACTGTACATTGGGAAGGCTGAGGGAGCTAAAAATTTCAGGGGAGAGTATCAGAAACAATGGAGCCATAAGCAAAAGTGCTTATGAAATCTACATAGGGGTCACTTTGAGCCTTTGGCTGAATACCAGTAAGTATTCAGTATGGCTGAATGCCGTAAGTAATGAAATCATGAAATTTGCTTCATGAAATCAAGCAAAGAATAATTTTCAAGGAAAGAACAATTCTGGGGACTTATAAGCTAATGTCCCCAGAGGTCACACAGGGCTAGAACTCTTTATGTTTCCGGAAGCCAGAGTGGACAGACTATATTGAATACATGGGGCTTTCAGTAGAGACTTCAGAACACTCACAACTTACTAGTGGGACTAAAGTAACCCTACACTTACAATAAATAAAACTTAAAATCAAGTCTCAAAAAGATCAAAGTGATCCACAAGTAACTTCACTGCCACCAACAATTTTTAAAGGAAGAGCAAAAAAAGCAGCACTTAACCTTGTAAAGTTCATAAAATTCATTCAATTAAAATTGCAGCTAGACATGCAAGGAAGATAGAAAATGAGTCCTATAAACAGGAAAAAAAAATCAATCAATATAAACAGATCCGTCATGACAGAGATGATAGAATTGGCAGAGAAGGATGTCAAACATGCTCAGTGTGCTCAAAAATTCAAAGGAAAATATAATGTAACAAGGATAGAAATAGAAGGTATAAAGAAGAACAAAATGAAATTTGAAATAAAAAATAAAATACATGAAATAAAAATTTTACTGGACAGGATTTATAGCAATTAGACACTATAAAAAATTCAACAAACTTGAAAAAGTAATAATAGAAACCACCCCAAAATTAAGCACATAAAGAAAAAAAAACTTTTAAAAAACCCAAGAAGAACCTCAAAGAAAATATCAAGTGGTCTAACATACATATTATCAGAGTCCAAGAAAAGGGTGTGTGGGCAGAACAGAAAATATACTTAAAAGAAATAATGGGAGACTTCTCTGGCAGTCTACTGGTTAAGACTCTGTACTCCCAATGAAGGGGACATGGGTTGGATCCCTGGTTGGGGAGCTAAGATCCCACATGCCATGCTGTGGGGCCAAATAAAATAAAATTTAAAAAAAAGAAAAAGAAATAATGGTCAGAAATTTTCAAAATTTGACAAAAATTGTAAATCTAAAGATCCAAAAAAGAAACAGAATGCAAGAAAAAGAAAAAAACCCAAGATTCATTACAATCGAATTGTTGAAGAACAGAGATAAAGAGAAAATCTTAAAATTGGTCAAAGGAAAAAAGTCAAATAGGTATAGAAGAATAATAAGAAACACCTCAGACTTCATGAAAATTATGTAAACCAGAAGCAACAGCATGATGAATTTAAAGTGTTGAAAGAGGGGGTTTCCCTGGTGACTCAGTGGTTGAGAATCCGCCTGCCAATGCAGGGGACACGGGTTCGAGCCCTGGTCCGAGAAGATCCCACATGCTGCGGAGCAACTAAGCCTGTGTGCCACAACTACTGAGCCTGTGCTCTAGAGCCCACAAGCCACAACTAATGAGCCTACTCACGGCAACTACTGAAGCCCGCGTGCCTAGAGCCTGTGCTCCACAATGAAGAGAAGCCACTGTGATGAGAAGCCCACGCACTGCAAAAAAGAATAGCCCCCGCTTGCCACAACTAGAGAAAGCCTGCGCACAGCAACAAAGACCCAATACAGCCAACAATTAACTAATTAATTTAAAAAAGAAAGAAGCTTCATATATTTCTGCCATCGCCATAAAAAGAACCTCCCCTGGGCAGCTGCTGCCTCATCAAGCTGGACTCCAGAATGAACCCACTTGGATCAGAGCCACCCCAACTGCCCACAGACCATCAGGGAAAATCAAAGCTACTGCGGGTGCCACAGCTTGAAGCAGAGTCCTCCAGCCAAGCCCAGCAGAGAATAACAGCACTGCCCCATCCTGCCTGTAGAGCCAAAGGGGGCGGGCGGGGAAAGATAAAAATAAAAGTGTTGAAAGAAAAATAACACTGTCATTCTAGAATTTTACACTCAGTGAAACTATCTTCCAAAATTAAAGTGAAAATAAAAACTTTTTAGACACACAAAAGCTAACAATTTATTGCTAGCAGGCCTGAACTGTAAGAAATACTAAAGGAGGGTCTTCAGGAAAAGGGAACAGAATACCATATGAAAAATCTGAATTTACAAAAAGGAATGAAGATAACAGGAAGTGGTAAATAGGTTGGAAATATAAAAAATATTTTGTCACTTTAAAAATTCTTTAGGGGATACTAGTTTAAAGTAAAAAAAAAACAACATGTCATAGGGTTTATAACGTGTAGAAATAAAATGCATGGCAAAAATAGCACAAATTATGGAAGGGGACAAATAGAAGGTTTTTACATTATATATGAAGTGGTATAATATTATTTTATATAGACTGTGCTTAGTTAAAGATGTAGACTGTAAACCCTAGAGAAACCAGTGAAAAATAAAACAGATTATAGCTAATGAATAAGTCTTGGAGATAAAATGTAGTTATAAAAATGTTCAATAAATCCAAAAGAAAGCAGGAAAAGCAGAAAAATGAACAGAAACAAGTAGGACAAATAGAAACCCAATGACAAGATAATAGATGTAAAATAAACATATTGACAATTACATTAAATAGTTGGTCTTTTCAGACTGGATAAGAAAGCTTTTATGGTCTGAATGTTTGTATCCACCCCAAATTTATATGTTGAAATCCTAATGTCCAATGTGACAGTATTGGTGGGTTGGGCCTTTGGGAGGTGCCTAGGGCATGAGGGTGGAGCCTTCATGAGAGGGATTAGTGCTCTTATAAGAGAGATCCCACAGAATTCCCTAGCCCCTTTCACAATGTGAGGACGCAGAGAGAAGTCTATGACCTGGAAAAGGGCCTTCACCTCACCATGGCAGCACCATGATATTGAAATTCCGAACCTCCAGAACTGTAAGAAATAAATTTCTTTTGTTTATAAGCTACCTAGTCCATAGTATTTTGTTATAGCAGCCTGAACAGACTAAGACAAAAGCAAAGCCCAAATATATGCTGTCTAAAAGAAACTGACTTTAAATATAAAGATACAGATAGTTTAAAAGTGAAAGGAAGGGAAAGATATACAACACAAGCACTAATCATGGGATAGAGTGACTAAATTAATATCAAAGAAAGTGGATCAAGAAATGTTACCAATGACAAAAGAGACATAACCTAGTAATAAAACACCAATTCATCAAGAAGAAATAACAAACTTAAATGTGTGCGCACTGGAAAACAGAGTTTTAAAATACATGAAACAAAAACTGATAGAAGAAAGGAGGAAATAAAAAATTCACAATTATGGTTCAAATTTCAAAATTCCTTTTACAACTGATAGAACAAACAAACAAAAAAATCAAGAATATAGAAGACTCGAACAACACTATCAATTAACTTGACCAAATTTATAATTTTAGAACACTCTATCCAATAAAAGCAGAATATATATTCTTTTAAAATGCACACATATATTTACTAAGATATTCTATTCTGGGCCATAAAAAAATCAGTAAATTTCCAAAGATTGAAATCTTAGAACGTATATTTTATGACCACACAAAATTAAATTAGATATCAAAAATATATCTTCAAAGTCTTCAAAAATTTGGAAATGAAGTGATATATTTCTAAATAACTTATTGGTAGAGAAGAAATCACAAGAAATATTGAAAATATTTTGAACTGGAGAAAAATTAAATCAAATTTTGTGGCTGCAACTGAAGCAGTGATTAAAGGAAAATGTATATCTTTAAATGCTTACATTTTAAAAGAATTAAATTCTAAAATAAATTATCTAAACTTCTATTTTAAGAAGAAAATAGAAGAAAAATAAGAGCAATATAAGTGAAAGGAAGGAAATAATAAAGATAAGATGGAAATCAATAAAATAGAAAATGGATAAATTGTAGAGAAAAACCAATAAAATCAAAACTTGGTTCTTTGAAAAGGTTAGTAAAATTAATAAATCTCTAGTTAGGCTGATATTTAATGAGGAGTGGGGGTAATGAGGAATGAAATGGGAGATATCACTACAGAAACTACAGATATTAAAATAATAATCCAGAAATATTTTAAACAATTTTATACCACTAAAAGTTGACATCCTAAATGAAATGGATACATTCTTTGAAAGATACAAATTATAAAGCAAACTTAAGAATAGAAAATTTCAAAAACCCTATATCAATGTAAAAAACTGAATTTAAACTTTAAAACTTTTCTCAAAAGAAAACCCCGACCCCAGCGGATTCACTGGCGAATTCTACGAAACATTTAATGAAAACATAAAACCAATCCTGGGACATTACAAGAGAGAAAAATCTGTAGAACAATATTCTTCATAAACATAGAATCAAAAATTCCTCAATAAAGTATTAAAATCAAATCTAGATATATCAAAGTAATACACAATAATCAAGTGGGAATGTAAGTTTGGTTTAACATTTGAAAATCAATTAATTCACCGCCATTGTAATTCACCAATGTAATTTCTTTAGGAAAATAAAGAATTTTTGGTTACCTCAATAAATGCAAGAAAAGTATGTGAAAAATTCAGCATCCATTAATAATAAAAAATGATGGAATTAGATACAGAAAGAAACTTCTTTAATTGGAGAGAGCGCATCTACAAAAAACTTTCAGGAGATACTTTACTTAAAGATAAAAGACTGATTGCTTTCTTACTAAGACTGGGAACAAGGCAAGGATATTCACTCTTACAACTTCTATTCAACATGCCCTGGAGGTTCTAGCCAGTGCAATTAGGAAAGGAAAAGGAATTACAGGCATACACATTCAAAGAAAGCAGTAAACTTCTATTTTTTCTCAGATACATAGAAGATCCAAAAGAATTTATTAAAACATTAGTAGAACTAAGTCATTTTAGCAAAATTGCTAAAACACACAAGTCAAAATACTAAAATCAAGTGTTGCTCCATGCTAGAAATAAACAATTAGAATATTAAATTTCAAAATACCATACCATTTGGAATCTCACTGTGAGTATTCATAGCAGTTTTATTTATAATAGTGAAAAAAAAAGTGAAATAATCCCTATGTCCATGAACAGGTGAATAGACTTTTTAAAATGTGGTATATTCATACAATGGAAAACTACTCAGGAGAAAAAAAATTACAAAACATGTATGAATCTCAAATACACTTATGCTAAAATAAAGAAGCTAGAGACATAACAGTCCTTAGTACTCAGTTCAATTATTATGAAACTCTAGAGAAGAAAAATCTAATATATAGTGAACAAAAGTCCATCAGCTGTTTCCTGGGGTTTGGGGGTGAGAAGGATATTGGATGAAAAAGGGAATGATTAAATCTTTTGTCTTGGTAAAATATTCATCTCGATTTTATTAGTGTTACAACATATTTATCAAAACTTATTGAACTGTATACTTTAAATTGTTGTATTTTATCTTATGTAAATGATGTCACAATAAAGTAAGTTAAAAAATAAGTTGAATTTGTCATTCTCTCTCCATTAGGATCTGTCCCTATGACTCCCTACTGCCTCATGCCAAGCCCACTTGCTTCTATGAGAGGGCCAGGAGCAGAGTGGGGCAAAAGGTAAAGTACTGATAGAAGACAAAGTCTAAGGAGGCTCTCACTCTCAGTGTCATGCACAACCCTGTTCTTTTACATAACCCGCCTTGCCCTACAGCCTGGCTTCCATTCTCACTATTCTCTTAAAGATCACCAAAAACAACAGACTTTCTGTGCTTCTACTTACCATCCATACAGCTTTGAGCAACGTTGACAATCCTAATAACCTTGGGGTCTTTTATGCTTATTAGCTCCCAATTACAGGTATGCTTTGGTTTTCTACATACTCCTCCTTAGCCTGTCCCTCCACTGCTGTGGTGGTAATTATTCTGCTCTTCAAAGGGCTTCTATATCTTCCTTTGAGTTTTGCTTTCTATTCTGAGCTCCAGATCTAAATTTTCTCCAGTCAATGTATAGTAACACAGGAAGTCTCATATTTACTTTACACTTTCCACCAGATAAATATAAAATCGTCAGCTTTGCTCCAAATTACCTTCTGACTTCCCTCCTCAGATGTTCTCCTAGTTACACTACTCCCTTCCATCACCCCATCCAGTCAACTCTGTCTCTTATAAATGTTGCCTCTTTCATTTTCGCTGCTACCATCCACCTCCCCTCAAACTTGCAGTATAACTCAATACCTTTTACAAGTGTTGCCTGAAGACTCCCAGCCGCTCTATGCCTCCCAGTCTCTGTTATTCTAATCCACCCCACCCACTGGTGTCATCTTCCTGTAAATCTAATAATTCATCCGCCTTTCAAAATTCTTAAATGACTCTCCTTCAAGTACTGAGTAACAGATTCCTAGTTTATGTTCAAGGTCCTCCATTCTTCACATCAAACCCCACTTTTTGCTCTTATCTCCCATTACTCCTCTACTCAAATCATCTAAGGGGAAAATTGCACTTTCCCTGAATATACCACCTACTACATGTCTAACCTTCGTTGCTGATGATTGTATTGGTTTGCTAGGGCTGCCATAGCAAAGCACCACAGACTGACTGACTTAAAAAACAGATATTTATTTCCTCACAATTCTGGAGGCTGGAAGTCTGAAATCAAGATTTCAGTAGGATTGGTTTCTTCGAAGACCTTTCTCCTTAGCTTATATATGGCCATCTTCTCCCTGGGTCTTCATATGGTCTTCCCTCTGTGTATGTCTGGGTTCTAACTTTCTCTTATTACAAGGACATTAGTCATATTGGAATAAGGCCCACCCAAGTGACCTTATTTTAACTTAATTACCTCTTTAAAGACCCTATCTCCAAATACATTCTGAGGTACTTGGGGTTAGGACTTTAACATACAAATTTTGAGGGAGACACAATTAGCCCAAAACAATGGCTATTGGCTTAGTATGTCTTTGTTCTACATTACAACCCATCCAGTCTCTACCCAGCCTCAAAAACCAGATCAGATATTACCTCTGTCTTGAAGTTTTTCCATATGGGCAAACCAGATAGGCCCACGTACTCTGCTGAGCCCCGGTAATATTCGGTTTGTACATCTGTCAGTATATGAATCATAGTCACTATGCATTAAAGCTACTAGTGAATTTTTCTTCTTCTATAATGTAAGTTCTCTGTAGCAGAGAAGGTGTTATTTTCATTATGGTAACTCCCTTGACCGCTAGCGTTGTTTTGGCACAAATAAACTTTTGTAATTGAATGGGGTACTTCTAGATAGGTCAGCCTTCACGATAGGAGTTCAGGAGCCCAGAAAGGGTTTTTTCTGGTCTCCCATCTCCTCATGTCCTGATGTACTTCATTGGTTCACTTACGGCATTGATTCTAGATGAAGTACAATATCTTGAGAAGTGTGGTGACATTTTAGGTTTTTAGAGTAGATGTTAATTTTGAGAAAGCATGAAGAATATTGACAGTTGGGGCAGGGAAGAAAGTGACAAAGGAGTATAAACATGTATTAAGGATTTACTGCAGGATAGGTCTTTCAGAAACGTTTTATTCTTTTAATCCTCATGGCAATGCTGTGGAGACAGGCTGTAGTTTTTCCACATTTTACAAAAGAGAAATCTGAGGCTCAGAGAAGATAAGTGACATGTAGTTATTGGTAGTTAGTGGCACAACCAGAATTCCAATGCAGGCCCAGCATGTTTCCAACACTTGACCTCAAACTCTTTCTAAGAAGTCCCACTCAACTGTAGTTTGGGTAAATCTGAGAGTAACATAATACAGTGGTCCCCTACCCCTGGGCCATGGACCGGTGCCAGTCTGTGGCCTGTTAGGAACTGGGCCACACAGCAGGAGGTGAGTGGGAGGCAAGCGAGCAAAGTTTCATCTGTATTTACAGCCGCTCCCCATCGCTCACATTACCGCCTGAACTCCGCCTCCTGTCAGATCAGCAGCGCCATTAGATTCTCATAGGAGTGCAAACCCTACTGTGAACTGCACATGCGAGGGATCTAGGTTGCACGCTCCTTACAAGAATCTAATGCCTGATGATCTGAGGTGGAGCTGAGGCAGTGATGCTAGCGCTGGGGAGTGGCTGCAAATACAGATTATCATTAGCAGAGAGGTTTGACTGCACAGGGACGGTAATAAATCAATTGCTTGCAGACTCATATCAAAACCCTATCAGGGGAAGGGTAAGCTGGGATGAAGTGACAGAGTGGCGTGGACATATATACACTACCAAACGTAAAATAGATAGCTAGTGGGAAGCAGCCTCATAGCACAGGGAGATCAGCTCGGTGCTTTGTGACCACCTACAGGGGTGGGATAGGGAGGGTGGGAGGGAGACGCAAGAGGGAGGGGATATGGGTATATATGTATAGCTGATTCATTTTGTTATACAGCAGAAACTAACACACCATTGTAAAGCAATTATACTCCAATAAAGATGTTAAAAAAAAACAAAACCCTGTCGGTGAGTGGCAAGTGACAATTCAGCAGCATCTGGTGGCAGGCCTTGTAGTGGCAGTGAGTTGATGTATTTCAATTGTACAGCCGCATCTGGTGGCAGCCTTTAAGTCAGAATCCGACAATTATTTTAGTCTGCACGTGGCCTGCCCATTATTTTATTTATCACTTCTGTCCGCACCTCTTTCCCACACTGTGCACTGGTGTCAGTCACAGTTTTGGTAAGCCCATAAGCTAACCCTAGCGAAAATGAGTAAAAAACAAACATCACTGGAGAGCTTCTTTGAAAAGGGGGAAAGACCCAATGATGAGACAGCAGAAGACTCTAAGACTGCCAACAAAATGAAAGCTGCAGTTAAAAGAAAATATGAAGAGTGCTACTTAAATGATGGGTTTATTGCAACAGGTGATTCACATTCTCCAAGCCTGCTTTGTATAATATGTGGCGACTGGCTACCCATGAAACCTTCAAAACTGCTTCGCCATATGGAGACCAAGCACCCTGCATTAAAAGACAAGGCTTCAGAGTTTTTCAAAAGAAAAAAATGTGAACATGAAGAACAGAAGCAATTTTTGAAGGCCACCACTTCATCAAATGTGTCTGCACTGAGAGCATCATTCTTAGTGGCTAATCACATTGCTACAGCTAAGAAGTCCTTTACTATTGGTGAAGAGTTGATCCTGCATGCTGCTAAGGACATTTGTCGTGAACTTTCAGGAGAGGCTGCAGTTCAAAAGGTGGCACGTGTTCCTCTTTTGGCTAGCACCATAACTGGACAAATTGATGAAATAGCAGAGGATACTGAGGCACAGATTTTAGAGAGGATTAATGAGTCACTGTGGTACGCAATCCAGGTTGAAAAGTCTACTGACGTTGACAGCAAGGCAACAATGCTTGTTTTTGTGCAATATGTTTTTCAGGAGGATGTGCATGAGGATATGTTATGTACACTTTTGTTGCCAACCACTACCACAGCGGAAGAACTATTCAAGTCTTTGAATGATTACGTATCAGGAAAACTGAACTGGTCATTTTGTGTCGGTATATGCACGGACAGAGCAGCTGCCGTGACTGGACGGCTTTCTGGTTTCACTACTCAGGTCAAAGAGGTCGCTTCTGAATGTGAGTCTACACACTGTGTCATCCATAGAGAAACGATGGCTAGTCAAAAGCTGTCAACTGAGCTTAACGTTTTTCAGGATGGGATTAACATTATCAACCACATTAAAGTACATGCCCTTAACTCACGTCTGTTTGTGCAGCTCTCTGAGGAGATGCACGCAGAGCACACGTCTTCTCTTATATGCAGAAGTGAGATGGTTTTCTAAAGGTAGATCACTGGCCAGAGTTTTTGAGTTACAAGAGCTGCTCCAGAGATTTCTTTTAGAAAAACAGTCATCACTGGCAGCACATTTCAGTGACACAGAATGTGTCGCAAAACTTGCTTACTTGCGTGACATATTCAACCTACTCAACGAACTCAATCTATCACTTCAGGGGAGAACGACAACCATGTTCAAGTCATCAGATAATGTGGCTGCATTCAAAGCCAAACTGGAATTATGGGGGTGACGAGTGAACACTGGGATTTTTTGACATGTTTCAAACATTAGCAGAGATTTTGAAAGAGACTGATCTAGGGCCTCCTTTCTCCCACCTGGTGCATGTTCACCTATCTCAGCTTTCAGAAGAGTTTGAGCATTACTTCCCAACCACACAAGACCCCCGAACTGGGAAGGAATGGATCCATGACCCATTTATGAGTAATCCAGGTGAATCGACTTTGTCCATGCTAGAAGAGGATCAACTGCTTGAGACCTCAAATGACGGTGGCCTTAAAGGTATGTTTGAGACAATGTCAAATCTCCATACGTTCTGGATTAAAGTCAAGGCGGAATATCCTGAGATTGCCACAAAAGCACTGAGAAGCCTGCTTCCATTTCCAACAGCCTATCTTTGTGAAGCAGGGTTTTCTGCAGTGACAGCAATAAAAACGAGACTACAGAGTAGACTGATCATAAGCAACACACTTTGGGTGTCACTGTCTCCCATCACCCCCAGATGGGACCATCTAGTTGCAGGAAAACAAGCTCAGGGCTCCCACTGATTCTACATTATGGTGAGTTGTATAATTATTTCATTATATATTACAATGTAATAATAATAGAAATAAAGCGAACAATAAATGTAATGTGCTTGAATCATCCCGAAACCATCCCCCTGCCCCGGTCCGTGGAAAAATTGTCTTGCACAAAACCGGTCCCTGGTGCCAAAAAGGGTGGGGACTGCTGACATAGTATATGGTATTTCTAAAGTGAGAGGCACGGATCCAAGTGCCTTAGATACAGTAATTCATTTCATTTTTAAAACTTAGGAGGTAGGCCCTATATCATCACCATTGGACCTAGGAGAAAACTGAGGCACAAAGATGTTAAGTAACTTGCCCCAGATTAAAGTAATAAAAAGTAGAAGGTCCAGGATTTGACCTAAGCTGACTAATTCCAGAGCCGCAGCCCTAAACTACTCTGCTGTACCGCGTCTCTTCACAAGTGGCCATCTTCCCTTGTATCCCAGGCACCCCTAGATTCACATTCCCACTTGGAATCTCTGCTCATCAGCTGTCTGATGAACAGCTGTCTGGAAGCCAGTCAGACACAGACACACGAGACAGGTCAACCTTTCCCAGTTTATTTCTTTCTCAAACTTTTCATAGTTCAGTAACTACTGAAATAATAGGTACTAGACATTCACTTTTCACCCTTCAGGAAACATGTTTCCCAGTCCACATGCCAGCACACATACCATCCAGTCCAAGCTGGGATGAGAATTAGGGGTTTTTTTCTCTTATGGAAACTGCGTTTCACACATCTAGTTGCTCTCCATGTGTTGCTTTTTGGTTTTGGTTTTATTTTTTACTTTTTGAAAGAGGAACTTGTAAATTGGGAAGTTGTCCAAAAGTGTATCAATTATTTACACATATAGTTGTATGTGTAAATACTGTATTTCTGCAGACATTGTCCCCAGCTGCTGCTAAAATGCAAAAAGACATTTTACTAAATATTTTACCTGTGGCAACTTGCTTCTGTTTGTTGCCTTTGAAGAAGAAAATTGAATTTTACCACGGAGCACTGTGAGGTGTGTTCTGATCATCACATCTCCCCTTCTGATTCTCATGGTAGGCGGAGGACTTTTTCAGACTCCTTAACTCACGTGGCCCCTATGGAGATGAAATAATTGATCTCATTGGTAAATGTGGGAAGAATGGCTGGCTCAAATGCTGTTCCTCTTTTATGTTGTCTTGAACTGCTTCATGACTAAGAGAGGGAGTTCACCTTAAATGTGTGCGGCCGCTTCATACTGCAAAAGACGCTTTCCCCATGAGACTTCAAACTAACTTTGGATTTAATCATTACATAAGAAGCAGAAGGCTTCTTGGGAGGAATGTCTCTCAGGCCTAAGCTATTCCATGAGGGGAATCAGTGTCAGTGGATAGAGCAGCATAAAATAAAAATGCTCACAAGATTTTGTGGAGGCCAAAATACCGAATAGAGTTCACAGAGTGCGTCGAGCTGCCACCATCCAAATTTCTAAACCTTGCTAGAATGTAGGAAGACCTCAAGGGCCCTTCTGTGAGAATGAAGCCAATATGGAGACGAATGCTTTGTCTCTTGTACATGGTAAACACAGATGCCAAAATTAAGCTCTCGTGGGAACATTTCTGTCAATAGGGTTTAAGTTCATAGACTGTGATTCTGGAACAACTGGCGTCTACTAGATAATATCCTGGTGAGGCTAAAACTTCTCAGAATCCATTAAGTTCCTGGAGCGTCTTTGCCGATACTAATTGAGGTGATGCAGAGGACCCGTTGTATGCGGATTGCTTTTTTGTTCAAATTTGGAACACAACAATTTGAGAAAATAAAAGAGATAGAGAATGAAAATACAGAAAAAGACGAAATTGGAGTGAGTAGCCAGTTCTAGAAGCCAAGCAGATTTATGACTACTGAATTTCAGAATCCCACAGACCTACCTACTGGGTCTCCCTGATGCTGAGGCCAGCAGTGTCCTCTGTTCTCTCCACTGCAGCCAAGGCAAAAGCATGTTCCTTGCAGGAAGCTCCCCTCAAAGACAGGACAGTGAGCTAGGATACGCATGCTCAGTTATTACTCTTCTCCAGTGTAAAGGTGGAGAAGCCAGAGAAAAATTCCCCTCCTCATGAAAACCAAGAGTGGGAAAATGGTGTTTCCATCTAGCAAAGCCAAAGTCCAATATAGCTCAATTTTCCTATTTCGCATTTTGGATCAATCTGTAAAGCATTTTACTGTAACTTATGCCAAGGAGATCAGTTCTCACACTAGTATTTTGTACTTTTGCAACTGCTGTGGTTGTGCAGTATAGCCATCTAGAATAGCATTAGCCCTTTACAAGTTTGCACCAGGACTGTAGTAAGATAAGGTCTTGCTTTTCCATGGCAGACTTCAACAATACCTACATCATTTTCTATTGTTAATATTTCAGTGTAGACCATTCCAGATTCTCATGTCAGAAAAGGAGAAAAGTACTTCCTCTTATTCTTGGGTTGGGCAACCATCATTTTTAAAATAACCTTCAAATACTGGGATAAGAGGAAGGAATCAAGCACATCTCTTTTGCCTTTTGTCACATGGGGCTCAATCATCTTGTTCTCTTTCTTACTCATATATATCTCCCAGGTTTTTCATGTATATATATATATCCTTCATTAATCATACATTATTCTACCCTCTCAACTCCACAAAGTCCCTTCTACAACAAGTAGATTTATTCCAGTTTTACATCTTTTTACAACGCTTTATTGGTGAGTAGATAAGATAAAAATAAGCTATATCTTTTTTAAAAATGCAATTGGTATGGCAGGTTTAAAATCAGTGGAGTGTGTCTGTAGAGCTGTAAAACAATGACTCTCATTCCTCTCCATTGGAGTGACGGGTCAGTGACAGATATGACCATTAGTTGATGTCCCATCTGGACACCTCGACCATCACACATGACACCTGCCATAGGCTTTGCTAAGCTGATTTGCCAACATTGAAAAGGTTACCAATCTGATTGCTTAAATTTTATTCCTAAGTCAGTTCTTTTCAGGTATGCCACATCACTGGGGCTTGGGGAGGATTAATGCATGAAAGTTTGAATTTCAGAAAGCATGTCAATTTTTCTCCAGTTATGAAAGACTCTGAAAGGTTTTCATTTTAAAAAAAAAAAAACACTTTTTTTTGCAAAGCATTAACTCTCAGTAAGTGTTTACCTTCAATTTTAACCTGAAACTAAGTTTGAGAAATTCCAGTCCACATGGATTTTGTTTTTACACAACTCATCAAGAAGGCGTACAGAAGACTGTCTCTGATAAAAAATGATGAAATTGCTACTTCAACTCCAAAAAATCCAAAGTGTTTTACTTATTATGACACCATTAACTGAAAAAGCTCCAATTGGCTGGAAATCCAGTTTAAATATCAGAAATTTCTATACTTTCCAAACCAAGAAAAAAAGAAATAAAAAAAGGAAGGAGGAGAAGAAAGGAAGGAGAGGGAAAAGAAGGGAGGGAGAAGGAGAGGGGAGACAGATTGAGAGAGGTCGGGGAGAAAGAAGGAAAGAAAAAAAGAATGTTGCAGGAGCTTGGGATGGACACGTGCACTACTATGTATAAGACAAATGACCAGTGGGGACCTACTGTATAGCACAGGGAACTCTACCCAGTATTTTGTGATAACCTATATGAGAAAAGAATCTTAAAAAGATTGAGTATATGCATAACTGAATCACTTTGTTGTACACCTGAAACTAACACAACATTGTAAATCAACTATACTCCAATAACATTAAAATATTAAAAAAAAAAAAGAGTGTCGCAGAAGCTGCACTGACTTTCTGAACAGCATCCACAAGAAGCAATTAGAATAGGGTAGGAAGGGCACTGAGCTGGAATCCTTGATAAACACCTAGAAGAAATCTCCCAATAAGGGCTCACTCAGGACATCACTGCCAACCATCTCCATGCTTTCCTCTCTACATCACCTCATTCTGTTCTGAACCTGAACTTCTGCCCTGCTTCACCCTGGAAGAAAATGATCCCTGCAGATGAGAACAAATATAAATGATGCTTTCCAGCCTCCACCTGCCTCTTCGTTGCTCTCCAGCCTTTGTTTTTCTTTCAGTGACGCCCTAACACATTCCACAATTCCTTCAAGCCAGACCTGGAGGTCAGACTGGAGAGAAAAGACTCAGTTTTCAATGAGACTTTGGGCTTATCTCGCTTGGCCAGGCTCCTTCCTGCTAGTGTGCTTCACCTGCAGGGGTCCGCCTGGTGTGATGGGAGCAGCTCACTCCCTTTAGCTCCAGAGAGGCCTGAGCTCAAAGCCTAGCTCTTGATTTCATTAGCTGTATGGCCCATACCATGGCCAGTTTTTTTTTCCAAAATGCAATTCTGACTGGGTGCCTGCCCTCCTCAGAGCACCTCAGGGGGTCACTATTGATTTTGTGCACAAAAGCCAAACCTTGCATTCTGTCTTATAGGCTCTGCAGATTCTGGACTCTAACAGCCCCCTTGAGTTTCTCCCCACACCACTCTCCCACTCACACTGAAAACTACAGCCCTCTGACATCTTCCTCAGTATTGTGAGCTCTTTTACTCGACTCTAGAATAGGGGACAACATACTTTTCCTGTAAAGACACAGATTGTCAATATTTTTTCAGGGTTTGCAGGCCAAATGGTCTTTGCCACAACTACTCACCTCTGCCATGGTGGTGCCAGTGGCAGCCACAGACAATAAATAGACGAACGGGCATGTCTGCGCCAGGAAAACTAGCCTATGGGAGGTTGGGAGCAGTTGGTGCGGATGCAGATTTGACCCATGGGCTGTAGTTGGCTGACCCCAGCTCTGTATCTTCATCCGTGTTCTTTATTCCTTCTGCCTGGGACACCTTCCACCTGCCTCTCACATGGCAACATGTTTTTAACTGGTGCTGCTTCTTCCAAGAATCTTTCCTGATGCCCCACTCTGGGTCACCTGCCCTGTCCCCAAAAGATTCCAAGACAGAAGGAGAAAAACAAATATCGTTTATTAACGCATATATGTGGAACCTAGAAAAATGGTACAGATGAACCGGTTTGCAGGGCAGAAATAGAGACACAGATGTAGAGAACAAACGTATGGACACCAAGGGGGGAAAGTGGCGAGGTGGGTGGTGGTGGTGGGATGAATTGGGAGACTGGGATTGACATATATACACTAATATGTATAAAATAGATAACTAATAAGAACCTGCTGTATAAAAAATAAATTAAATAAAATTCAAAAACAAAAAAAAAAGATTCCAAGACAGCCTGCACTTACCCCACCACTGGCTCACCACTTTATATTATAATCGCTTATTTACATATTTACATCACTCCCTGGACTGTAAGTTCCACAGGGCGGGGATGAAGTTTGCCTTGTTTATTTTATACCCAGTACCCTCACCTAGTAGGTACTCAAAAAATACTAGCTCTTATTGTCATGATCATCACAGTAGGATTAGGTAAAGTGGGTCATTTTGGGTGAGCCTGAAAACCTACAACTCTTCTATCAGAAAAATCAAACCGACAGACTCACAAAGGCAAAGTTTTCCCAAATCAGGGTTGCCTCAGGGTCTGCATGGAAGTGATTTTTGCCAGTTAGTAGGTACAACGTCCCGAGCCCAAAGTCACTGGTTCTCAGCCTTCGTGTGCATTGGCATCACCTGGGAGAGCTTTAAAAGTTACTGTTACTTAGATCCCACCTGTGGAGATTCTTCTTTAATTGTTCTGGGGTGCAGTCTAGCATGAGAATCTTTACAATCTCCTCAGGTATATTAGTCCCCTTGGGCTACCATAACAAATTGCCGCAAATTGGGGGGCTTAGAGAAACAGAAATGTATTCTCTCAGAATTCTGGAGCCCAGAAGTCTGAAATTAAGTTATTGGAGGCTCTGGGGGAGAATCCTTCCTCGCCTCTTCCAGCTTCCGGTGCCTGTCCACATTCCTTGGCATCTTGCCTTGTCCGCATGCATCCAGTCTCCTCCTCCATCTTCACATCTTCTCTGTGTTTCTGTTCTCCTCTGTATGTCTCTTATAAGGACACTTGACATTGGATTTAGGGTCCCTTGGGTAATCCAACACGATCTTCTCTCAAGACCTCAACTTAATTACATCCGCAAAGATCTTTTTTTCCAAATAAGGTCAAATGCACAGGTTCCGGGAATCAAAACATGCACCTATCTTTTGGGGAGCCGATGTTCAACCCCAAACACCAGGGAATTCTGATTTATAGCCTCTCTCTAAGGAACACGCACATGTTTGCAGGTGGGATGTCACGTCTGTGCCGGGGCTTGAGTGGGGATTGATCCCTTCTCTAGCCAAGTGAGAATCATTTTGGAGCATTCCTCACCCTGATGAAAGAGGAACAGAGGGTTAAGGATGGAGGGTGAGGAAATGCCAGGCAAGTGAGACAAAGGAGATGCAAAGCATGGATTTCAGAACCAATTTCCCTGTTCTCTGTTCTTCCCCACTCTCTCCATCAGAATTATCTTTCCCGCTTTAGAGGAATCTGTACTATCCAGACTTTTCTCTCTTTTATTTTCTTTCCCTTTCTTGTTTGAAGCATTCTGTCTTAGACTGATTATCTACAATCCTATCATCTCTTATTATTTCAAAGACAACCATGCCATGCCCTTCATTTGGTCAGACTTATAGACAAAATTGTGGACAGGTTTTTGTATGTTTCTTTGGGTAACAGAGACATTCATAGCTATGATAAAGGAAATTCTGCTCTTCTTTCAGATTAGTTGAGGATAGGAAGTCAGATGTGCCCTTATATTTCGGTGAAACCAGAGCTGTCTCACACTGAGGCTGAATCCTTTAAAAACTAAAAAAGGGAAAGAAGTGAAATGTGTAATCCTCAAGAAATTAGGTTCATGCTCCTTTGTTTGCTGTTTAATTTTCAAGTCATTTTACTTTAGCTCTTATCAGAAATAACCTTGAATATCTAGCAGTGATGATTATATTCTGGAAGGAGGTTATGAGATTGGGGATAGAATGCTCAGTTACCTTTTGATTTTTCCTCTCTGCTATCTTTTGGAAATCAGATATCAGAAGCTCCAATAATTGGCAGTACAAACAGTACATTCATGGCAATCCCCCAGCAACCTCTTTGAAGGGAAATGTCTAGTCCTTACTTATAATAAGATAATAATGTGATTTTGAAAGAGGCAGCATGAGTGTGGATTTTGTTTTGGTTGAAAAAAATAGAAGCTGCATTTTACTTATTTATTTGTTTATTTATTTATTTTTAGGCTGCACTGTGTGGCATGTGGGATCTTAGTTCCCTGACCAGGGATTGAACCCATGCCACCTGCATTGGGAGCTCAGAGTCTTAACCACTGGACCACCAGGGAAGTCCCTGCATTTTTTTTTCTTTAATGGAGGAACGGAAGGCTGTTGGATGCTGTTTAGATAAGAAGTAGCAGGAAGGTTATACTCACTGATGGGCTCTGCTGTCTGGCATGTGAGCTAATTCTCCCTGACTGCTAGCACCAACTCGCCTCTGCCATTTTGTTAGAGAGAAAAGAAAAAAAGAAGAAGAAAATACCCATTCTGCCTGTTTTCACTTTATTGTCTCGTTCTTATTCTAATCCTCCAATAAAAAGGGCAAAGTCCTTTATGCTGATTCAAGACTTTTTGCAATTTGGAGAAAAATCCTATTTTTTTCCTCCCAATTTTGATGAGATGTTGAGCAATCCTGGTAGACTAATTTAGGTAACTTTTCAGGTGTTCTTAACTGAAATGAGAATTGCCAAAGAAATGCAAAACATGCCAGCACTTATCGGAAATGCAAATGTGGCATTTGTTCAGCTTAATGTGAATAGCCTGGCCCAGGCAACAACAGAAGAGACAATTAGAATGCAGTTGTGGTTCCCAAAATTCACCCTTTCTTCCTGCTAATATGACATTCTTCCAAAAAGAAAAGAAAGAGAAAGAAAAAGAGGAAATGTAT